>NC_041048.1:38295433-38640433 GCF_900634775.1 Gouania willdenowi
GCCACCTTCCAGAGACTCATGGAGAGAGCCCTGGGAGAGCTGAAGGGAATGATCTGTTTCGTCTACTTAGATGATAATATCATCTTCTCGTCGTCCTGGGAACAGCATTACTATGATGTCCAAACTGTCCTAGACAAACTCCGAATTGCAGGCCTCTCTGTGAACATGAAAAAAAGTAAACTGTTCAGAAACTCTTTGAAATTCCTGGGCCATATTGTCTCTGCTACAGGAGTCCATGTTGACCCAGAAAAGATTGAGGCTGTGCAGAATTTCCCTGCACCCACCAATCTCAAAGCCCTACAAAGGTTCCTGGGCATGGCTGGGTGGTATCACCGATTTGTCCCCAACTTTTAACATATTGCTGAACCACTCAATCAGCTAAAGAAAAAAGGTGCACGATTCAGCTGGTCACCAAACAGCATTTAATACCCTAAAACATCACTTGGTTAAACCACCTGTCCTTGGCCATCCAAATTTCAACGATCCCTTTGTGGTATACACCGACGCCAGTGAGATTGGACTTGGGGCTGTGCTTGTCCAGATATCTAACTATGGAACAGAAGAAGTACTTGCTTTTGCCAGCCGCAGTCTAATCCCTGCAGAGAAAAACTATGCTGCCATGTTTGGCAGTAGTGTGGGCAGTGGAGAACTTACCTGGAAGGTAGACTGTTCACAGTCGTTACAGATCATGCTTCTCTTCTTTGGGTCTTCAAAACCACCAAACCCAGCACACGACTTATCAGGTGGGCTCTCCGGCTTCAAGAATTCACATTCACTGTCCAATACAGAAAGGGAAAGTACAACACCGTACCGGATGCCCTTTCCCGAGCTCCTACAGAAATCATCCATACAACCATACCTGTGTGTGCTACCATCACATCTGCTCATCCAAAACCAGCAACAGATCTTCCTGTCTCAATTGAGGCCCTGTGGAAGGCACAACAGGAAGATCCAGAATGTCAGGTTCTGTATCAAAAAGTAGTAAAAACTGGACAAGTCATTAAATCCGACCCTTCATATACAATCATGGATGATCTCCTCTACCATCTCGTCACTCTCCCATACAAAACCATCTACCAACTCTACATACCTCCCGGCTTCCGCTCACAGTTACTGGACTACTTCCACCAAGATCCCCTCTCTGGACATTTTGGAAGGCACAAAACCTATTGAAGGCTACAACACCTTGTCTACTGGCCAAAAATGAGCTGGGATGTCAGAGAACATGTAAAAAACTGTTACACATGTCAACGTTACAAGCCAGAGAACAGAAAACTACAACAAACCCAAACTCACCATCCCTGGGAAATGCTGGGAGTGGATTTGATGGGACCCTTTACCAAAAGCTCCAACCAAAATGTTTATCTCCTTGTGTTTGTTGATTGTTTGTTTGTTCCCTTTGGTTGGCTTTTGCGACGGGGGGGAAGAGTGTAGCGTTCCAGCTGTTTGAGGTTATTTTCCATTTCACGGGTCCAGCCGTTCACGCCCACTTGTCACCGTTCATCCAATGATCACACACTGCCAACCCGTGGAGCGCTATTAAAAACACCCACAAGCATCCACGTTGGATAACTGCTGAGAGACAGACATGCCAGCAACAGCGTGGATCTTTTACCTGCTGCTGAACTGCTAGTTATCCTTCGATCGTCGCCTTGGTAAGAGCCAACAATGTTAGCACCGGTAGCATGCCAGCGTTCTCTGTTGCCCTGCGACGAACTTATGATTTTATAATTCCGCAGAGTACCAAGCCGTGACTACCGTGGCATTCCCCAACTGAACCCAGACTCTACTGACGGGAGGTACAGTGACTGAAACTTTAGTTAGTGAAGAGTTGTCTTGTGTTTTTTTTTTCTTATTGTGTCTTCCGGGTTGTTTATAGGGTGGGATCCGTGGTAAAACCCGGAGTGGAGTTTCCTTTTCATTCGAGTGTGAGCAATAAGGGAACGGATTCACGAAACCGATGATAGCGTAAAATACGAACTGGATTTTCATGGAATGGACTGATCATGTAAACTACCTGTGAAATACACAAACTGAATTGAACTTGATTTCTGGTGTATTTTGTGGAAATGTGTATTGATGTTCATTATACTATTTCTGTTTTGTATGGGTTATAGTCATTGGGCGACCGTGGCTGAGGTGGTAGTGGGTCGTCTTCTGATCGAGAGGTTGGGGGTTCGATCCCAGTACCTGACTATGTGTCAAAGTGTCCTTGGGCAAGACACTGAACCCTAAGTTGCTCCCAGTGGTCGACGAGTGCCTTGCATGGCAGTCCTGTCCCATTGGTGTGTGAATGTGAGAGTGATTGGATGAATGAGCTGATATATAAAGCGCTTTGAGACTGCTTCAGTGTGGTGATAAAGCGCTATATAAAATCAAGTCCATTTACCATTTTGTTTTGAGTTGAATTTATTATTATTTGTCAGACCTGACGCTGACTGGCACCCTTTTCTTTATGACATCCCGTTACAACGTGAAGTAGAACAACATTGTAAAGCCACTGTGGACTCTAATGGCTGTGAGGGGGATGTAATGACCATCAGTGAATTGATAAATAATAATACTCTTTAGCATAGGCCTAAGCTACATATATTAATATGCAGGAAAACACCCTCAAGCCTTTAACAACTTACCAACTAAACAAGCATACTGGGTCATTCCATGTCATTTCACAAATGGCCCACGCACTTCGGTCTAATTTTGAGGGGCTGGTATGTCTACCAGATAGGATGTATAGCACATCTTTTTGTATATTCTGAGGGTGTAGGTGGAGCTGTATTACTATAGCAAATGTCAGTTTCTCATGTGATGCAGTTCCTGAGATATTGGAAGCTAGAAATGGAAGAAAAATAAGGACGCAAGAAAATCGACACATACCCACCTCACTAAATTGGCCATATCTCAAAAAGTATTAATCCGATCAAACAAAAAAATTACAGTGTGCCTATTGAATTATTATGGAACAATTGGTTTCATAATGTTTTCATTCCAAAGTATGTGGGATGTCTTGGAAATGTGGTGAAATGACAATAAATTAGTAATTAAATGGTAATTCTTGGGACCAAACTAGGGAGGATAAACCATAAAATATCCCTATGGTAGCTAACCTAATGCCTGTGCTACTCTGAGTATGCAGATGTGTTCAGGTTCATCCTTTCCCACCACAAACTTGATATTTGAATGTCAATTACCTGATAGATATTATCAGTGGTTACTGTGCATACTAAGTACTGCATATCAATGGTTTGACCTCAGCAGTTGTGATTTAACATACCAAACCTCAGAGCTCCAGTGAAAACTACACAGCACTATTATAAGGGGGGTGGGGTGGGGGGTCACACACACATCATTTTCATATCTAACAGTAACTTGTTTGTCCTCAGGCCATTTGTTATTCCTTCTTTCATTCTTTCAGGGATTTTTCTTTCCTGCGTGGCCTTTCTGGTGTGAAAATAGAAGTGAGTTAGGTAGTCATGCACAATGGAATCCCCGTTGTGCTATTACATTTTCTGTTTGAGCGGCTATCGTAAAGCTTAGTGGATTGTGTTACATAAAAGAGCTCTCTGTTGTCCAGTAAGTGGAAATGTGCTGAAACCAACAGCAAGGCCCACCGAGGGGATATTTTTACCTCGGAAAAAAAGGAGGTTCTTTAACCACAAGCCAACTCACCAATGTGCGTTTGTTGCAGTGGTCCAATTTCACTGCATGGTATCAGTCATCAAGTCCGAAATAATTGTGTTCTAACTTTGTTTCTCTGTTTCTCAGTCATCATTAGAAACCAAGGACATTATCAGCCTATTGCATTGGTTGGGTTTTAACAGATGCACAAACAGATATGAGACGTAGAGCGTAGTGGAGAGATAATCACTGTTAGAAATCAGTCAGACTTTATCCAGGCAGGGCAGCAGTGATATGATAATAAAGTGATCATCTTTGGAAGCAGGTCCAGGGTTTAACATCTTCCACCATGAGTGAGGATGAATAAACTCCAGTGCCTTTAATGATGAAGCTTCTCAGAGTCACAGAGCTCTAACTTAGCCTAAACATTCCTAGCAAGGAATCTTAGCTTAAAAGTGATTCAGGAAGTTTCTGAGAGCAACTCTGAGCAAGTTGACCCCGTTGCTAATTATGATGCCATCTGCTAAGAGCTGAGATTGGTTGTTAGAAAAAAAAGAAGTGCTCCTAGTAATGAATGGAGAGTCAAATCAATGGATCATACTTGGACTGCATTAAAGCTGCAATATGTAAGTTTTTTTGGGGGTTTTATTTCATCAAAAATCCATAATCATCTTATTACATTGTCTTGCATATTGTAATCCAAAGTGCTCTGAGTGAACAGTGAATCTCTTCTCCTTCTCCTGGCTCTGTAAATGACCCAATCAGAGATCTTTCTACCAACAGGGTGAGCCCATGAGCTGCTTTAAAGTCAGTGTAGAGCAGAAACACGTGTGTTATGAGTTTGTCACACCACAGAAACACGTGTCATTGACCGCTGAGCCAAATTGGAAAGATTTAAAAAATCGCTAAGTATATAAAATGAGTAGGGGTGCACAGATTGCTATTTTCTGGTCAATCACCAATCACTGATTTTTTAAAAAGCCTGACCGGCAGATACCAATTTTTTTTCATAACTGACATCATACATTTTGAATGTTCCAATCTCATTTTATTGTAAAACATTGAACAATACCTGTGAAACAATACAAATGTGTTGTTTTAACTGTACATGATGTAGTTATTTCAAATATAAATTTAAAGTTTAGAACGTTGCTGTCCAAAATACAAAATTATATTAGTTCCTTTAGTCTTTAATTATTCACATTTTAAAAACTAAATAAACATGTCCAACAGGTTCCACTGCAGAGCTGTTTGAAGCTTTTTGACTAAAATAAAGTGCACAGCAGTATTTCAGTAATCACAGGGTTGGCGTAGGTGATAAAATAAAAATCTACAGGACAAACTATCAAAACATCTTAAACCACCAATTAAGTGTCCTGAGTTTTGAGTTTCCTTGTAGAGCAAACATAAAAAATATCCAAATGGAGCAGCTTTGTGGATATTTAAATGTAAAAAGATTATTCTAAAAACAACTTGCAACAGCTGACAGAACAAAAGCTAAAAGTCAAAAATTTTACAGAAATAATAAAGTGCATCACGTGGAACATTTTGAAAGGTCAAAGAGTAATAACAGAATGAACATGAAACAGGTTAGTTGTTCTCACACTTATTACAGTCACTTATACATTAGTGGAAGGTTTTTATTCATATCTAAAGCTATGAACTCATCATTTTCCTCGTAGTAGTTTTGCTCTTTTCACTGATAAGCGCTCTCAGCAGACCCCTGGTTCTGTTTATCGCTAGCTGTAGCTTTAGCATTAGCTTGATTACTAGCTTCAAATTCTGCATACTGAGCGGCGTGGTGATTTTTTTTAATTGGTGAATGAGGTAGCGCTTTGTTTGCAGCTCCACCAAGGCTTATTGCTGCGTTACAGGAATTACAAATTGCGATCCTTTGCTCTCTTTCTTTGTGTACTACTGCCGAACTGCGGACATGCTAAGCTAACCGTGCTCCAGGTGTTGTTGTTGTTATCCTGTGTAGCAGAGGCATGCTCAGCACACACATGCACATATGAGCCAGTAAGCGAGTCTGACAGTCAACTCACAGCAGAAGGGGACAGTGGCTGACTTTATGACGGACTTTAAGACCTTTGCGGAGGTAGAAAAGATCGGTTTCATATGCAAGTATCGGCCGATCCCCCAAAATCAGTGTAATCGTCACCGATCGATTGGTGCATCCTTAAAAATTATGTCTCACAATTAGAGTTTGGATCGGGCCCAAAAAATCCAGCCCGACCCGAGCCCGTGGTCATAAAACCTGACCCGACCCGAGCCCGACCCATTAACTTAAATTGTAGGCCCGAGCCAGAAGCAAACGTGACAGCCGGTAGATTAGTATTGCGGTGCCTCGGGGAGAGAGGGGGGGCGTGCACACACACGCACCGCAGCCCAAAAGGTATTGTAATTGCGTGACTCGAGCCGTTATCACAGTTTTACAGGCTTTATTGGAGGTTGTAGTAACGCCAAAAATAAACAAACACACAAAGAACCGTCTTACACCGTCATACACTCACATTACCTTGGGAACAGATTTGTTCCCTCTTTTCCCCGCTTACGTCCGTCCTTTCCCCAGCCTCCCAGCCAATCAACATTCAGAACACATGTAAACAAAGACAAACATTGGCAGAGAAAGCTATACGTAACCATAATTCCTTCTCGGCCATGGGTAATCTCAGTGTCAGTTAACCACTAAATACACACAAGTGGAACATAACCAGAACAATAAACCCAGTCCGTTACAAAATGCAGACCAGACCGGGCGGCCCATGCGTGGAACACAGACCTGACTGAAGCAAGCATTCATATTTGTTCCCTGCGCTCCAGCAGCAAGTGAGGAATGAGCAAAATGAACAACAAAACGCAACACAATGCTGTCAATATCCTGTCCAACTACTAGCAGAAATCACTTTAGAAATGATACCACAACAATATAGAAGTGTTTTTGTGTTTATTTAAAAATAACATTAATGTAATAGAGAAAAAAAAAGTTAAAAATGTAGCCCGAGCCCAGCCCGACCCGACAGCTGAGCGGGAAAATGAGGCCCGAGCCCGGCCCGAACCCAGGTGGGGCTCGGGCTTGGGCCAAGAATCTAAACTCTACTCACAATCATGAAAAAACAAACACTCTCTGCTCTGAAATGCTGGGACGGGAAGGGCGCCGCCTCTGTGTACTGTATCTATGGGAGAGAGCAGTGTGAAAGCGGCTCCAGCGTCGATAGTACTTCTCTCATTGGTTTTCCAAAAGTGCTTAGATCAGGCCGAACGAGGTGTCAGCGGAAAGGTCTGCTCCGCCCGAGTCCGAATATGTGTAAATCTCCCGGGAAGAGTCAGAACTGCGAAAAAAGTGCACTACTAAGGGAAAATTCTAAGAAAAATCTTAAAATTCAAAGAATTCTATGACTTTTCTAAGAATGATGTCACTAAGAGCTTGTTTTAGCCTTAGGATGCTGAGTGATTGTGAATACAGGCCCTGCACGTTTTAACTGTGAATAATATAAGCAGGTGGGTCAAAATTGGACAATTAAAATTTCTGTCAAACTGCATTTCTTTCATGTAGTCGTTCTCCTATATATGCACTCACTTTGAATTTTCACAATAAAATACTTATCTGTAATTTATTCTGTCGTGTCAAAACTATTTGTCATGTTTTCCCAAGTGCTTTATAGTCTTGTATATAATTCTAAAGTATTTCTATTTCCTTCCATCATAATATTCATGCTAACCTTTCCAATGGTTCCCATTGTGTTAAATATCATGCAGTGAAAATTCTTACCTGTCATTGACTCACGAACAGAAGATAATGTGAAGCTTCAAAACAGTAAATATTACAACAGTTTAAATTGTACGCTGTGTATCTTTAGCCACTACTTCGTAGATAAGTTGACAACCTTTAATATGGTTATTAATTAGCCTCTGCTATGTTTGATATCAGACAAAAGAAAAATGTACCATTAATTATATCTACAGAAGCACTTATAGCAATTATACTACATTTGTCATAGTCATTTTTGTGTCTCTGCTCGAAACAAACAAATGAATGAAATTAAATAGTAGTCGTAGTAAAAATACATCAGGAAGAGTAAATATGTGGATAAAATTGAACAATATAGTCTAAGAGCAGAGATGTGTGACTTTTATCACCGTGGGGGCCACAGAAATTATAGTATCTGATCCAAGGGCCACATTATCAAAATGAACGTCAGCATTTAGAATAATGATCAATCTGAGCATTGATAGAAGAAACAACGGGTGTGTCTCTCATTTGGTTGTTTTGTGTGTTTTTGGTCATTTTGTGTATTTTTTTTTTTTTTTTTGTAGTGTTTATTTTTCTGTCGTATGTATATTTCTGTTGTTTCGTAAGTCATTTTTATATTTTTGTTGTTGATTTGTATTCTTTTTTTTAATTATTTATAGCCATCTTGTGTGTATTTTTGTTGTCCTTTTTGTGGATTTGTCTGGCATTTCGTGTATTTTGCTGTCTTTTCAGTACTTTTGCTGCTTGCTCGTGTTTGAGTATTTGTTTTAATGTAAAGTGCCTTGGAAATTAAATTGCATTATTTGATTATTTTTATTTATGAACATTAATTAAAGTAAACGTGAATGGATAGAAAGATAAATGGCACCTATCTATTATAACATTAGTGAAGCCCCTGATTAAATCTAACTAGTTTCTCTGCTCATCCTCTGAATCTAGAATCTGCAAATCCACCTCCCAGAGCAAACATCATGTCTCACATATTTACTCGTTCTGCTAATGTGGTGTCAAAGCTTTCACTCACGATTTAAATCGACTGAACTGCTTACAATCTGTCAGGTTGATATAATGACTAATGAATGGCTCTACACCATGCACATGTATGATCATTTTAGGCTGAGCTGCAGCCGCAGAGGCACAATGTTAAAAAAAAAAAAACTATCCTCATTTAACTCACTAGAAAATAACCTGATCATTATTCAAGCCATTCATTTACTCAACAAAGAGTTTAAAATGCCAACATTTGTTCATGCTGAAGATTAAAAGAGAAGGTCAGATATTTCTGGAACAAAAAAAAGATACAGAAGAAACAAAACCATAAACGTGTTGATAAATGCGGCGGCTGAGTTCAATCGTCATTAATAGACCCCGCCCGCCTGTTTCAGAAGCCCTGCCCACTGAGTTCAAAAAAGAAAAAAAGCTCTTACTTTTTGTAAGAAAGTGGTGTTTCTGCTCACTTCCTCGGCTCCTAAGAAACCGAGCCAATCAGAGCCATACATAAATAATGTCATATCTCCTGCGCCAAGCAGTGTCAAAACAAACATGGCGCCCGCCTCGGAGAAGACGTTCAGAGCTGCGCTTGTTAATTTCTTTTAATGTAATATTTATTGCCTAAAGTAGTAGACTGAGGCCGATATAAACGTCATATCCGTGTGTCGCTCCAGGATCTCTGCTGTGAAGTTGTTCACAGCACACACAGGGGGGCAGACTTGAATCCATCCTAATATCCTTGTATTATTCAATGTTTAATACAGGCGATTAGTGTGGAAGCGCTCACCAGGAGTTAGAGTTCTGGGGGGCGGGACAAACACGTGCAGACGTGCCTTCAATAGCGCGACAAGCGTATATTTTTTTCCCTAAACGGAGCCGGCAGAGGAAAATGACGTGTAGTACGATGCAAACTTACGGTTTTAAAGCCACTTTCTTACAAAACTTAAGAAAGTGGGTGTGGCTTATTGCAAGTTTAATAATCAATCTATCTGGTAAATTACAGAACTCTTTCTCATGGTCAGTTCTGGTCAGACTGCCTTAAGCAGGTCAGCTACAGCACACTGATAATAATGTACACCAAGGTTTTTGCACAAAGTCTCTTCCGTGTTTTGACTAACGCTATCACCAACTCATAAACAGAGAGAGCACCAAAAAGCAGCAGATTCACAGGGACACATTAGTCCAGTGGTTCCTAATCTTCTTTGTCCAGTGTACCCCCTTGTCATATCATAACTAAGCACAGTGGGATCTCCTAAACCCCTAAATGTGTCTCAAACATTGGTTCCCTAAGGCTTAATCTACAATTTCAAAACAATGAGTGGGAGGTAAAGTGGAATTTTAAAACCACTTCACCAGTCCATCTAATTAACCTCAGAGTCTCAGACCGGTCTGTCTATTGCAACCTTTGACGAATAAACCATGTGTCCACATCTGACCAAACGACCCTAAAGCTCGACTCCATCTCCACTCATTCATCCAACCCGCCATAACAGCCTCTTTCATCCATTCTTTACATGGAACTCTTCTAATTTAAAGCTTTTTCCAGACATAAAGGCATCATAGTTGTGGTGTTTAATAACACATTTATGTAGCCTAATGTTTGCAGTGATAGGAGTCCTGCATCCCACCACACATATTTCGTTCTGTGCTCTCTCTCCCCAGAATTACTGGGTTTGTGTTCTTCAAAGTCAATTCCAGACGTGCGCATGCGTTGGGTTAAATGAGATCACAAGAAGTAATTACCAGGATCCATCACTGTGGCTCAGCATTTCTGCAGCATCACGACTTCTACCCACATCCGAAGACTTAAGCTTTCATAATTAATGTCTGCTTTCTACAAAAGTGGTGATATATACATGCATATTATCAAAAGATAAAAGACTCTCCCTGGCACATTATCAAATATTGTTTTCTAAATATCAAAAATGCAATGTACAAGCATAGCATTTTCATCGTTTTCTCAGTAAACTGTGAATTTAGAAACCTCTAGAGAGGATAGAAACCTCAGAGCACGATTGAAATCAAAGTAGTGAACTTCCTTTTTTCCTTGCTTGACCTAATTCAGGAACCTAAGGCTGAACTTTTCACAAGTTAGTTTTTCTTTTACACTGCAGACAGTTTGTTCTCAACACAAGACGCCTCCGCTGTAATTGGTTTTTGTGAATCTATAAATGAACAGGGATAACAAGGTAGCCTTAACTAACTTTTTTACAGATCTGGTGTATCTGTTTTAGGTGCATTAAAAATGCTCAGACGTACCACAGCCAGTAATTTGCAAAGTGCATTATTGAATTGGCAAAACAAAAATCATAAAAAAATATTGAAAACTCCTGTACTAATGCACATTTAGCACAATAACAATTGTAAGATACAGACCTCTGTCGACTTAAAAAGTATTTGACATTTACTTAAATATACCTCACAATACAGTGATTCTCAACTAACATCAGCCTCAAGTAATGACACACATAACTAATCTCAACCTCAATACCAATTATTCCAAAAAATAGAGCAGTTTTTAGTAGGGATGTAACGATTCACTCAACTCCCGATACAATACTGGGTTCACGATACGATTCTCTCACGATTTATTTTACAAAATGGGACTGTAGGCAAATAATGACTGAAAAATATTACTTTATTTTTTCGGGAAAATACTGTACTCTTTTTGTTTTATTTTTCATTGTCAAAAGAATCTCTTGATAAACTATTCAAAACAATGCAATTTAACTAAAAATAAATCTTGAATGAAATAAATAAAGGAATAATACAAATGAAGAAGAAGCCTATTAATTTAAATTCTGGTTCTATAGTAAACAATGCAAAACTGCATAATAGTTATTTTTCTTTTTAAAAGTGCAACGATTGGACTTAAAAAAAAAAAAAAAAAGTAATTTCACTGATTTACGGCAGATATTTGTTTGGACCAGCAGAGGGCGCTGGTAGCCCAGAGGTCGATTGGCATGCAGAAATTCTGGAAGTGAAGAAGAGATGCTATGCTAGCAGACAGAGCTAATAGAAAAACGTGACTTTCACAGATATTCACGTAATATTACAGATATTCTTTCGGTGCTAAAGGGGTAAGGAATCATTTATTCACATGTCTAAGAGTAGAAGGCGGCCAGAAAGAAAGTATTAGCAGACTCCGCCCGCCGCGTACGCTGCTGGACAAGAGAAGGGATAAATATATAGTGCCCTTTGCTGTTTAAAAAAAAGAACCGCCATTCAATTTTCAAAGTATTGATGTCAATCGTGATACCTCTGAATCGATTTTTAACTGCCTTACGATTAATCGTTACATCCCTAGTTTTTAGATGAGATACAGATGCAGAATATCACAGCAGGGCAGCAGAAACAAAATAGTTACACTATTAAACAACCATTAAACAATTCATAAAAATAACAAATTAAACTAAAGAAAAACTGCAGCTTTTATCTCCAAATTCAAAATGAAACTCATTCAGTGCCAGCCATTTTCAGAATTTCTACCCCCTCAGTGCCAGCCGTTTTAGAGCATTTTGACTGATTTCTAAAGACCCACATAATATTTAGTACAATGACAATCTGAATTCTGAAACCAGATTCTGAAAGATTCAAATCTCTAATTTCATCAGAAATGACCATAATCAGCAGTTGAATAGAGGCAAGTTTCACACAAATGGCCAGTTTGTGACAAAAAGCTGAGAAAAACGGCTTTTTCTGAAAAAAAACTGAGTGACTTTGAAGCATTTTTTTGCTTTCGTGACACCTCAGCATTAGTTTCCTTCTATAAAACTACAAAAACAACACTAAGACCGGGCTTTTGATGGCAGAATTATTATTTTGCTATTTTTGTCAGAGTTGAATGGATTTCTTTCTGTAATTTGGCCGTCCTCCAAGTCTCTCCCCCGTCATTCTCCACACACGTAACTTCCTCCTTCACCACTTGCCTTGTTTTTTGATCATTTTCTCTCACCATCGCCACACTCTCAACAGTCCACTTAGGTTCCACACATGCTCTGGTCGCATATGCGCTGCTGTGAGCTGGTGGGAACTTCAGCATCAACTCTCGTAGCGGCATTTTATGTCTAGTAAACTCCTTTCCTCTCCCTCTGAGCTCTGCTCATCACAGGTGATCTCTTATCCAAAGGTGCGCTGCTATCCTCTGTAAGGTTGGAAAACTAAGTTTTGTCTGCTGACAATTGTTAATCAATTCCCCCTGCTGTGTTTTTCTCTGCTCTGTCTCTGATGCTGTACATTACATTTTCTACGCTAGGAAAAATATTGATGGAGCTATGTTAATTTAAAATGTGCAGCAATTTGTCTGGTGGGAAACCTGGACATGTCCTTAGAATTAAAAAAAACATTTTTATTATTAAACAAACTTTTAGTCCATATTGATTTTTTTTGCCAAATATGGAACAGTGTCTCTCTTGTCAATTCAATAAGGCACGGGTGGGTTTGTGGCTTCAAAAAGAGATGATTCTGCCTTTTAGGGGACTTTTGCCATGTTTTCTTAATGATGGAAAACAGAAAGCAAGTCAACAACAAGAGACTTAGTGTCTGTGTTGCTTAAAACGTGGCAAAGATAGGCCGGTAACTGCAGAGTTTATGTTAGAAGAAACCCAGAAGTTACCAAAGAGTTTAGCTTGCCTACAGGCTCCACGGTGTGACAGTGACGACTTGGATTTGTCCAAAACAGAGGTAACTACAAAAGATGGGACAATATATCCCAATACTAAAATGTCACAAGAGTTTTTATCGATGGTATGAGTAGTATTGTGATACCCAAAGGTCTCACAGTCCATGTCAAAAGGTCTTACAGTTCATTTCTAATGATCTCAAAGTCAATGTCCAAAGGTTTTAAAGTCAATGTCCAAAGATGTCAAAGTTCACGATTGATGGTCTCAGTTGTTGCTATAAAATGTAAACACACAAATATTGTTGCATATCGCAAATGTTGGCTGTGTAGACTATTCTAGTTTGATGTTTTAAAAAACTGTTATGCTTGTTTTTTTGCAGTTTATTTGTTGAGCGGCACTTGTATGTGTCTATATATATCTATTTTTTTTTTTTTTTTTTTTTTTGCCTGCAGTCTGTGCCTTCTCCTCGCCCTCCACTCTCTTTTCTGTTTCAGGTGTCTTGATGCTGGAGTAAGCGGTTCCTGATCAATGGCTCACGGCACAACTAGTCTGGGACACTTGGATGGACTATCCTTCTATCCTATTCTGTTTGTCCCTCAGAGGAAAGACCAAAGCCGGGTAGGAATAGGATCCTCTGGTTATTGGTGATGTGGCTGCTGATAAAGTTAAAGTTATTGTTTTTGTGATGCTGTGATTATTGAGTTTGCACAGCAGCATTTGAACAACGGAGGATTAGCTATCGGCCAAAAATCAGCAGCTTACCCTGGAAAGGTAAAGGGCAGCTGACGAGATGAACTTTATTCAACCAACTAAGTGGCTCGTGACCTTTTATTGTCAATATTTGCAATGAGAATTCAGAAATGATAAAGATTTCCTGTAAAACTGAGAACAATAATGCAAAGAAAAAGATGAGGCCACAATTCTGAAAGTGTCTTAAAGTTGAAAAAATGTTTAATGTGTAATTAGATTAGCTCAATTTTTTAGACTATATTAATCCTGTGGCCATTTGGCTTGAATGAATCCATCTGCTCACACAGCAAAATCAATAGACATGTGTACATGTTGTCTGCTGCATGTGTTTCTCCATAATACATGCATATAATTATAGATAATCTGTAAAATCTACAAACCTGTCGTTGAGGCTTCAGTCATGCACGTGTCACATCTAATCAATTATTAATCAAACCATGCAGGGCCTTTTATGAATAAATGGAGCAATTTGCACTCAGCCTGGTTCATCAATACAACGTCGGAGCAACACACGACATTGCCGTGTCACAGTGGCTGACATTCATCAATACTTTATAATGTTTGTGCCCTGTTTGATTGGATTTCTGCGATTAGTGATGACATTTTTCAATCTAACAACACAGGAAATTAAGAGAAGCAGGAATCAGATGGAGATTCTGATCTTGTTTCCCACCCAGCAAAATATGGTTGAAAAGTTATTGAAAAGATGTCTTTGCAATACATCTAAACAACATGAAAATTTGGTAGAAAAGTGAAAGGTGAAAAGCCGTCTTTTTCCAGTCATAGTCCTATGCACTCGATGAATTTTGTTAGACTTTTGAGAATTAATTAATTGAAAGTATTACATCTCACCTTCTCAAAATGTGATACCCAATTGTGGGAACCTTTATAGTCAACTTGTATCAGGATCAGATTTGTATTTTTGGTTTATGTTTGTGAGCTGTTATGTTTGAAATTCTTACAATACCTTTTCTTATTGATTTTCCTTTTGCTAATTTGGTCCAAATTAGCCCAAATAAAATGGTTCAAACTGTTCAGCTACTTACCCCAAAAAAGTCCTATTTCCAATGTTTCTGGGCCACACTTGGACCAAATGTGCTAATTCTGGAAGAAGTTGGAAGATCAAAGAACAACTAAATTTCAATGACTGTATTGGGGCTAAATTTGGACCAATTTTGATAGTTAAAAAAACCCAAATGTCTTGAAAGTTGAAAAAATGTGCAGAAAAGGCCTTGAAATTTTATGGAGAAGTGCCAGACATGGGAGTAATGTAGCAAAAATATGGCAAGTTTGGTGTAGTTGCAGAAAAAGGGTTTAAATAAGAAAAAAAATGGGCTCAAATTGTTCAGAAAATATTCTTAGTTTCTTGACGGTTAAAAACCCCCATTTTCATTCACTAAATAAAGGCTAAAATTGGACTACATTGGATGGTCCAATAATAACCTTATGGTGGAAAAGGTGGTGAAATTGTATTTTGAAAACCACAGAAAATGGTTAAAAGTTGGAAATTAGAGTGCATGGCCAAAAACTGACAGAAAAAGTGGTAAAAGGGTTCAAAGTGTCAATATTGGCTTAAAAGTGGCAGAAATGCAGTAGAAACAATAAGTTTAAACTGACAAATAAAAGGCATGACAAATCGTGAATGTGCTTTAATTGGCAAAAAAAAAAAATAAGCATGAAATATGGTTAAAAGAGGTTAAAAGTGACATTAATGGGTCAACATATGTGACATTAGGTGGAAAAGTGGTAGAAAGGGTTTATAAGAGCCGAAAGTGTCTTGAAAGTGGAAAAAATGTGCAGAAAAGGCCTTGAAATGTAATGGAGAACTGGCAGAAATGGGGGTAATGTAGCAAAAATGCATTAAAAAAGGAAAAATATGGTAAGACAAAGTGATGAAAATAGGTTTGGTATAGTTGGAGAAAAAGGGTAAAAAAAAGGAAAAATGGGCTCAAATTGTGCAGAAAATATTCTTAGTTTCTTGACGGTTAACAAAAACCCCATTTCATCTACTAAATAAGAGCTAAAATTGGACCACGTTGGATGGTCAAATTGGTGCATTGGTAGTAAAGTTGGATCACTTTTGACAGTCCAAACAAAACCCCTTTTTCAACGACTATTTTTGGGCTTTATTGAGGCTAAGATGGACAAAAAAACATGTTGAAATTAGGTTGGGTGTTTGGTATGTTGTGCGTTTGCTTCTTCAGTGTGGTTCCTCAGACTCGAGCACATCCTGGCTGATAAAAGGTTGTGCACCGTGGGAGAGAAGAAATGTTTACTTTTTTGGTGGAATTTTTTTTTTTATTTTATTTTTTCAAAACAGCGAAAAGCAAAGCTGTTTCCGTTAGCTGCACTGAGATGTTGGAATGTTTGAAGCTGGAGAGAGAAAAGCGGTTCCAATCCAATGAGAGATAGTGTGAGAAGCTGTCTGCTCTTTCAAAACCTCTCTCCCTTCCCCTGCAGTGACCACTTGATCTTTCACATTTCTTTATAGCTGTTGTGTTGTTCCCCCTGCAGTCGCTCCGCTATGACAGCTGCATGCAATAACAGCTGCATGCAATAACAACCTTTTCTCTTTTCTTTCTTCACATGAAGATGTTTTGTAAAGGTGTCGGGATGATTAAAATGCTCTTAGGATTTCTAATAAAGTCAAATTGGATTTCCCAGTCATCAAACCAAACAGCTCACACTGCGCTCTAATCAAAAACAAACCTCTATCTCCTAGAAAAAAAGAAAAGATGATGACATTATTTCAGGCATCAGCATGAATCGGAATAATAACCAAAAATGCATTTAGTGGAGTTATTCAGGTCTATTACATGTGCCGATGTCTTTATTTGTGATATAGAGCAGAGAGTACCTGACATTTCCCAAATGTTTCTGCATCCATAAGCACCATGGGAAAGGTCTGTAATAATGCATATTTAATTGAATTCCTCTGATGGTGAAGGTCACTGTCGCTGAACTCTTGCTGGAGATCAATATGTCTGCATGACCAGTTAAATTGATACAGTCACACTGATGATGCTGATGCTGCTGACTCCGTCATCGCAGACGGAGCTTCACGATCAGCAATTATTCAATTTCATCCCCATTTATCTTTAGACAAAAAAAAATTGCCTTTCAGTTTTACAGATGAAAGGGATTAAGATATTTGGAATTATTTATAATTATATTATAATATAATCCTACTATATCATAGTCATTTTAAAGATGTAATTCCTTGTTTTAATCGGAAATCAAATTGGTTAAAAGTGACAACAATTTGTGGAAAAGGTGGTGAAATGGGATTTTAAAAACCACAGAAATTGGTTAAAACTTGCAAATTAGAGTGACCAAAAACGGACTGACAAAGTGGTAAAAAAAAAAAAAAAAAAAGTGTTCAAAGTGTCAATATTGGCTTAAAAGTAACAAAAAGCAGTGGTTCTCAACCTTTTCAGTCTGTGACCCCCAAAATAAAGGTTCCAGAGACCGGGGACCCCCACTGGACCTGAAGGTGGTTAATGAACATTGAAGATTTTTGGGGTCCATCCATAAAGTCAGCACAATGATGGTCCATTGTTCTATGAATCTGTGATAACCACATTTATTAATTCATCTGAATAATATCTACTGTTATATAGGAAGTTTAGTATTATTTGCACATATAGTCATCTTAAAGATGTAAATCCTTGTTTTACTCGAAAATAAACTGGCCAAAAGTGACCAAAAATGTTGGAAAAGGTGGTGAAATGGGATTTTAAAAACCACATAAATTGGTTAAAAGTAGCCAATTAGAGTAGCCAAATAGTAGCTGCTCGGTCATGGGGGGGTGGCCTGGGGCTACTTGGCTCCCGTTGTTTCTGCTAGCCTGGCAGCATCTTCGGGCCCGGGGTGGCGCTTGGGTTAGCAGAAGCTGTTCTTGCACAAACATTGGTCGTGGATGCACTGGCCTTGGGCTGTGGAATAAACTCGTACTGGGCTTAACCTTAGACACGATGATCCCAAATACCAGTTTGAGGTATAACCACTCACTCCTTCCCTCTGTCCACAGCCACCACCATTATACTTAAGCTGGATGCTGTGTCACCCACTTCAGTTTCTTCACACTTGTCACCAGACTGGCTGAACTGATTACACAACACAATATGCACAACTATAACATCACATCTCACTTTCACTTTAAAACAGTCTACTCTTCCCCACCCCTTTCATTTCCTACCCTGACTCCCTCTTCCCTGTTCCCCTCCCCCTCACCTAAGTGTAACACTGCCCTCTGTTTTTATATCCTCCGATATCCTCCCTTTATATGTAAAATGTTTTTTACCCTTCCTTAGGGAGGGCTGGTGATGGTCACAATTATGCAATAAAATAAATTCATTCATTTAATTGCAATAACAAAACATGCATTGCTGTCTTAAAAAAGATTGCACTAATGTTGACCTTCGACAGCATGTGCAGACAAAGTAAAACAAAAAAAAGGGGGAAAAATGGTGGAAAGGGTTTATAAGTGCCAAAAATGTTTTGAAAGTGGAAAAAATGTGCAGACAAGATCTCGAAATTGAATGAAGTGGCAGAAATGGGAGTAATGTAGCAAAAATACATTAAAAGAAGCAAAAATATGGCAAGAAAAAGTGATGAAAATAGGTTAAAATATGGCAAGTTTGGAAAAAGGGTAAAAATAAAAATATAAAAAAGATGGCTCCAATTGTACAGAAAAATATTGTTAGTTTCTTGAAGGCATCTGGCGACCCTGTTCTGATCAGAAGATGCTTTTCTTGTGAAAGAACTCATAGGGATACATCAATATATATCAAAGCAATCTTTGAAAGCAATTTTAATCTTTTTAAAGGGAAATTAAAGCTCTGATGTCAACGTAGCCATTGACTTTTGAACGAGGACACACGGAGCTGAAGATCTGTGACACATTTTCCCCGTGGCTCCCTCTGACCTCGCTGTGCATTGTGTGACACCCATCACTCATTGTGCAGTTCGTTCTCTACTCTGACCCGGCCGCTGTGACGTGAGAGATGGTCATCGTTCTTCTTTTCAAAGCCATGATGTATGATGGCCGCGTCGCGTGGCCACGTGTTTCCGAGGAATCAATATCGCAGCTCATGGAGCTTGGATTTAAAGAATAAATCTCTGAGACGTCTCGTAGCAGCAGAGGAAGCTCAGTCCCACCAACCCGACACCACCATGATCACCCCCCCACACACGACCCCCCCTCCTCCCATCACACCCACTTACTTTGACACATTCAGAGAAATAAGATCCAGTGCATACCCAAGGTCACCGCTGCGGTTCCTCAGGCTGCTGTGATGATGAGATACACTTCACACTCTGAGAGCAAACAAAGTGTAAAGTGCAGACGCTGCAGCAATGCTTCAGACCTGACAATGAACAACATCTCAGGCTGTGGAAGAAGCTCAATTCAACTTTATTGATTTGGTGCCAAATTAAACAATGGCTGTGTTTCCTTTGCCTTTGGAAATGTGCTAAATCCAAGTAGGGCAATAAAAATTGTAAAAAAACAGATATCAGATATCGCTAAAATGTTTTTACGCTTTCATGAGGAGGTTTTTCAGAAGTTTTGATATTGAAATTTATTGCAAAAACCCAATGGAAAGTTTTTACGTGTGGATAAGAAAACGAGACAGTGGACAGCAACGGTGTAGAACCAAGCGAGCAGTTCTATTTTTAGTATCCGTTATATCGCCTCGTATCGCCTTTGACTTGATCTGACGTGTTTGTGACACAATGTGATGCAGCGGTTGGACAAAACAAATGATTATCACCTTATATGCTCTATTCCTGTAGCTAATAGAGATAAGGAGGTGAAGAAAGTGACTTAGCAGCTTAACACTCCGGTGTTTGAAGCAGCTGATTTATTCTCCGCTGCTGCTGTTGCAGCTACTGTGATAAACCTGAAGCCTGAAGCGCTGATACAGACTCACAATCACAATAGCCGCTTAAATAACCATGTGTTTTACTGTAATTGCAGTTTTTGGGATGAAAACAATAACAAGTGTGTGGATAGAAAAAAAAATCTCTTTGGTGATCACTAGGGATGTAACGATTAATCGTAAAGCAGCTAAAAATCGATTCATAGGTATCACAGTTGATATAAATTTTCTGAAAATTGAATCGCAGTACTTTTTTTAAACAGCAGAGTGTAGGCGGAAGGCGGAATCTGCTACTACTTTTTTTCTGGCCGCCTTATACTCTTAAACATGTTCATAAATAATTCCTTACCCCTTTAGCACCAAGAGAATATCTAATATTACGTGAATATCTGTAAAAGTCACGTTTTTCTATTAGCTCTGTCTGCTAGCATAGCATCTCTTCTTCACTGCACAGATTACCTGCATGCCAACCAACCACTGGGTTACCAACACCCTCTGCTGGTACAAACAAATATCTGACGTAAATACAATGCGGACTGGGTAAGTCCAATTGTTAAGGCACAAAATACATTTTCAGTTGCACTTTTAAAAAGAAAAAGAACTATTATGCTGTTTTGCATTGTTTACTATATTTATTTACATTTGGTATTATTCCTTTATTTATTTCATTCAAGATTTATTTTTAGTTAAATTGCATTGTTCTGAAGAGTTTATCAAGGGATTCTTTTGACAATGAAAAATAAAAATAAAATATTACAGTATTTTCTAGTTTTTTTTTCCCCCAAAAAAATAAAGAAATATTTTTCAATCATTATTTGTCTACAGTCCCATTTTGTAAAATAAATCGTGAGAGAATCATATCGTGAACCCAGTACCGTGAATCGAATCGTATCGGGAGTTGAGTGAATCGTTACATCCCTAGTTATCACTGATCTCCCTCACTAGAGCGAGGCATGAAGTCAGCGTCTACAGGCACGCCTACTCATGAATATGCATAAGTACAGTAGGCTCCAAAACAGCCCGTTTTTAGACCTGCTCGGAAAGTCACTTTTCAGACGCTAAAACTCTGGAAAACATGCAAGTTTGGGAATAATAACTTTACATTTTGAGAAACCTTTCATTTTATTTTATACAGATGCCGTTGTGGAAAATAAATCCAGCTACAATTGTGCAACAATTGGTCTCTTCCTTTTTAAGTTTATACATGAGATGTTTACTGTATGCAAGGGAACCGTGGCAAAATGTATTACCAACAATAAACGTGAGAGGTGAAAGTAACTAGTAACTTTACTTTGAGTACTATTTAATTAAGCTACTTTTTACTTGTATTTGAGTATTTTATGTATGATGTACTTGAGTAAAATTTCAATCAAGTAACAGTACTTCTAATTGAGTAGGAAATATCAATACCAGTATTAAATGGTTGATGGTGGACTTTTGTGGTGTATCTGATGGTAGGTATCCTATGGGGCCGACCCACTTTATATTCCACTCAGCACACCATGTGCTTTTAAACCCAAAGTAAACGCCAGTATTTTTTCATGTCAACAGCTACAGAGGCCGCGAAGAAGAGCATCACCCAACACTCAAACTAAATTATGAACTGAGAAAAGAGGTGAAAAGATATCCTTGAAGAAAGTGTTTTAAAAGTCCACGAGTGGCAGACGGATTCCTATGAATAATTGATGAGTCAGTGCTGGAGTGCAGAAGAACAGCACATAATTTAATGTCCTTATAACGCTGTTAACTCCTCCGCTGCTGATGTAACGCAAGCTTCAATCTTAGGTCTTACTGAATTCACTTCATGAAACTGTCTGTGATTATGAAAATATCCATCTCTCCACATCAGCGCAAGATGTCTTATTGCTCACTCACCTTCTTTATTTTGCTTTAATTGAAACATTTGGCACAGTGGCAGGTTGTAAAAGCTGATGAAAAGCACTGCCATACGTCACGTGAAGGATTATGAGAACCCAACTTGGGAACGGGAAAAAGGTGCTTAACTGTAGAATTACGACTGAAATGAGTTTTTAATCATGCAGTTAATGTTGGGGAAATGGGAAGCCCAGACACTGAGCAAATTGCTTCTATGAAGGGATAAGACTCCATCAGGGGAGCCAAGTGGACAGATTATTTTAAATCAGATTGCATCGCCGTAGTGACAATAGAATTAACTGCGGCTTTGAAAACACGTCTGCGCCAACCATTTCCTCTAAACTTAGATAATTGGTGCTTAAAAGTAGACATTCTAAGTGCAGCAATAACATCTGAAACTCAAGATCTGCCTGAGCTGCAAAGTTTGTTTGAAGAATGTAAAAGCTGAAGGTCACCCAAACTCATTAGAAAAAGCTAATTCTACATTAGGCTTTAATGTGTATTTGAGCATTTGCAAAAACAAATAAATAAAGTAACTCCCCTTGGATTTTTAGCACTGAGTGGATGAGCAGCGAAGCCGACTGTGCTTCTGTTAATGAGATACAAGTTTATCTTCACGGCACAGAGACGCACTGAGGAAAGCCGAGGTGAAAGTAATTGATTACAAGTACTCACGTTACTATAATTAAGTTGCTTTTATGGGTACTTTATATATATTTCTCAATCAGTCATTTTACTTGTACATAAAACACTATGATGCCAAATATATGATATGTGATACATGAGGAACTCTCTACATGATCAGTAGCTGTGTTTTCATTACATTTTTTGCAAAATACAGGCAATACAGTAGTCCCTTGTTTATCGCGGGGGTTACGTTCTAAAAATAACCCGCAAAACCCCTTTGATAAATCAATCCATCTTTCCTCTTGTGTTAGCTTTCTGTTAGCATCTCTAAAGATAGCACGTCAGTTTGACCCAATGTCTTAAATCAGCTGTAAACTACACTAAAGAATATGATCTATCATTAAAAGGTACAGTCTGCAACTCTTATAAAAGTAACTTTTTGTCATATTTGCTAAAGTTGTCACTATGTAAGGACAGGTTTACATCAAACTAGTAGTTTGTGTGAAAAAAGAAAAAAAAAAACAGGCTCATTGAGCCCCGCCCCCTGCTGCTCCTGCAGCCTTTGGCAGATTGCCAGAATGCACCATGACCGAGCAAAAAGAACCAATCAGAGCCAGGATTGTGTTTGATGGACTGTCTGACAGCTGTTGCTAACAGGCCCCACCCCTTTCCCAGAGCTAGAGCACCGTCTTTTTTACAGTGTAGGGTCTGGAGGAGTTAAAGATGGAATTAGTGATTTTTCTGCTTGAAAGGTTTGATTTGTAATTGTTACACTAGAACTCTGTAGTGCATGTGTTGTTCATGTGCGCGTAGCAGCCTTCATGTGAGCTGCTGTAAGTGACACTGTGTTGTTGCTGCTGCTGAGGTTTGAGCACATAGAGAGAGAGAAGCGCTGCAGTAATGTGCTTTTAACAGAGCATGTTATATTACTGTGATGTTGCTGTCGGACTAACGTTAGCTTGTTAGCTTCTGTGAGGGTTACCAGACTCAAAACGCCACTCACTTTATTCTTGCTCTTCTTCTTGTTGTGTACACTAGTTAAAATCACTACTCCTCTGTTATTCGTGAACGGATCGCGCTGAAATTTGGTAGGCATAATCTATGGATGTGTACGCCCGGTAATTTCTAAATTTACATTTTTTACAATTACAATTACAAAGTCACTATCTGAACTCATTTACAATTCAATTACAATTCCAACAGCAACAGATTTTTTCAATTACAATTACGATTACAATTGTGTCATAGTTGTAATCAATTATCAATTACTCAATAACAATTATAACCCTGGTGGGGGTGGAACTATCTAGTATCTTTTACTTTGAGTACTATTAAAGTGAGCTTTTAAGTAGAATATATCAGTACTCTTTACACCTCTGGAGGAAAGAGAACAAAGCAGACCCCCCCCCCACCCCCACCTCACTTTGAGGAGGGGGGTCATCCTGACACAGTAGTGATCAGAGAACTGAGTGTGGAGCTCTGATTATGGGAGATGTGGTGAAATGAGAGCTTTTACTGCCTGTTCTGGGGCTCCGTGCCCTCCCTTGATGAATAGATCAGAGTAATTGTAATAATTACATCCCCTGTTGTTAGCATCGGAAAATATGAAGAGAATCTCGCCGGAGGATTTTTCTTTCTATACCTCGACCAGGGGTGGCAGGGACAAAAATTCAGCCTTTGCATTTTCTGTCCAGACCAGCCCACAACACTATATAGAAGCCGTTATTAAGTCAGTGATACTCAACATGTGGCTCTTAAAGAAAATAGGTAAAAAGGGGTTAAAAACTTTCCCCATTTTAAGGTTTTCATAGACTATTTTGCAGCTTCCTTTGTCCTATTTTGCCCCTTTTCAGAAAGTTTTTATGGTTTTTTTTTTAGATTTTAGATTCCTTTTGCTAATAAATATCTTTTTTCCCCTTTTTTTCCACAATTCTTTGTCTATTTTTAAGTTTATTTGATGCTTTTATCCGATTTTTGTCCTTTCTTTAATTATTTTTGGGACTTTTATCCAAAAATTCTACCTTTAGCCCCATAAATTCCCTTTCCCCTACATTTTGCCTTTTTTGTTTCTGATGTTTGCCGTTTTTCACTATGGTTTTGCCCATTTAAGCTACCCTTTTTTCCATTACATACCACCTGTTGCCTCTTTTTTTGTCCAATGATTTGGCCACTCTTGACTGCTTTTGGCCCATTTTGGTCACTGTTCACTATTTTCTTGCCACATTTTTGCCACCTGCCATTTTTTTGAGTCGCATTGAAAATGAAGATACTTGCAACGCCCAACATAAGCCGTCTGATGGGTCGTGTCAAAATAATCATTAAAAATAACAAAAATTGTAGCAAACAGACCGGCCCACTTTGGGTCGACGGCCCACCGAAACGATGCCCGGTATGCCAAATGGACAGTCCACCCCTGACCCTGACTTTTTCACACATTTAAAAATATGACAGGTTCAATTCCCATCTCTCCAGCTAAAGGTAGTGAGTTCCATCGAGCAACAAGTCAAATGTTTTAGTTGATCTTCATGAAGAGCATGAGAAAAGCAGGAACAGGCGGCCCCGCTGTCGCAATTCCCCCGAGCATTTCATTATATCAGCCGCTGCGATAACATCTTTAATTCCATTTTAAATAGGTTTACATGTCCATCATAAAATATTTCCTTGTGGGTTTAATTATTGCTGTAAGATAAGAGACCTCAGTGGAAAGAGAGTAGGGACGAAAAGAAAGAAAGTTCTTAAGATGGAGACACAAATGATGCGTCTCTCCATGTCTGATGGTGTCCTTGTTGTTGCTTATCGCCAGTGACATCGCTTCCTGTAGCTTTGATTCATTCGACCTTTATCGTGTCATCTCCTCATTCCAGACAAAGGAAGCTCGGCTTTCACAATACATGAGACACGCACAAAGAGGATTATTAGAGCTAGATGAAGTGTAATCCAACATTTTTCTGATTCAAGTGGCTTTCGACACAAACAAAAACCTTTTTTTCTTCTGCAACTGCTGTAACAATAAACTCTCATTAATGCTTGTTGTGGCTTTTTGCTTTGCTGCATATGTGACACGCTCGCATTCTCCGAGTCTGAGTCATAGAATGTGTTGGAAATGTCACACTAACATACTACACACTACAAACTACAAACTCACTGAGTATATACTGTTTACTATATACTATAACTATGTAAGGTTGCGGAAAGAACGCCGGGTGTTGTTCCTTTTGCTAACGAAATGGGCCAAAAATATCACATGAAGACAAACAACCAATTAATCTAAATGTTTAATCAAAGAATGATGAATCAGCGTTTCAGAAACACAAACAATTGCCCGTTACGGAGCGCATCTGTCTCGCTCTGAGTGACAGCTGTCAAAATCTGCCATGTTTCAGCACCAAGGACAGCGTAAAATCACCACTAATTTAGCCACAAAGGTCACTAAACTTTGACACACAAAAACCCACAAAATATTTACCAACTTTTACATTCATAACATAAGATCATAACTCCTCTAATGCATCAGCAGCAAAGCAGAAAATTAAAATGAAATGTATGCTCACCTTTAATTTGTCCAAAACAGCCAAAAAAACTTCCATGGAGAATTTTGTATCCTTTAACTTTTTTAACATTTTTAAAAGCTTGACTTGTATTTCATAAGCCAAAAGTAGCAGATCATCTTGAGTCCACCCTGAGTCCTCCTCATATTCCCTGGATAGTTCTCCTCCTGTGTCCTGTCTGTTGGAGCATCATCGCTACAGGTGCTGCTAGCCGCTACGCTAACTGCTGCTGCTGTTCTTTTCCACAGAAATAAGCTTGGACTTCTGTACCTCAGGCTTAGCTTCACTTATTGGCTTAAAAAAGCTCTTGAAATCAAACTACCATTTTTTTAGCCATTTTCTACCATCCTTAAAGCTGACAGAGAATCATTTTTTGCGCAAAATCACCTTTTAGATGTAGCGTGGGGGCGTGGCTTGACTTTCCCCTCTCTTCCTCACTCGTGCTGTCTACATTCATTTTTGTGTGTAAAATGAAATTTCCAAGCATTTCAACTCAATGAAAGACAGATGTAATACTTCAAAATGTAATCAAAACACCAAAAAGCAAAAAAGGTAGTTTTTTTTTTTTTTAATGAGATGCTGGATCCAATCCAACACGTGCCGGTCAAAATCTGGGCGGTGCATTTGGAACCTAGAAGAACAAAAACCTGAAGCACACTGAGGCTAAATATCTCTGATGATTCTCCATCTTTGAAAGTTCTGAAAACATTTGAAGTGAGAAAGTGACCAAGTATCAACAAGTGCTCATTTCATCCATAAAACTTGCGTATGCACATTTGAATTAGTAATAATAATTTTTTAAATAGAATTTGTATTTCAGCAGTCTTCAGAAAAACCAAAAAAAGAACAATTTTCGATTTTTAGGTTGAAGCCGGTCCCAGGACCATTATATGTTCCGCTCGCAATGCATCATGGGGCAGTGTGTGCTCACCGTGCATACTTAAAAAATGTCCCCATATAGTAGGGCTGGGCGATTTTGCCTAAAAAAAAAGATTTTTTAAAGAAAAATTCAATTTTCGATTTGTTTCTCTAATGCACTTAAAATGACTGCAGACATCTGATATATTGTCAAAAGTGCAACTGTATTGCTGTGATTGTCCTCAAGAGTTAAAATGCATAGAACAATCCCAAAATAAAAAGTAAATGAGGCTCTGTCATTCAACTATTTCAAGCTTTAACCAGGTTTAAGTGAAAATGCAACAGTAGCTTAAATTCCCTTAGCATCTCAGCATAGTGTGAATAAAAAATGGAACATGCCTGTGGCACACGTATAGCCTACTCAAAGGGTAAACAAATGTAAACAAAGAGGGAGCGGGCTCACATCGGAACGCAAAAAAGTCCAAAAAAACTGTGGTGGGAGAAAAGAAAAATATTCAAAAATTTAAAAAAAAAGAAATAAAACTTGAATTTGCAAAATAAAAATAGTTTTTATCTACAAATTCGATTAATCAATTACATTTATTTTTTGCCCAGCCCTAGTTTATAATATACATCCAGGTATGTCTTGTGTACTAAATCTTTTCATACTATCTAATGTGAACGCACTACATACTGATTTTGACATTTAATGTGAGTAGTGCGTTAGTATGACATTGTCACTTTCAAACCATGCACAAACAGCCCAAAAGTTGACACATCAACCATGAAAGAGGACAAACTTGGACATTCAACGCCATCCTGCAGTTCACTCAAGTTGTTGAAAAAATACTTTTTCACTCTGTACATAAAACTATGTTTTGTAGCATGGAAGAGTATTCGGGCCACAAGCCTCTTGAATCCACTGATGATTTCATTTAAAACATTCATTTTTAACCTCCTCTAAACTCAGTCCCACTCTAATATATTGAACTTTTCCCCTAAACTGTAATATTCATAAAGTCAATGAAATCTAAACCCTAAAGAGGCTGAACTATCGGTGGTGCATCACAACATCACACGTGTGTTGAATATGTATGTGATGATTTTCTGAAGCAGAAGTTTTCATCGACAGTGAAGCCCCTCAGAAATGTGGTTTCCCCCAGAATGTATTGATTAGGTGTCAGCTCCAGTCAATAGGACTGATGGGAGCTTTATTACTCCACTTAATGAACAATGTTTTATTAATGACTGTCTAATACGATTACCTTTGTCTCAATGAAAGCCATCAATCTTTCGCCCCACGCTGTGAACACTCATTACTGTATCAGTCGAGTTTACAGCGATAAATGGGTTTGATGTGGGACCAGCATACCAAAGAATATATAATAATAAATTACTTTTTTAAACTGTATTATTGCTGAAATACAATCCATGTGGAGTTGTGAATTTTTTATTGATTTGGGTTCATTGTTTACCTTAAGCTCCACCTTCTTTCTTTGATTTTCCTCTTTATTTACATGCTTGTGGTGCTTTTCTCTTGTAACAGATCTGCTGGCCAGGTAAGGCATAGATTTTAAACCCTTATTTAAATTATATTTTTGAAAATTTGTATTCTTTTTCAAAATAAAACACCACACACATTCTCAAACAACTGTATTCTATACTTTCACTTCCTAAAATATAAATCGAGTTAAAATAAAATGCGGTATGAACATATCTGAGCCACATTTTGTCACTAGGTGCATTAATTCTGGCTACTCTGTATTTGTACATACTTGTTGTGTACTTGATTTGGATTACACTCTGGCTCTCAAAGAACTTTTTATGTTGAAATGAGGGCAAATCTGAACTCATTCTTTTCAGAGCTCAAAATCCTTCAGTACTGTTCCTGGTCTCCAGTCTCTCGTCCCCCACGCTGTCATCAGAAACCTTGGTGAAAATTTGGACACAAACCAAAGCTTTCACAAGCAAAATAACTCTGTAGTTAAGGCTAGCTTTTTCCAGCTTTGCCTTCTCGCAAAAGTGAAGCCTTTCCTCAGCCGCTCTGACCTGGAAAAAGCTATTCATGCATTCATCAGCTCATGATTGGATTACTGCAATGCACTGTATTTTGGACTCTGGTGGTGATGAGACCCTGTCTCCTCCTCTCTTACCTCCTCCACCTGCTAATTCACATCTTCTACACGAGATATGATGAGAGCTTCCACCTGCTCCAGAGTCTCTTCCTGTAAACACATCCCCAGGTTGCATCTAGCCCAGGATGAGGCTGTCTGAAAGGGGTGTGGCCAGTCTGGTGTGGGCTCGCCCAGGAGGGCTTCAAACTCAGCCTCCATGGCCACCGTGTAGTGCAGTGACGTGCGGTGAGGTTCGTGGCTGGTGAGGCACTGACTTTTTCAGAGACAGATTTACAAATATTTGAACCTAGAGAAGCATAAATTCACCATTCAATTAACAGTTTGCACATTGACTACTGGTTGTGTTTTATATCTCATATCAACATTATTACACACACGCAGAGACATCTTAGACCAGGGGGGCCCAATCCTGGTCCTAAAGGGCCACTATCCAGCATGTTTTAGATGTTTCCCTCTTCCAACACACCTGATTGAAATGACCAGGATCATTATCAGGCTTCTACAGAGCTTGATGATGAGTTCATCATTTGAATCAGGTGTGTTGGAAGAGGGAAACATCTAAAACATGCTGGATAGGGGCTCTTGAGGACCAGGATTGGCCACCCCTGTCTTAGACCATGGATGAACATTATATTCATAAGGCCTCAGAGCAAGAGCACATTTGCACTGCCCACTCATTGTTTTCTTTATTTATTATAGCAATTCCACAATTCATATACTGCAATGTATTCATGGTCTAATCTTTACTCTTAGTGTCTCACACACTGATAAAACTCGATTATGTTCTCAGTTTAGTCAACAACAGCAGAAAGTTTATGGAAAATTTTAATGGGAGATTATTCAAATTAAATGTAAATTTCACAGACAATGGAATTTGTATTTATCATCAAATTCTATCAAATTTGTTATACTTACATTTGAAGATGCTAGTTAACTACAGCTTACAGAATTAACCTTGTTTTTTTACCTCCCCAGCAAAGGTGATTTAACTCATGCAACTGTTACAAAAGTTGGCAACACATTCACTTCTACAGTAGCACTTCCAGTGATGAGATGGCTAAAAACAGAAAACCTGTTCGTGCAGTGCTTGGTGCCTCGTGGAGCAGCAGTCACGGCACTTTCAGCCACAAACATGGTGGCTGAAAGTCTGGCTCTTTGATGCTGTGTGTAGCGCGGCAGCCCCTGGTCCGTGTGTCGCTCGCAGCTGTCATAGAAGGGGTCTGAGGAGCGCGGCGGCAGCCCCTACGGACCGCGTCGTGATTGTCACAGTCCCGGCGGTAGGAGACCACCGTTCACCCGCCCTCAAATCCCCGTTTATCCATTACAGAAGTAAAACAGCCAAAAAGAAGAAGAAAAAGCAAGCTGGTAACGCAACGTTTTGGTGCTTTAAAGTAACTTCTTCAGGCAGCCGGCTTGCTTGCTAATACACAAGTGTAATAGATGCGTCTCTCGTGAAATCTGAGCATGGAGTGAGGAATCAAAATCTTTGAATTGAGGGGCAAATACATTTATTTGAGGGGGCACTGCCCCCTCTTGCCTCTGCGTAGAGCCGGCCCTGTCCATGAGCATTCTTTAATAGAAACTGTTTAATTTTGTTTAATTTTACAAGACCCATTTGATCCCACTCTGTATTCATTCAGCGAGAGGGCAGGTTTCATAGTCTGCGTCAATACAAACAATTTAACTCAATCAAAAAACATGTGACCATAAAGCTATTTTTACACACAGCGTACGCCTCAAGAGCTGCTGACTCAGCTCCAACACCGCCGTTTATGGAGTTCATTTTCTGATTAGTGCATGAACTGGTTGTCCTTCAGCCAGTAACAATAAAAGGCAGTGCACTGGTGTAGTTCCATCGTCTCTGCTGGTGCAGGAGCTTTTGCTGAAGGGTTAAAGTGCTCATTTGACATGACTGCAGAGTGTGATTGTTACACCTCGTGTCAGTCTTTGGAGCTGCAGCCAATGGACTTTCACTCTCAGAGGTAACGGCACCTGAAACAGCATAACCCCCCCACCACCACCACCCCCACCCATCCCCTGATTCATCTATCACAGGCTTGTCACAGGTTGGAGTGATTGATCTCTTTTTCATATCTGCCCGACATACAACAAGAGCTGGCTGAGCTGCTTTCCCTCTGACAAAAGAAACCCCCCCTCACCCCACCCAAAGGAAATCTAAATACAATGGCTGCATCCGAATAGTCCCGACTATCTCCTTTCCTATCCACTTTTCCTTAACTCCATGAGGTCACCCACAGGGTTAAGGAAAAGTGTTAGGAGACTTCCTAGAAGAGTTAGGAAAAGGCCATCTCATTGTTTTGACAATCAGACGCACTTCCATTAGGTGTCGTAATAATCAGACAGCGGTGAAGGTTAGTGACATCTGCCGTGATAAAAAAAAAAAACTACACATTTCTGAAAATGGACTACTAAAAGAACCTTTATAACACTTTCCCCTGTGCCTCCAACCGCTGATATAATCTCAAATATCACAAGGTTTGAATGAAAATCAAAGGAAAAGAGGCTACCAGGCAGCGAGGGACAAAAGTAAAACTAAAAGAACGTCACATTGAGCATGGTTGCTCACGCTCACCTTCAACTCAGAAATCAACATAATACAAATGTACAACCTCACAAAGCATCCCTAGGTGAATGAAATACGTTGAATAAAACACAATGTGGCTAAAAAAGGCTCTGGTACCTTTTTCTTGAATGACAGAGTCCTTTGGGTTCAGTCATCGTGAGTTTCTGTAAACGCTCAGATGAGCGGGTCCCTTTAAAGGGCCCATGTTAAGCTAAACCAACTTTTCTGTGCTTTAAACATCATAAAGTTCTATATTAGGGCTTCATACACATGCCCAAAGTGTTTTTTTTTCGTTGATTCCCTCAATCGTTAGTTAGAGGATGATTTGCTCCTTACTTACTACAGGGTGAGCCCAAACACCTCGCTCCAAGGCACTGACCTGGTGAAGCCACGCCTCCAGGAAGCTCTCTGCCGTGATTGACATGTAAACAGACACGCCCACAAAGGTGAGCTTTTCAGCGTCCTTCGCACAGTGCTATGTATGTATTTTCTACAGTCTATGTATGTACCGGAGAATGCCCCGCCCCCACGCTCTGTCTTGTGTTTATAAAGCAGCATCAACACAGCTACGGAGTGGGTGGGAGGAGGGCGGGCCGTCCTCTGGCCCTACGTAACCATGTGGGAAGAGGAAGTCATTGTCCCGTCTATAGACACGCCCACTCATGAATATGCACAAGTAGGCTGCAAATCTGCCTGTTTGTGTAGAGTTGCTCAGAAAGTGACTTTTCAGAGGCTAAAACTTTGGAAAAACGGCGAGTTTGGGAAAATAAACCTCAAATTTTATGTTTTTAGGGTTCTTAGAACAAATGGAGATGGTGAAAAATAGCATGATATGGGACCTTTAAATGTTGTCTCTAGATTTATATGGCAGGGCCATAAAGCAAGGATTAAATATGTCACCCTTCAGCTGACCAAGGAAATGGGAGGGCTGGGACTTCCCTGTTTAAAGAATTACTACCTATAGCTCCACTTCTATACTGGTGCAATGAAACATATGTAGCTAAATGGAAGGAGCAAAAGTCCAATATATCAACGCAGTTCCCAATCCAAGCACCAATAGCAGATAAGGGTTTGACAGGTCACTTGGAGAACCCTTGGTTGACCCACACCCTTCGAGTTTGGCAAAAGTTGATTAATACTCTGGGGGTACAAAACATGTTGAGAATGTTCAGATGGTTTGCGTATGACACCAATTTTATCCCTAACAGATTGGATTCCAGCTTTAAATCATGGGCAGAGTTTGGTCTCACAACTTTCTTATCACTCACTCATAGAAACGCTGTGTGCAGCTTCGAGGTCAAAACATGGCTTTGCACGAAACAAATTTTATAGATACCCGCAGTTACGCTCCTATATCGACCAGGAATGCAAATTGACTGACTTTTCAGATTTTGAATTACAATTTCACCACATTGTGAAAAATGCCTTTTCTACTGTTCCTTCCAAATCCATTTCAAAGCTGTACTCGGCCCTCTCGACTGGCATTGACAATAGCACTCTGTACATTAAAGGTCAATGGGAAAGGGAATCAGGGATTGAGATTTCCGGTGAGCGTTGGAACAATATTTGGTCATTCAAAGTGGACAACATCTACCTCCATGGTGTGGAGGGAGCACTGCTGGAAGAACATTGTCAGATATTTTAAAACACCATATCAAGAGAAATACAAAAGTGTTAGGATGCCATGCTGGAGACAATGTGGCTCGACAACTGCTAACCATTATCATATTTTCTGGGAATGTCCCAAGTTAAAAGCCTTTTGGAGGGGAATCCAGTCTTTAAAACTCAAATACCCTTAAGTTTTGATGTACTATATCTTGGTCATGTTCCATTTTTGAAAAGCAGGAGAGAGATAAAGCTGCTGCAGATACTCTTGGTGGCAAGTAAGAAATCAATTACAGGAAGATGGTTAAGCCCTACACTACCTACCCAAGACGATTGGATTGGAATAATTTTAGAAATAAAAAAGTGGACAAGACAAAAGCAGTGTGCCGACACTGCAGAACAGCGGTCCACTGGTAAATACTCAGTAATAACCACAGGTGTAAGTGTCGACAGTGCACTGGGGCCCTGGTGCTGTAAGGGGCCCACAAAATAAGGAAGAAAAAAAAAAGCAGAACTCTCAATAAATACCAGAGATGCCCCTGTTTTTGTGAATGGAACAGATTGGGGCGCGTCGGTAAGGTAACGTTTAGTGGCTGGTACGGGAGGGGGAAATGACAATTTGTCCAATCACCTTGACACCTGTCAGTCATGATGACTATAATTCAACACAAAAAAAAAAGCGGTGCGCAAATGAGGAAGGAAAGAAAGGAATACGATGAGAGTAAAGCTAAAATGACCAAATTAGACAAGTTCTTTATTTAAACCCAGGTAACAGACCTCCCCGCCTCCACAGCCTCAGAGGTCGGACTCGGCGGGCTCAGATGTGGCGGCACCAGTTGACCTGTTGCGGGGATTATTCGGCTCTACTAATTCGACTCTATGAGTATAACTTTACTCCGCCTCTTGACACCAAGACAAAAAGCTGTACAATAGCTGTAAGATAAGCTTTTAATGAGTGAGTACAGCTTTTCTTTGTTTTGAAGTAGGATTCAAACATAGCAATGCACTTGTAACCTCATTTGTGTAATATGTGCACCTATTCTATTATATACAATCCTATAGTGTTCTCTTTCACATTGATTTGGGATAATTAAACAAAATAAATTACAATTAAATAAACTAATTTGTGTAAAATATGGTCTTGAGATGCATTTAATGAAGAAAAACAGTAAAGATGGATTAAGATGACTGTGTAGGTGCAACTCTTGTAATAAAAAGGAAGTTAATCTCGGTGTGTGTGTGTGTGTGTGTGTGTGTGTGTGTGTGTGTGTGTGTGTGTGTGTGTGTGTGTGTGTGTGTGTGTGTAGGGTGGGGCAGAGTTTATACTTCTATTTTACATTAAAAAAAATGTTAAAATAAAAAAAAACCAACAGGACTTCATTTATAAAATTTCACATATTTCTAAATATGTATTTATTTTTCCATTCAAACAATGTGGAAAAAAGATCAAACTGCTGTGTTGTTTTGTTTGAATAAAGTTAAACAATAAAGCACAAGATATTTAACAGTTACTGTACCAAAGAAAAGTGAATTTTGTGTATCGTTGCACCCCTAGAATGCACATCATATTTTCAAATGCCCAATTCTTTAAATTTACAATATGTCACAGATGCAAGTGTGTAAAAGAATCAACAAAAATGTGTTATTCCTATATAATTTCTGTGATACCGTCCAGTACAGCAGAGATGGCTTTTGTAAATTGGATTTATGAAGGTTGGATTTCTCAAAGCCAATGAATCTCTCTACTTATGTTTAAAGCTATGTGTGACACCTTTATTTTTGCCAAAATGGCACATAAAATATACTGTATGAGATTTTTGGAGATTCCAGTATGCACACATCAGTTGTTGACATGTTTTCCTTCCACTGCATTACCATGCATGGGATAGCAGTTAAAATTAAAGGTCAAAACCACCGACATTTATCTATCTCTCCTGCAAACAATAGAAATATTTGCCTCATCCATCTATATGAACAAACAACTAAGACAAACTATAGAAGAAGTCCATTGGAGTTGCCGCTCTGAACGCATTAGAGAAGGTTAAGCCCTTTACTTTGTTCTGTATGGCCTTCACATGCTCAGCTGCAGGCAAATGAACAAAGGAAATATCACCATCGAAACACTCACATCTAGAGACTAACATGCTGTGAAATACCACTGACTGCTGTGAAACTAATTGTACAGAATGACCTACAAAGTCATTACATGTAAAAAGGTGATCCCAGCAAGCCTTTGATATTTACTTAACACCAGCAATCAGATTCACATCAAGGCTTTAGTGCTTTGACATAAACCTGCCAGGTTTCCAGGATAATGGGAGCTAAGGTAAACTGGGTCAGAGTTAGATAAGGGTCATTCCATGTCATTTCAACAAATAAAAAACAAACAATTATAAGACACAGAGGCAAGCTACAATAGCCTCATGTAAAGGATTTTCAATGTCACAAAATATCACCAAATTTAGGGTTCGAAATAAAACTAAAGAAGTTGGGTAAAAAAAATTGTGTTTTACATCCCAAGAAAGAGAAACTATAAATTAAAACAGAGAACAGATTTTTCACCCAAGAACCAATGCATATACTGTATGTGACTAATCATTAGTGATGTAAACAGTCTATGTTCATAGCTCAAAGCTGATCAAATTACAGGGAGCTGAGACACATGCTAAGTTGTTTACTGAAGGACCAAACATGTTCCAGAACTAAAGGGGCTGGCATGTCCACCAGATAGAATGTATAGCAGATTGTTTTATATATTCTGATAGAGTAGGTGGAGCTGTATTACTATACCAAATTTCAGTTTTCTATGTGATGTAGTTCATAAGATATTGGAAGCTGAAAATGGAAGAAAAATAAGGACAAACATACACCCCTCACTAAAATGACCATATCTCAAATGGCATTATCCCATCAAACTAAAAATGTACAGTGTGCCTATTGAATAATCACGGAACAATTGGTACAAATTTCAGAATTTTTTGAGACCGAAATGTGGGGGCCATTTCTGAAATGACATAAAATGACCCATAAATGAGTACAAGAGGGGACAAAGGGAAATACCAAACATCAAATATACTAAACTCCACAACAACCTGACAATAACTAGTTACCAAGTGAGTATTAAGTCCTCTTGAAAAAGATTTGAAAAAATCACCTTGTAAACACCTAATTCTGAATGAAAATGACCAATCCAAATGAATTAAACTTAAAGCTGAATTAAGTAGATGGTTTATTCTTCCCCAATCTTGTATATGTTTAATTCCGCTTTGTTTTAATTCTACGCATGCTCGACCTGTCACAATTACACGCTGGTGACGACACAATCCAAAATGGCCGCCCGAAGCAAGTGTTGGACTTGAGTCGAGACTATTTATTTAGTTAGAGCCTTAGAAGACATGGATGTAATGAAAACAGTGGATGGACAAAAGCATTAGCATGTGGACATTCACTCTGGCACACACACACACACACACACACACACACACACACACACACACACACACACACACACACACACACACACACACACACACACACACACACACACACACACACACACACACACACACACACACACACACACACACACACACACACACAGAGATCTCCTTCTCCTGCTCAGCTGGTCAAAGTGAAACAGTTTGTTATTGTCGGCCTGTATTTCAAGACTACAATCAAAATAAAAGAGAAAATACTGTCGTTCTTATTATGTGGTATTCTATGTTGTTGCCGAATAGAAAGTATTTGTTGTGTGTTTTCTCCCGATAGACGTGAATATGTCACGTTCACCCCCTGTCCAATCAAAACCCTTACCAACCCCTAAAGCAGAATTAAATAAAGGCAAATAAACCTGTTTACATGTAAACAGCGATTCTGAATTGAGGTTTACAGGAAAACACGTTTATTCAACTTTAGAATACTTTAATTACAAATTATTCAATTCAGAATAATTCATTCAGAATGAAAAAAAAAAAAACATCATGTAATCGTGGCCAAAATGCAAGAAATGTGAACAATACTTGTTTAAGAACAGTTCAGCAAGACCTTCTCATCAAATCAGCATCGAGCTCGTGAAATTTTGAACGGCAGTGAAATGGAACGAGTGTCTGTTCACCCTGTCAGTGGTCTGCTTTGTGTGTGTTTGTGCGTGTGCGTGTTACAGACACAGATCCCAAAAGTGACCTTGGCGTTTGGTCTGTTTGTAATGTATCATTACAGCACATCTCTACACACACAATCTGCATCTCCCCAAGCCTTGACTTTCATTACACTTTGGTTTTCTCAATCCTAGCGCGCCGGGCTCTCCATGTACCCTTGGTATGATGAGAAATGTGTCCACAGGACACAGTGTAAGGCCCACACTGCCTTATAGTCATAATTTACATCCCACTTGAAACATTTTCTCTTTTCTCTCAGCAGGTTGTTTTTTTCCACTAAAAGCTACAGGCTAAAAGCACCGTTATTACTCCATCACGCTCTTAAAGCAGCGTATCTGACCCATTAGAATGCACTGGTGGGAGTAGAGTAGAGCGGTGAAAAAATATCACTGAGAGTTCTGTAAAATGAAAGCCTCAGCGAGCGTTTGTTAGTTACAGCAGAGGAGCGATTAAAGCCGACTGATTGAAAGTGTCCCATGTGACCACACGTGTCGGATTCAGGAAAAAGTTTTGCAATCAGCTTGATGGAGAAAATATCTGCTCCGCTCGGCTCCCCTTGTTTCCTCCACTTCTTAATGCCCCGCTCAATTAATTCACAGCCCTTTAATGACCCTCGAAGGTGACTTGTTAGATAAGTGCAATTACACTAGAAACAAGGGTGCTGCCAATTAGTCCTCGAGCCTCTCTCCATCTTTTTTACGAAGGAGCCGGAGCGGCGTCCCGCAGGGTCCGGCTGTTTGTGACTTCATTAACAAGCTTCAAAAATAGGAAAATTATTATGTGGCCTAGATCTCACTCCTGTGGGCAGAGATCAACACAGCACAGCTTTTGTTTGTTCTTAAATGATGGCAGAAAAGACTTATTCCTGAAGAATCCATCATTTCTCTGCACAGAAGCAGCAGTTTCAACAATGTTTTTTTTGTTTCTAAGCCATGTAAGCTACAGTTAATGGTCAGCCCTGGAATTCCATTAGAAAACTAATGGACCACCTAATACAAGAAATCCAGAGACAGCTAACCTAGTTAAAGAGTAACTAAACCCAAAACCGCTTTTTTCTGCTGAAAACAAACATATTTTGGTAATACTGTACGTCATGCTGCTGACTGATTCTAGTCCAACTCTCAACATTTTAGTAAATTTTGATGTATTTTGTTGTAAAATGTCAGAGTGACTGCCCTCTATGGGTTGAAACCAGAGTATTACAATTTAATTTTGCTGTTGGCTGAGAAGAGAGATTCTGTGACGTTAGTGGACCATCACCTCCGTACTGAGATTATAACCCTAACCCTAACATAATCCAACAAAAAAATAAAACACTTCCGTTCACTTTGAACAAGAAAAATGAATTATAGTTTTTTTTGTTGCAAAAATGCATTTTTCGATAGCACGCATGTGCACACATGCACATATGCAATCTCAGTACAAAGTGAACTCAGTACATGACACCCATCCCAGGACCATTTTACATTCCACTCACAATGCATCATGGGGCTTTTGAGTATAGCTATAGTGTGCCCACTGTGCATACTAACAACATTTATTATATTGTACACATTTCATGTCGACATTGCAAAGATTTTCAGAGACGCTCCATTGTGCTACTGAAAAAACTACTGGTTAATTTCAAAACAAGAGCCCTATTTACAAATTAAAAAAAACACTAATGGAAGACAAGAAAAGATGCTTTTGTTTTGAAAGGAGGATGTTTGAAACTCATTTTGACGTCTGACTTAGTATGAGTAGTACGTTAGTGTGCGATTTCAAATACAACCATTGTGTAGGCCTCATATATCAATAATTTAAAGATGATTTGCTCAAAAACGATGTAATAGCTTGATATTGCTGCTCAAAAGTTCTTTAATTTTCCTCAAATTATTACATAACATTTCCTTTAATTAAATAGAAATTGGCCACAAAATCGAGACATTTTAAAGTGAAGACCCTGTTGGGACTGATATCTGTTTCTTATTGCTCGGATATTTTCAGTTTCTTACATATTTTGTAATTTACGTAATCGTAGAAGTGCAAATTTGGGAATAATAAGTTTTAAACCACTGGTTGACAGCAGACTAAAACCATAATATACATACCTACTACATTAATAATAAAATAATGCAGGGAAAGTATATTTATATCGCTTTAATCATCTTGGTTCGTTTCTTCATAAAGATCAAAATAAATCCATATTTGGTCTTAGATTCAGCCTTGGCCGCCGCCCACCCTTTGTAAAGAAGTCTAATGTGAACATGAAAGTCCTGGTGGATCCCGTGGCTTCATTTGTTATAATAGCACAGAGTGATGACGGTGATGACGATGGTAATGATCATGATAATGCCTCCATTGCCACCAGCGAGGAGGTCCATCTCCTCATCCTTCCTCTTTCCATCTCTAATGCCCTTTTTTTCTGGATCTAATTGCTCCCCCATTGTTCCTTCCTGTGCAAATTGGTAATGAGAATTTCCTGCTATGAGGACGTGAGGGTGGCAGTGGAGTCACTTGTTGTGCCAGCGCACAGTCTGTGAGTAATGGGTGTGACTAATGCTGCTTGGCAGCCTCCACTCCTCGTCCCTCCCTGCCATCTGTCCCCTGCCACCCCTCGGGGTGGACCGCGGTGTTCTGACGGGGCTTCAGGAATCACACACACACACAAACGCCCACACACACACACACACACACACACACCCAACCCAGCCAACCAAGCCACCTGACAAGTTGGAGAGACATTAGGAAGTATCGGTTTCCAAATCACAGTTTTACAACCACACACACACACACGCAAGTCACCTTCACAAGTTTTAATGTTCTACCACTAAATGCATTCAGACCTATTTTGCTCAGTGAATTGAGTCTGATACCATTTCAGGACCATTACCTTTTCCTTCTCTACCTCTTCATATTTACATCTTACTCTCTTCAATTCATCGTCTGACGCTATTACACATTCCTCATAGGAAGGTTATTCTGATGCTATGGCAACATGTCATCCCACTTAAAGAGATCCTCCACTTTCTTACAAATATGGCATAAACCCTTTGAAATTTACTTATTAGTAGATCTAAGCCTCACAACACACATTATTTTGCATCATATTAGTTTTGTTGACTTTAAAAATGGGATTACTTTACCGTTTTAGAGCCTATGTTCCGCCATCTTGAAATCACATGATTGATGATGTCACACGGCCCCCAATGCCTATAAACTCCCCAATGTTTTCAATTGGAGTGAAACATTCAGCCTGATTTTTAGATCATTTCGTAGCTTTTTCAGTCAAAATGACAATTTGTGCTGCTTTTGGATGCTCTAAATCAATGGTTCTCAAACTTTTTTGGTTCAAGTCCCACCTTTGTCTGACTACAACATTTTGCTTAGAAAATTATTTAAAAACAACTACAGCATAATGATGGAATGAACGAGTGATAACACACATTTTAAAGAATCTCATTTTGAAAATAAGTGGAAAGAATCAGGATTGTGACCCCATTTTTATATCAAAAATTTCTGGCGACCCCAACAACTTTATTTTTTTTGCTAGAATTAGATGTTGATCATGTTTTAGCTCAGATAAAAAAAAAAAAAAAAATACTGCATTTTAGTTGAACTACATTTATAATCAAAGTATAGCAATATAGTTGTTTAAGATTGTGTTTTGTTTTAATAAAAAAAAGAACAATAAAAAAATTACATTTCTTTAAAACATTTTTTTATTTTTTTTATTTCAGGCGACCCCATTTAAACTCCAGGCAACCCCACATGGGAACCTGACCCCAAGGTTGAAAAACAGTGATTTAGATTATTTATTTTTATAGTTTTTATTATTTCTGGTGCATATCACGCCTGGGGTGGGACCAAAACTGACACTTTATTTGTTAATTTTCCACTTTCTTTCTCTCCCTCAAGTACCCCCTGTAGTGCCATTGCTTCTCCTTAAGGGTACACATACCCCCATTTGAGAAACACTGCTCTAAATAATCAGGAAAAGTTAAAGATGCAAATGTAAACCTCTTCAGTTGAATATCTGTGACTGTAGGGGGCGACAGTTCCAACTCTGCGACTGTTTTTCTTCTCTTTCGGTAAAGGAAAAAGGTTTACATGGGCATCTTTAACTTTTCCTGATTATTTAGAGCAACCAAAAGCAGCATTAGTGGTCAAAAGCTGCTAAATGATCTAAAAATCAGGCTGAATGTTTCATTCCAATAAAAAACAATGGGATGTTTACAGGCAGTGGGGCTGTGTGACATCATCAATCACGTAATAACAAGCTCTGAAACTGTAAACTAGTCCCATTTTTCAAAGTTAATAAAACAAATATGTGTTTTTTTTTAGGTATAGATCATCTAATAAGTACATTTTAAAGTTATTAGGCCACATTTGTAAAAACAGTGGAGGATCAAATGTAATCCATTGTGAAGCTCAGGCCACACTTTACTGTAAAAATGTGATGAAAAACAGCATTTAGGAAAGAGGACAATGGTGTGCTTAAGAAGGAGAGAAGCAACATGAATCTTATTACATGAGCACCTCGTCTAGCTCGCCCCTGCAGCCAATGAAGCGCTCTGAGTGACTTTAAATTGGTGTCCACCGAGGTGCGATTGATCCCTGGCCCTGTTTTGGTTCTCTGAGGCGGTGTTGAACTGCAATCTTCAGACGCTGCAGCTTGGACAGATTTGTGGTATCTGTTTGGTTTCCAAGTTGCCCAAGTGGATTTATAATTTGATGGCAGTTCATCTGCGAAGGAAAATATTCGCCTCCTTGGTGGCTATTAAAGGTGTTATCCATGACTGATTATGCCTTTCATGCTGATTTTAAGGCATGAAAAGTAGAGTCTAAGGCTAGACTTTTTTATGATTGAGTTGGCTGCTGGTTGAGAGTGTTAATTTTACTGAAATAAATAAATATAGATATACTCTATGAAGGCCCTGTACTCGGTCTGAGAGTAGAGTTTTGGGGTCTTGGCTCTCCGCTGCTGGTACTAAAGAAGCTCAGGTATCAATGGGACTTCAATTTGTACTGCTGCTGGTGCGATGGGAGTGTTTTTCACTGTGAATAGCTGGAGGCAAAGCCCCCCTCACTCTGTGTGCCAGACAGTGAGTAAAATAAGCTTAGACAGGGAGACTATCAGCCATCAAAAACTCCTTTTTTAGTCATTACTGTGTTTGCTTTTAAACTGGAACTTGTTTGTAGTATTAAACAAGCATCTAATCTATCTAATAACTGATTATATTAATGATTAGAGATGGCTTTGTGCGCTCAGTGGGGTTTCTCAAGGTGCTCCAGTTTACCTCCATTAAATCATGTGTTGAACTAAAGGCCCGGGGGCCAAATCGGTCACTTTGAAAGCTCCCAATTTGGCCCTCAGGAGAAAGTAAAAATGATGACAAAAACATGACTTCTTGTGTAAATCAGCAACTGATGCACTTGTAGATATCTCAGTAGCTCCAAATATCAATGACACAACTGTTTTTTTCCAGGGCTCACAGTTTTTCCATGCCTTTAGCGAATGATGGCAACCATTTTTAATCTTAAACTGTTTTGAGTACTCCTAATTTATTAAAAATCCTACAATTTTCTCAAATTTTCGCCACAAAATTTTCCCAAACTATATCAAAATTGGGGCCAAAATCAAGGAACTGTAAGTGAAGATTCTGATATCTGTCACTTATTGCTTGGATATTGTCAGTGCCTGACATACAGCGGAAACCAGATTTTCACATACAAAGACATACTGATTTTTTTTCTCACTGTGTGACATGAAATAAAAATAAACTTTTCCTGTTTTAGGTCAAGTAGGATTTTTAAAATTATTTTCCATTTGATAAATGTCAGAATAATGAGGGAATGAATTGTGTACGTATGTTTTCATTCACAGAGAGAGAAAAAAATCTGTATGTGTATTTTTACATAGTGTATATAAATAACTGGTTTCCACTGTACTCTAAATACTACATGGAAGTGCAAACTATGGCACATTATTGATAAAATTGCTGGTTTTACTGCCATTAATCTGGGGCCCACTTGAGAATAAACTGGTCTATATTTGGCCCAGAACTGAAATGAGTTTCACACCCCTGAACAACACGATCACACAGAGGAAATGTGACTAGTGCTGTCGGGAGATTAAAAAATGGTGCTATTATTTAATTATACTCTGTAATTAATCAATCAATTTTTTAATCATACCTAAAACTTGCTGAGAAACACCCTCAACTTGAAGTGTTTTCATTATAATTACATTATTGTGGCAGATCAAAAGACTGATATAGAACAAAGTGTACTTATAAAGTCATTTATTATACATTCCACTGTATTTAAGACTCGTCCCAAAGGATGCTTCACCTTCAGTTTTGACCATCAGGGTGAATACTGATGTCAATCTCTAAATAATAGAAAATACAAATGAAATAAAACATCAGGACTTATCAGTGACGTGCCGTCAGGTTAGGCAAGGTAGGCAGTGCCTACCCAAGGGTGAATTGATATTTTGATTATTTGTTTTAATTATAATATAATTATAAATTAATAGCCAATAGCCTACAGCACCTATACGTTTGAAAGTGTCCGCATTTTGTGCGTTTTATAGCCCAAATTACTAAACAGCGCTATTTCCTGGAACAGCTGCACAGTCTAACTCTACTGTAAGGCAGAGGGAGGCCACGCCCCCTCCCAAAGGCACGTTGCAGCTCTGCTACGTGTTTGAGCATGCGCAGTCAGGTCCCCAAGATGACAACCATTTACGTGGTTACGTCCAAAGGCAGCGTAGAGAGCTGCCTTTGGACGTAACCGCGCTATGCTAAATGCTATACGTAAGTTCACAGTACATTAGTGAATTGATGCCATGTGACCGCTGCTGCTACGTTCTCTAGCTAGTGGGCGGGATCACACTACAGGCAGGATGACAGCGCTAGAGACGATAAAGGAACTTTTTTTTTAGGAAAAACCACAGCTTTTAAAAGATGGGAGACCAATACCTGAGCTACCAGACCTTCAGCAAAGGTAAGGTCAGAAAATGTTTCACACCTTTCACAGTGAATGGTACAAAAGGAAGGATTGACTTTGTGGAGGCTCCTCACTGAGGCTGTTCTGAGTTGTTGTTGTTTTTCTCCGTGTTTCTGTGTTTCCAACACAAACAACGGATGTGCTGCCATGTGTTACAGGCACGGCCTGTCTCTTTAAGAGAGGTGTTGCATTGTGGAAGGTGAAGGCATAACCGAGTTGTTTACGGGTGGGTAATGTACTTTTCCGGTCGGTCCGGGTGTGGATATTCTCCGTGTGCACTCTCTGTAAAGTTTTTCATGCAGCGTGTTCATGACCCTAAAGACAGGATTAAAGTACATCATACCCTCAGATACCTGCCTGCTTCTTCCTCCCTGCACTCACCCGGTATGCAGAGTCGGCATTACAGACCGCTGTTGTTACCAGTAATAACGAGCCACGGCTGGGGTAAAACTCAGTGATATACCAGACCTCCTTACTACGGTTCGGAGATAACCTGGCGAAGGTAACACGTGTCATGAGATATACGTATCTTGTTGGGAGAGTATGGAGGTTATATTAAATAATTGTTTATGTTTCTTTAATGGTGTTTTACGATGTTGATTTTGTTAGATGGCTAAATACTTGTTCATGTGGATCTTGTTGGGTTTTTTCTTTCTTATTATGAATTTTATATTTTGATAAGCACATTGAGAATAATTTGTTGTAAATTGCGCTATACAATTAAAGTTGAATTGAATTAACACTTGCCAGCAGAAACATATGAAATTGTACCGGGAACTCTTGAAATGAGAGGTTCTGCAAAAAAAAAAAAGCTATTTTTTGCGTGTTATTTTTTTTCCTGAAATTAATTAATTGCAATTAACACGTTTAAAGTGACAGTTCTAAATGTGACAAAAAAAACAGTTTCACTTTCATCCGTGCCATCCAACCTTAGCATTTCTGTCCTAACATGACTTTTAAACTCATTGTGTTTCAATTGGAAGTACATTTGTGCAATTGCACTTTTTTCAGGGTTTGCATTATGGTTAAGGTGATAACTAAAAAAAAAATTACCTTGCATCCCAACAGTCAGCACCACAACAGTTTGTGAAATCAGTTTACATATGTATATATACTTATTTTTTTGTGTTAATTTTTATTATTTTAATTTATTATTATTATTTTATGTTTTGCTCCTTATTTTTCATTTGCATTTTCTTTGTGTAGTTTTGCTCCTTTTTCTGCATGTGTGTATATATATTATTATTAGCTCTTTGTCGTTCTAATTACACCTCGGGGATTAATACATATTCGGAAAAATGAGGAAATTGTGTTGCCAAGTCAATTTCTTGTCAATGTCCCTAACTTTTTTGTGCAACCAAACTTTCACTTGAAATAAAATGTATTGCACCGAGGCATGACTTCACTTTTATATTGAGGTGGTCAGCAAATGGTCATGGCTTTTTTTAAGAGGGTCTTTATTACCTTTATTCAATAAGCTATAATAGTGGAATACTTTACCTGTATGGGATGTTTCTGCTGCAGAAATTCTTCTTCACAAATGCATATAACTTATTTACACAGACAGAAATGATGCCTTTTACCTTCAGAGAAATCTCTCTCCGTGCTCTGTCCTCTGGTTTCCCAGTAACCATAATAAATCTGAGTGTCTTTGAATGTGGGTCCAGGAAGTTTGCAAGTGCATGTTTTGTTATAAAATATAACTACGAGGGAGAGAAAAATGGCATCCTCCCTACGGAAACATTTCAGCTCAGTAATGAGCCACAATTCAACAGCTGAGGGTAACGGTACTCGTAAAGAAAATGATTTGCTCCTTCTGCTTCGTACCTGCATATAGATATAATACTAATAAAGCACACGGAGGAGAGCGTTGTTTATGCACACCATTAATAGAAAGTCACGTTTTAAACTAAGATTACTTTGCCCTCCGTAAATTTATCCTAGACTTAAGAAACATGCTGACCTTTTGCACATCCACTGTGGCTCATCTCCCCTTTTATCATTAATAAGTGCCTCATCAATAATAATGACAATTACGGTTTTTTCAATGAGACTCAAAGCGCTTGTTGAGAAGAATTCTGTTTTTTAACCACATTATTAATCTAATCTGTCGGACTCGATTTCGACTGCTGTCGTAAGTCGCTGTTGTGACAAATTCTGTGGTTCGACAAAAAGATGATTCAGCATGATTTTTTTCATAAAATAAAATGGTTTTAAATACAGACAGTATGTCAAAACATTATGCCATACGTACCTTATTTAGGTCTTTCATAGAGTTTTAATCATTTCACATGGAGAAATGTTTCTTTATCTACAGAACTGTAAGGTTGATTATCAGAGATATACGCAGACGACACACTACTATATCTATCACTGAACCCAGATGACTATGGTCCCATAGAGGTGTTGTGTGACTGCTTAGAAAAAATAAACTGCTGGATGAGTGAAAACTTCCTTCAACTAAATTATGACAAGATGGAGGTGATTATATTTGGTAACAGTGAAAAAAGGACGACTGTCAGCAAGTATCTTGAGTCTGGATCTTTAAAAGCTAAAGACCAAGTCAAAAATCTTGGTGTTTTGATTGACTGAGATCTGACATTCAGCATCAGATCAAATCTATCACAAAAACAGCTTCTACCACCTAAAGAACATCTCCAGAGTGAAAGGTTTAATGACTCCATGCTTTTATCTCCAGCAGACTGGACTATTGTAATGGTCTTCATCAAACATCTACAACTGGTTCAGAACGCTGCAGCTCGGGTCTGAACCAGAACAAGAGGTCAGAACACATGAGTCCAGTTTTAAAGTCTTTACACTCTCTCCCAGTCAGCCTCAGAATAGACTTTATATCTCATAAATAATGCAGACTTTAAGTTGCAAAACCTTTTGTAGCGTTTACTGCATCCTTTAAAGGTCCATATCATGCTTTTTTTCACACATCTTCATTTGTTCTAAGAACACCAAAAACACAGTATTTGAGGTTTATTTTCCCAAACTTGCCAGTTTTCCAGAGTTTTAGCCTCTGAAAAGTCACTTTCTGAGCAACTCTAAAAGCAGCTGATTTGCGGCCTACTTATGCATATTCATGAGTGGGCGTGTCTATAGACGAGACACTGACTTCCCTGCATGTCTCACTCTGTTACGAGGGGGATCAGTAATCACCAAAGCAAATGTATTTTTGCTATCCACACAGCAGTGATTGTTTTCTGCCAAACAACTGCACATTACAGTAAAACACGTCGCTATTTAAGCTGCTGTTGAGTGCGAGTCCATCTCCCCTCTCCGCACGGTGACATAGGGCCAGAGGACAACCCGCCCTCTTCCCACCCACTCCGTAGCCGAGCTCATGCTGCTTTATGAATACAAGACAGAGGGTGGGGACTGGACGTTTGCCGGTACATAGCCAATAAGCTTCATCAACAATGGCAATCTGTCACGTAGAGTTGTATGTCCTCGATCCAGTGGCCGGGGCCAACTGTGATGGTGAGTGATGTCACCAAAACAAAAAGATGTCACTGATCTTATCTTAACCAGTAGCAAAATTCAAGTGTAATAGCCTGCGTTCAACCCATAGAGGGCAGTTATTCTGACATTTTACAACTAAAAATGCTAAATTGAAATACTTCATAACCTGTCATACTACTTCTCATTAAGTAGGTTGTCATTGGTTTTGTCTTTTGTTGGGTATTTAAAGTTTTTCTCCAGTTTCTAAGCTTCTCCTTGGTATCAGGTGTGTGTGTGGTGGATCTAAGACGCTCCAGAAAAAGGAAGGCTGAATGAAAAGACGGAGAGAAGAAGGACAGATAGATGGTCATGCTTTACAATGTCAATACCTTTAATACCAAAAAAAGAATTGTTACCTATCGTACCAGTTTGGTGGCACACCAGTTTGGAGATTTTTTTAGTTTAGCAGAAAGACAAAAAAAAAATCAGTTTTTCATGATTAAATAATTTAAAAAATGTATTATCCTTCTGTAGGAGCGTTTTCCTCAACAACAACAGTAAAGTAGAGCTAAGCGCTGCAGTTCTGCTCCTTCTCATGAGGAATACACAGACTCGGCTCTGCATGAAGAAATGGATTTGCCATGGGTATTTTCAGGGTCACTCAGCTGCTCCGTAATCTCATTTAGAGAGAATGAAATAAACATATCCGTGGGAATTGGACACAGTTAATTCTGAAGGGTGCAAATTGATTTTCTGTAGAGCTAAGTATAGAGAGCAGTAGTGCAGCGTGGAGACACTCGAGCGATGAAAACCTTCATCAGGGTCATTTCTTTGTAAGCTGACGCACTGCAGAGAATTTCTCCTGCTGAAAGAAATATATGCTTTTTTTTCTCTATAAAAATGTTAAAATCTAGGAAAAAAAAGTGGTTTTAAAAATCTGAAAAGTCTGAAACATAGCAATGACCTGTGTTAATTTCCCTTTGATAATTCTAAATCGTTTTTTATGCAACTTTCACATAAAAGCACAAGTAAAGTGGATAACAGGTTACTCAAAACCAGTAAAAAAATGAATCTGCTTTGGGTCGTCTCTCAAGTAGCTGTTGTTGAAAGAGTCTGTGGTCCACTTCTTTGAAAAATGCTTTATTCACCCATCAGTTCTCCACTTCAAACTTATCAGCTAACATTTGGATCATTGATTGCAGGCTGCTATGGCAACAAGTGGGAAGAAAATTTCATCAGGGCCAGACAAAAGAGAGCGCGTTTACCCCGCATTGCTGTCAGCGCACTGTGCTGCTGCATGTTCTTTGTTCAGGTCCACGCTCTTATAGCGAGAAGTGATAAACTTCTTCTTTGTTTTGTTAATTACTACATTTAGTGCTTTTTGTTTCCATGGTTACTAAAACTGTATGGCTTAAAGCATTCACAGAAGTCACACAAATATATTTTAATGGACTTTCTACAGTGCTCGGGAAGATTGGGTTCACTTTTTCTCTTCCATCTGTTTCCTATTATTTCATGAAATATTCACACTTGGTAGTTCTATATGCAGAAATTGTACTCAAGCATTTACAATAACTGTTCTTAGGTTATATACAGGCAACGGATTACAAGTAAAGTAATGTAACTGTATATTTAAAAACATCAGATTACGGGTATTTTTGATGAAACTGAAGATTACTTAGAGGGATTACATTATACAGCGTACAACAGATATACACACAGTGCGTGCACACACATTGCGTCAGTTCACCAGAATAATGAACAACGTTGAAACCAACACTGAGTGTGTATCATCATGAATCTGGAGCCGTCATCCACGTCCAATCTGAAGAAACATGTAAGTTCAATATGCTGAAACACACAGAAAGATAAAGCGAAGCTTTGTTAGCTTGCTAGCCTGACGCTACTTCTACTTACTGCTAAAACAGGACGACGTAACTAGTATCAGGAAGGAATGGACTGTAGGTACTGAAGTTACTCTATAAAAAACCTAATCAACCAGATTATATCATAACATCAGTACGGACGTTGTTAAGAAACTGGACCGATTTGTAAAGACAAGTGTGCGCCGTTATTATCTGGTCACTGTCGACCGTGACCACACCAAATAAAACACCGTAATTCATCGCTGCAGTGAATTACGAGGATGGATCCAAAGTTAACTTCTGAGCTTTGACGCACGCACGCGCACGCGCGCGCGCACGCGCGCGCGCACGCGCACACGCACACGCACACGCACACGCACACACACACACACACACACACACACACACACACACACACACACACACACCTCTCAGTCCCCTGCACCCTTATGTTGCCTTCACTGACTGCCAAAACTGTAGGAATTAGGAACATCTACAACAAACAGCAAAGCTGTTACAATATAAACCTATTATGGAAACAGCTAACTCTGATCATAGTGTGCAATAACATAATGGCTGTATATGTGTTTGCTGTGTTTTATACTCTGTATTATTTGATCTACACTGTGTTGTAAGGCAGTGGTTCCCAACCAGGGGTACGTGTACCCCTAGGGGTACTTGAACACATTACAGGGGGTAATTTGATGAATCTATTTCCAACACGCTGAGTCATTTTCAAGCCTATTTCAGACACTGTACATGATCATCCAACATCTTTTCCACCCGTTGACAATAAACGGCATTAATGGAATAAACAATATTGTGGCCTTGATATCTTACTAAATTGTTACTAACATGTTATGCACATTACAAAAAATTGAGGTAACTATATTCTTTGATATATAATAAATGTAATGCACAAAATGTATATTTAGTGTGCATTAAACGTACAGGTTGACATGTTCAAGCTGTAGGAGATTTCAGAGGCCAACATGTTAACAACATGTAAATAAAACAAGAAAGGTTACTAAAATGGACACACAGACACACATTTAATTAAAGCACCTGCACATTACATGACACATGAAACACAATGCTAACACAGTGTAGGGAAATCACTTCATTTTGTTAATTTTGACTCATGTTAATACCTAAAACACTTACTTCAGGTGGTGCTTTTTTCTAATAGAAATGACAATTGTTGCTATGTTGTGTATGTAACCTTTGTAGCTATAACTATAGAAGTTGTTCAACACCTGACATACCACTTTCAGGTTTGTTTTACACATATGACAAAACTGTAACCATAACAAATATTATATACCATACAATAATCATTATATTATGGTCTGTAGTCTTGGTCAATGATTCAACTGAATTGTTCATAATTAATGAGTAAATTGATTGATAATTTTACTTATTTAAACTACTATGGGTTCTCCCAGTCTGTGTTAAACTAATACATTTCCTTTAATACAGTGTGACTGTAAAAGGTGATTTTATGTTTGTCTAAAATAATTCAGTGAGCAGGTCACGCGTATTTTATCCTTTTGTGTCTTTATTTGCATGTTTGGTATTGAAGTAATCCAAAAGTAATCCAAAAGTAATCCAAAAGTATTCAGTTTCATTACTTTAATATAGTGATAATTCCATTTTTTAAAAGATAACTTGTAATTGTACCAGATTATTTTTTTTTAAAGTAACCCTACCAACCATAATTGCGCAGCTACTCTTTACGAAACTTTATTAGCTTGATTTTATTTTGTGCACCTTTGAATATTATATTGCCATTACAATTCTAATGTTAAACCAGTGTTATTAAGTCAATATGTTTCTATATTTTTGGAAGGAAGTGAATTGAGAGTTTCTGTTGTTTTACTGCTCCAATATATTCATTTCTTAAAGTAACTTCTAAGAATTATTGATCTTCTGATGATACCTTTGGCTGCTGGTTCACCTGTTATTCCAGTATTGATATTTTTGGTCAATACAAAATGTCTCTGTACTTTTGGTACATTTGTTAGAATGATAATTTACCTTAGTTTATTTGCAGGAGTTGTTTTGCCTTTTACTGCTTTAAGGCTGTTTCTATTTGTTAGGCTCCCTTTGACAAAATTATTGTTTCTGGTTTGACAGAAAATCCATATTCTAATATCTTTTTTTTTTTCCTTAAAGCTGAAGCATTTTTTTTAACATAAAACAGGGGAGGTTTAGTTTGTTTTTGTCCAGATCTGTCTCATGGTTGGACTGTTGGATTCACAAGTAAATTAATTAATTTATTTTTTGTGTGCGCCAACATGATTTCCTCTTTTTTTGTTTGCTACATGGAATGAAGAGATGTATTATAATTAGAAGTAATTTCCTTAACCCTAACCCTGAATAAAATGTTCTTTTCATCTGTAATTAAGGTTCGGTAATGACATAAAAATCAAAGCCTTTCTTTGCACAGTGGAATATTGACCTAAGAGAATTACATCAGTTTGAATTGAAATGCGACAGTTTCACAGTTTCGGTGAGATTGTGCTGATTTAATTAGTATCTTGCACCAACTCATGCCACAGTTTGACCAACCCTGACGAATGCCCCCACCATGGATGCTTTGATGTTGGATAAAGCCAGATGTGTCTCAAGAAAATCACTACAAGCAAAGGGGGAACATTGAAATTCCACTAGAACTGTAAGTGAGGACCTTTTGGCTATCAGACCAACACGAAAAAAACAAAGCTTGAATTATATTTATCCTACAAACCTATTGTGCATACATTATTATTGCAGAGTAAGTCAACATCCATCAAGATTCGTCGATTTGCGAATAATTTACAATCTCATCTAAGTCTGAGAGTTTGCTAGTTGTGAGGCACATACCATGAGTTTATGACTTCATAATCTCTGTGCATACACATTGGTGCTGAGACGAGCTTAGCTGGGATCCTACAGAGCGAGAATCAATAGTAATTCAGCAGCAGCCGGGGGAAGAGAGTTAATTATATCGAGGTTCTCAGGTATAATTGAACAGATGTGTTTGGAAATTGGTCAGCTCGCCATCGCAATGCCACTGGTGATATCCTCCCACACTCTGCACAAGTCTAGGAGAGGAAAACTATGGTATAATCTTCATGAAATATAATTCAGCTGCAGCACCACAACAAGCCCACTGCCCCCCCACCACCACCCCTCTCGAGACTCCAAGAAAGACAATTACCCTTTGACCTCTGCAACGCTTGGCAAATGTTGCTTGGATCTGCTGGCCTAAATCCTCTAACCTTCCAGAAGGTTGATTTTCTGGATTTTGAGCTTATTCCATATTTGCTGAAAGTCAGTTGCATCATTCACACCCTCAGCACACGTTGGTGAGTCCCCTCAGGCCTCAGCACCACCAACACTCATCTAAGTGGGGGGCCCTCCAGTCAAAGGCTGCTTTTGGTGATAAGAGGGTGGTTGGGTCGGCGTCTTCCCTCCATCACTTACTTCTCCTATTTCATTTCCCAGCTTTTAGGAGAAGACATCAGAGTGCCCCCGGCTGTTATCTCCACTCTGCTTCTCTGAGTTAGTCAATATTATACAAGCTTCCATAGAACCTCATGGTTCATATGGCAGAATATTCCTGTTTTCTTCTTATCACTCACTGACTGAGTCTCTCTCTCTCTAAACATCAGGTGTGAGTCATGGGTTATAAAAGTCACTCAAAGTTAATTAATTAAAAGGTTGAATATTATGAAAAGAATATCCTTTCTTTATTAAACTTCCATTGTGTAGCAGCTTACAGTTTTTGTCAATGTGTGTGAAGCTTCTTTTTTTTTTTTTTTTTTTTTTTTTTTTTGTTCTGTCATTCTCTCCTTTATTTTGAAGGGCTGGTTGCTTTAACAGGCAATTCTCCATTCCAGAAACAAGCAGGTGCACTCCCTCTGAAGCTATGATCACCTCATACGCTCAGTTTGTGGTGACCAGATGTAAAGATGTAGCAGCCGTCACACTGCAAACGTAGCAGGCAACCGCACAAAATGACTGAAAAACACAGAAACCTGGCCAAAAACACAAAAGACCAGTAGAAAAAATGTATACATAACATAAAAAAATGACTTCTATAACACAAAATCACACAAAAAAGATAAATCGACTCCAAAACCACACACATTGAAAAAAAAAACAACAAAGGTACACACAATGACAAAAAATAGACAAAAAAAACATAAAATGAATCAAAAAAACCCACAAAACAACAAATACAGAAAATAACAGAAAGAAATACAACACAAAAACACACAAGATTACAACAAAAATGACAGAAAAACAGGCAACACAAGAACAAAAATACACAAAATGACTCCAAGAAAACACGATTACAAAAATAACAAGAAAATATACAACAGCAAAAACACACAAACGCTTTGTTGTTCTTGTATTAATGATCAGATTGGTAATTATTCTAAATGCTTGATAACATGGTCCTCGGATCCAACGGTCACATTTTTGTGGCCGCGCTGTGATCAAACTTGTTTATCTCTGGACTAGAATAATAAACCTGGTTCTCTTCTTTTTCACTCTCCTTATATTTATGAAGAGCTGACCTCTGTTGGAAAGAAACTTTCTCTGTGCGACACACACTGGACGCCTCCATATTTACTTCCGTAAACACTGTGGGGCCATGGGTCACCTTAGGACCTCTTCTGCATATGCGACGCATTCCATTCATACTCCAAACTGATTGAAGATGCATTTAATATGTAATATTATTATTTAATATATATACTGTATATGAACAACCACACAAAAGACATTTTGTGTGAAAAAATCTGTCCATCAAATTAGTTGGAACTATCTGTTGTACAGGTATAAGTCATTTTTTGCCGCTCCAGTCATGTGATTTGGCTCTTCTTCTGTTGCGCTATTCTTCTTCACAATGTAAATGGTGAAGCGACATTGCACCCAGCAGTTCATGAATGGTACTGCAGCAAAAATAGAAGCAAAAAGCAGCCGCCGGCTTGATTTGATCATGAATTTACAACATTAAACTAAAAAGAAATGAGGGCGGAGCTCCTTTCTCCTTGTAAATAGGATTTAACATTTTATTTTTTTACAGCAGTTTTACTGTGTTTTGGACTAAATGCTGGGATTCATTGGAATTTTGAATGTCTTAGGAAGATTTTGAGACCGTGGTTGTTGTGATGGTTGTGTCTTAGAATAGTTTATATGGTTAAAAACAGAAGATTCTAAGCTTTTAAACGATGATACTTGTGATATGCTGCTGTATTTGGGAAGCATTGAATCCCTCAAAAGCGTGAATGAGTGAAAACCTATATTATGACCCGTATTCAGGACGATAGACATTACGACGTGTCGACGCAAATTTTTGTAATCAACATTAATCAATTATGTTTCTAATAATTTTAGCATTACTGTATATGTGACACATATTGTGGTTGGCGCAAATCTGGAGACAGTCTATATACAGGAGCCGATGGCGCACTATGGCAACCTCGCTTCTGTCAGTCTGGCCCCGGGCAGCTGTGGCTACAATAGTAGCTTACCACCACAAAATGTAGAGTGAAAGAATAATGCCTTAAATCTGTAAAGTGTTTTGAGTGTCCAAATCCAAATCCAATGCATTATTATTACTATTATTATTAACAATATATTTGCTTTTATTTTTTCTCAGTGAGGTTTATGAATACAAAACACAATCCACATGCCAATTTTTTTATTTTTTTTATTTTTGCAAATAAGAAACGTACCAATTCAACAAATACAGCATGTTTTACACATACAAAGAATCATGTATTTAGGTAAAAAAAAAAAAAAAAATGAATGACATTTTGTGTTTGAAAACCATGCAGAGTTTGTGAATCGTTGGGCGTGCGTAAAACACATTGTGTTTGTGAGGTTGTAGAACAATGTCATAAAATAATGCTAACGCGCTAATTGCAGTATATTGTCATGAAGGCAATATTTTAACACAAAAGTAAGAAAAAAACCTTTTGCATGCTGGGTTTGCTTATGTTTCAGTTTTAGTCAAATAAAAATGTTAGATTTAGAATATATGTTTGGTGTGGGGGATGTGCAGGAGGAGAGAAACCCACACAGAGTGTGTGTCCTAGAGAGCATTAGGAGCAACATAATGCTGACACACAGCAGACTGCTCCACAGTAATTTCAGTGATGGACAGGTATAGACGCAGGAGACAGGTGTGAAATGGTACGAATGTGACTAGAACGCAACTGTCAGAAAGCAACTTTAGACAACTGGAACTTTATGAGCAGCATCGACAACAAAAGAAATAGGAAAGGGTGACGTGAGCATGTGAATATGACAGGTGGAAAAGTGCTCTGTGCAGCAGCTGGTGGCTGCACAGATTCGACAGCGATGATGCAGCAGGCGAGGAAACGGAGTAATCACAAAAGTTATGTTCTCATCATACTTTTATGTAATAGGAAGAAATGACACAGGGAGGAAAATGGGAGCCACGCAGAGACATTATGATCTTTGTGCGTCACTCGTGTTTGGTTTCTTACTGTTTTGCACAATAACCCCAATGATGATTTTTTTTTTGTATTTTCATTCCGAGTGTTAAAAACTGTTTCACAATTTGACAAAATAGGAACACCCAGTTGCATATAAACTTTTACAACAGCTAAAGAAAAGAAAAAAAGGTCTTCAAGTGTTAATGGCGTTGTATTTAAAAGAGTAAGACAAGAAAAGACAACCAGATTCTAAGGTTAATCTGCATCTCTAATCAGCTTAACGTTAGTACAGCGTTGGCATCACTTGGCTCATATCAGGAGAAAAACACCTGTACCTCATATAATCACATTGTATTTAGCGAGTTCCCCATCACGTCTAATCCTGTCATTCTAACTCCTGTACTCTGAAAAACGTAAAAAAAAATCTGTTCCCATTAAATAATAAAAACTCTAACATTTAACAAAACCTCAAACAAATGCAGAGTGACTGCCCTCTATGGGTTCAAACCTGGCTAATGAAATAGAAATTTGCTATTGGCTGAAAATCGCGGTTTGTGATGTTTTGGTGGATTCTTACACCACTAACAGGCACTGTTGGCCCCGCCCCTTTTTATAAAAAAAAATCACCTGTGGATTTAATTTTGAAAATTACAATTACGTTATCAATTATCCATGTTAAATTATATAAGTTAATTAGGATTACGATGACAATTACAATTAAAATTACGATTATTATCTTTTTCCTGAAAGTCAATTACAATTACGATCTCAATTACTAAAGTTCAAATTAATCACGATTACTGAGAAAACATAACCTTCTTCTTGTGTTAGCTTTCTGTTAGCATCTCTAATGAAAACGGGTCAGTTTGACTCATGTCTTAAATCAGCTGTAAAATACATTAAAAAAAAGAATTATCTATCATCCAATTTGTTTCTCATCTCTTGATTTCCTCATTAGGCTTCCTTATCCATAAAAATATTGGTATTTATATTTTTGGTGTGGGTGTCTGTCAGTATAGCCCTAAAATGGTGAAATGATCCTCAAGAGAACTGACAGGTAAAGTTGATATGAAACATATTTTAATAATTGTTAAATACGTATGTGTATGTCATAGAATAGTGACATGGTTCCAGAACTTTGCATTTAACTAAATTGTAAAGAATGAATAGTTTTGATGTAATTTCCATGCCAATTATAATTACAAAGTGAGTTACCTGAAACCCAATCACAATTCAATTATAATTACAACAGCAATACATATTTTCAGTTACAATTATAATAATGTCATAATTGTAATTATCATTTTTGCAAATATACAATTAGAATTGACTCCAAACCTGCTAGAAATATGTGGTGAGTAGTTGGATTGAGAGAATTTCAAACAGAGAGGAGTATTGAGTAGAGTAGCTAGTTAGCCCCGCCCATTATCAACAATTCTTTGGTTTTGGTTTTATTTTTGGACATCCGACATTTCCATTTGTTTGAAACACGTCTTGGTGAAGTTTTCTTTAGGTGAAAAAGACTTTAAGCTAAATAATGAAAACCAACAACACCTCCAATGTTAGCGATTACATTTCTAAGATGGAAAGATCCATTATACTTGCTGTGATGTTAGAAATGCTATTATTGTTAGAAAGGAAGCAACTCCATCTGTTTTCTACTTCATAACTTTATATCTGCCTTGTCAAGAGTGCATATTTCTTCTTTTGTGAACTATTTTCTTCACTGTCCATATAAAGTTTGTCTGGAGAATTCAAACAAAGTCAAAGAAGGCACTTTGACGGCTGCTTTTATCGTTTCTTTTAAAGGTACACCCATTTCAAATGCTGCACAGTATTGAGCTGCAAACACGTGGGTTCACAGGGTACTATCAAGTTTGTTTTGATCTTCACTTTTCAGCCTGGGGGCTTCAGTCCCTCTTTATGCCTAAACCACAAAGACCCTCTCCACTGTAGCATCTTCTACTTTCCTGAGGATCAAGTGACGCTGATAAAAGCTTTCAGAGCAGCACTCGGAGCATGTGGGCTGGTGAGCAGCTAATGTACATTCAGATGTTTGGATGCTTTCTGTGTTAGTCAGCCCTAGAGGTCATCAAGTCTGACAACTGACATTATTTGGTTTTAAGAAAGATAAATTCACTTCCTTTAGTGACTTAAGTGGTATTTTTTAAAGTAAGAACTTAAAGAAATATTCTGCTTTGTTTGCAAATGTTGACCCCAATGATTCAAATGTACGAAGTAGATTAACTGTAGTTAACTTATATGGACTGTATTTATACATTTGGTCTTTTTTAAACATGGACTCTAGATCTAGATTACACAGGTGAGGCAGGGGTGGCCGACAGCTTACCTTTGCAAAAAAGACTGGTGTTGTTGACATAGTAGCTGTGTTTTCTTTGCAGTATTTCCGAAGAATGTCGACAAAGGTAATCGCGTTTCCATTGAAGGTTGTTTTGAAGCCTCGTAACTCCTGTGAAATCTCATCCTGTGAGACTTCTCTACAGGAAGATGAACGCTCTGTAGTAATCATTTTTAAATATAATGCTGATAAATATCTTGTCTTCTCTTCTGTCCACACCTACCGCGCCATGTTTTTTGGTCATGTGACCAGGTACATCACATCACGTGAAGCGAGTGAAATTTCAGATGTATGCGCTTTCGTAATACATTTCAATATGGAAACGTCTGAAAAACCTCCTCATGAAAAACTTTTTAGTGATATTTGAGTATTTTTCCCCAAATTCAGGTGTTTTCATTACCAGTTTTTATTGAACTATTTAGATTTTGCTCATTTCCAAGAGTAATGGAAACGCAGCTAGTGTTGGAAAGACATCACTGGGGTTGTTCAGTGGGCTTCGACTTTCACCAACGTTCTGCCGATTTGTGCCCACAACGTCTCCAGTAGGAACTGCCTGTGTTGGGAACGTTACTTTAAAAAAGTAATTCATTATAGTTACTCACTACGTGATCCAAAAAGTAACTGAGTTAGTAATTGAATTACTCTACAATAAAATTAACTCACTACCAAGGAAAGTAACTATTTGCATTACTGTTTAAAAAAAAAAAGTTGCTATATGTCAAAGAATTCAGATTTTTTAGTTGTGCGTGAGGTGCTTCATTAAATTTGAGTTGCTTACAACGGATGTGGACAAAGTCTTCTCTCCTGGATATAATGAACACTTCACATGTACGTTCTTGTCTTTGACCACAATTAATTTAAAGTAGTGTTTGTATCGTCACCTTAAAAATGACAACTTTTCGTCAAAACGGCTGTTAGCTAACGCCATTATTTTAAACTGCAGTGTATTGTGGCGTTCCAGATCCACCTCCATCCAGCCACTCTATTTGGAACAAAATGCTGGATCTCATCTTGCCCAATGGCTACACCGCTCTGCCATTTTAGTTATTTATTTGATCGACTGGCGTTGGGCTGGTTTGCTGAGGTATTTTATCAGCTTTAATGTCCATGTTTCTACAAAACACCCTACTTCCACTGGGCAGATCATTTTTCTTTCGAAGGCTTCGTGAACAATGTCCTACCAAAGAACTTCAACTTCAAGTTTAACCAAGTAAGCGTTGCGAATTGGACCAAAAAAAGCGGTCAGGTCTCAGGTTAGTTTTTAGCCCCCCCTGGTGGAACCGTTGGCCGTGGACCTGCATCCAACAGTATCTGCCAATCATGGGCTGCCTCTAGGTTTCCCTTCCTGGCCCTTGGTTAAAATATCCATTGTACAAAGTTTAAATAACAGATTAAGCTCATCAAAAAGAACTCATTTTATCCACAAAACACTAGTTTGTGGCCACAAAGCAGTGTTTTACAATGTCATGTCTGAGGCGCCGTAAAAAAACCCAGGCAATGATGGTACGCTCTTTTTTATTTACATCTCTCAATTAGAAACAAGGCCTAACATTTAATACTGGAAAAATCTGTTGCAAAATATTAACATATTGTGGAAAACGGAAAATGTTGGCACGCCCACGATTCTCAGAAGGATAGTCACAATTTCCCTTATCTCAAAGTTAAAAAATACATAAACTAAAGCAACAAGTTATTGACGAGGGCAGCACAGCACCCTGGTCCTCTATGACTGCATCTGTCGTTGCTACAGCAACAAGTCACGCTAACCACCGGGAACAATATTAGTATTTTTAGTGTTTTGGGACCACAATCTACCAGTATTTTGTGGACACAAATTAGTTATTTGTAGACACAAATGAGTATTTTTGTGGCAAAAATGCAGTATTTTGTGGCAACAATTTAGTATTTTGTTGTAACAAATTTGTGTTTCGTGCTCTCAAATTTGTATTTTGGGGCAACAAATTAGTATTTTGTGGCCACAAATTTGTTTTTCCTGACCACAAATTCGTTTTTTTTTTAGCAACAAACGAGTATTTCATGGCAGCAAAATCGTATTTTTGTGGCCACAAATTAGTGTTTTGTAGCAACAACTTAGTATTTTGTGGCCACTAACGCCGTATATAACCCAGGCAATTTTTTTTTTACATCACTCACTGAAAAACAGTAAAGGGCTAAGTATCAGTTTTATACTAGAAAAATCTGTTTCAAAATATTGACATATTGAGGAAAAAGGAAAATGTTGGCATGCCTGATCTAAAAAAGAAACAGACTCTTCATTCTCAGAAGGATATTCACAATTTCCCATATCTCAAGGTTAACAAATACAGCCTTGGAAGGCAATCGAAGATAGATTTTTCCAAAATCATCTTCAAATACTGGAGAAGTGTTTTGATGATCCTTCCTTCCCTCTGCTCTGATACCTATTCATAATTTAGCTGAATTAATTGCCAATGTCCCCCAAATACCAGGCGGTGGAGCAGAATGACATATGGCACTAAGCACTGTAATTTAATTACTTGCTGTGTGATTTCAATCTTTTAGCTTCTACTTTCCTCTTTTACCCAGAACAGTGGAGGTCTGCAGGGAGAACAGACCCAGCACTCGGTTGTGTGTGTGTGTGTGTGTGTGTGTGTGTGTGTGCGTGCGTGCGTGCGTGTATGAGCAATGGTGTGAAGACAAGCGAGTTTATTCCTTGCGTCTCATGTTGTGGCAGCTTCCCTTCGTTAATTGCTGTTACAAAACAAAATCAAACAGAATCCACAAGAGGCCTTCAGAGAATTAAGACAAAAACACGTCCCTGAGCAACAGAGGAAGAGAAAAAAAAAGCCTTTTGAAACTCTGTGACAACAATCTTTTCTCATATTCCTCTGTCTTTCCCTCTCTTGGCTCCTAATAAGGGTGATCAGAGCTGTACGGCCTAACAGCCTGACCCTCATTATAGCAGAAAGTAATAAGCATGAGACACCAGTAAACCAGGTCTCATTAGGTCTTAAAGCTGGAATACTTGTCGAGGGTCATCACCCAGAGCGTCCTGTAACGACTCGGCTGCTGCTGTTATCCCATTGTCTCAAAGTAACCCAGAAACATTTGTTCAATGAGCAACAGGCTTTCAATGAAATGAACTGGTTTAGTTAGACCTCTGAATCAAGGCTGTTATTCATCACTCCCCACTGCTGCACAAAGGCTACCTACTGCGTAAGTCCAAACTAACCTAAAAAGTATTATTAAAAGGGGTGGTATTATGAAAAAAATACTTTATAATGGTTTTGCTACAGTGATATACATCCCTTTTAGCATCATTCAAAGGGCCAAAGTTGAAAAAGTTCTGTTTCCTGTTCTGTCACGTAGCGGAAACTGCTCCTCCTGACAATCCTGGCTCTTCCTACCCTATATAAGAATGTGAGCTCCTCCCTCTCAAACTATGTCACAGGTAAAACAAACACTGCGGTTTAATATAGAATATAAAATATACTTTGTCATATATGTAAAGCGACAAACACAAAATGTGTTCTCTGCATTTAACCTCTCCCTGAGGAGCAGTGGGCAGCTACAGTGTAGCACCCAGTGGGCAGTTTCAATCAGTTCTATTTGTAGTACCAGTTATACCGCCTCGTATGACCTTTGAGATGATCTGACGTGTTTGTGACCCAATGCGACGCAGCGGTTGGACAAAACAGTGGATTATCACCTTGAATGGACTGTAATCAGTAGTGGTGAGGAGCAGAAAGCGACGTAGCTGCTCCGTTGAGGGTTTGAAGCAGCTGATTGACTCCGCTGCTGCTGCTGCTGCTGCACACACACCCTGAAACAGTGTTTGTCTGACTCACAATCACAAGAGCCGCTTAAATTGCCATGTGTTATACTGTAATGTGCAGTTTTTCGGCTGAAGACAATAACAAGAGTGTGTGGATAGCAAATGAAAATTGCTATAATGAACAGCTGTTGTCACAGACACGCCTACTCATGAATATGCATAAGTTTGCCCCAAAACAGCCTGGTTTTAGAACTGCTCAGGAAGTCACTTTTCAGAGAAAACTAAAACTCTGGAAAACAGGCAAGTTTGGGAAAATAAATCTTAAATACTACAGTATCTTGTTGGGGTAAATAGAACAAATGGAGATGAGTGAAAAATATAATACCACCCCTTTAAAAGTAATGCAGCGGGTGGTTCCTACTCACAGAATGAGCATCGCTTCAACTCATTGAATCAAAAGATCTGAAATAAATCAGTTGCTTTCCTAAATCCTTCAGTTTCCTCACCTGCTGTGCAGAATTCACTAAGATTGCAGCAATGATTAGTGCACATTGAGAACTGGTGCAGACCGCCCTTATTTAAATGAGCATTTTGTACATGTTGTGTTGAACATGGAGGGTGAACATGAGTGCGCAGAAGTGAAAATAAATATGTGAAGCAGCAGAATTGGAGGTGTTAGTAGAGGAAACTAATTTAAAAACAAATGGATGAATTACAGCAGATAAATAGATATTCTTTATTCATCCCGCAGAGGAGAGATGTGCGTGCGTGTGTGTAAGACAGTGATGCGCGGAGGAGACATGCATGTCCAGCTTTCATGCACACATAAACACACACACACACAACTGGAGCCTTTTTTTCATCTCTGCTGTGTTTTCTGTCCACGTTTACTGCAGGGATGATCCCTGTGTGTTTGCACCTGCTTGTCAGTCGGACTATTTTCTGGTACTAAATCTATCACAGCAAACAGTTCCAGATTTTATGAATCACATTGCTCCCCCTGCATTAATCTATTTGCATTTCCTCCTCTCATATTTTTGCTCCCCCCGGGAGATCCGCCTACTATGCATATTCATTAGGGGGAAGCGCGCTAAATGGATTGAGGGCGCATTGGGAAGTGCAGCGGCGGCGCACTCTTGATTCCCTGGACTTTGGACTCCTTATTGGCATGTGGAGTAACGTTTGCACACATTTTAATACCACTAAACCTTTAGTGAATCCAGAATGCACAGAATAACAAAAAATAAGTAGTTTCAACAAAAACACACAAAAGGACACACAAAACAGCAAAAGTGCACAAAATGACAGAAAAATACCTAAACCAAAGGAAAAATAAACAAAATGACAATAAAAATATACAAAAGGGCCACAACATGCACAAAAAAACAACAGAAATACATAGATGGACATAATATATACGGCGCAATAACAAAGACCCACAAAGTGACTCCAAAAGCTCACAATACTACCAGAAAAACAGACAACCTTTTGTCGAGTGGTCATTTTTCTAAACGCTGACATTATTGTTTATAATGTTTCCCTCTGGTTAGATACAATCACATTTTTGTGTCCTCTGCAGTGACAGAAGTTGCACATCACTGATCTAATCTATCCACTCATCACACACAGTTTAATAATATTTACAAACCATACGTTCAGTCAAATAAATGCTGTTTTTCTCCTGGAAAAGAACAGTTGTGATTTGTTTGTGTTTTTTCTTTAATTACAAGCACTTGAGCAAAGAGTGGCTATTCAGCAATTGTGTTTTGCAACAAAAGCCAATTTATGTAATGTGCTGGAAGTTAATTCTTCAAGAAAATGACATTTATTAAATGAACACAATTATGGATCTGTCTTTGTACACAGTAATGTGAGCGAGGGCAGTCAGGTATTTAAATGAACATGGCATTAAACTCTCCCTACTGTGGATCATGTATCAAGGCAAACATTTCTAACTACACTACAAATCTACAATGATGTCAACACTTGTTTATTTTATACCTTTACGATCACAGCTCAGAGATGACCTGAGGGAAACTACTTTAGAACACATTACAGCCCAACTATAAACAATGACAGCTTTAGCGTGTAGCCCTACGGGTGATTTTATTAAGATATATTATTTTTAAGCAGCACCTTTTTGACTATTCTTGTATTATTATTGATTTGTCTGCCAATGTTTGTCTCATGATCAATAATTGGATGGTCCAGTGGAGAAAGACAGTGATCAAACGGTCAGTGTATGTTTTGGTCATTGAGTTTTCCGTTCAGAAAACGAAATCCAAAAACAAAAAACAAGTAGTTATTTGATTTTTGTTTTTCAACATTTAAATTCTAGACATATGTATTTATCAGAGACAAGAAGGGATAAACAAACATTTATTTTTGTTTCTAAAATCAAAAAACAGATATAGCAGAGGACTAAAACAAATAAACACCCGTTTTTCAATATGGTGAAACCAAAAGTTGTTCTTTTACAAATAAAGGCACATATATGAGGGCTTTTCTGGCATCAAAATATAAGAATTATCTCTATATTTTCACTGCTGTTTAAATTGTCTTTGGACCCAAAACTCCGAAAACAACGACAAAAGAAGGTTTCTGCAGGAATTGCTGCAAATATATTGCACCAAAGTGGGAGTGGAAAGGGTTTTTCAGTGAGACGTGAGGAGATTTTGCACAGAAAACGTTTTAACGCGACTCACTGATGCACATTGGCGTTGGAGTTGAAGGCAAAAGCCGTAAATGAGGTCAGAACCTGAATCTCCTTTTTGCTGAGTGTGTTCGTATGAAGACAAGGAATCTTTAGCAACTTCAACTCATAACTTTGTTTATGGCAATTATCAATTATATAAAATGACAAAATATGTATTTGTAATAGTCAGTTCAAGCCTCACTACAAAGACAAATCCCATATATATATATATATATATATATATATATATATATATATATATATATATATCACTCATATCCGTGAGTCACATTAATCAGATTTCTGTACGAAATCTCCTCACGTCTTGCTAGAAAACCCTTTCCACTCCCGCTTTGCGCTTTGGTGCAATATATTTGCAGTGATTTCTGCAGATGACGAGCCTTGTTTGATTCTGGAGTACGCTTCCAAAGACATTTTAAACAGCAGGGAAAATATAGAAATAATTCATATATTTTGGTGCTAGAAAAACAGCAGCAGCGTCCTCATATATGTGCTCTTATTTTGAAAACAACAACTTCCGGTCTCACCATAATGCTTCTATCCTCTGGTATTTCTGTTTTTTGGTTTTAGTAACAAAAATTAAAAGTCAACTGATTTTTTAAACGTTTGTTTTTCCCTCCTTGTCCCTGATAAATACATATGCCTTGAATTTAAATTTTAGTTTTTCAACTTAAAAATGAAAAGCAAATGACCACTAATTTTTTCATTTAGGATTTCCTTTTCAATGACCAAAACATACACTGACCCCAAACACCACATTGTGTTTAATTGACTCATGATGACATGCTACAGACGTCCTCATGTAAAACTCACTCCCTATATTTTGACAACAAAAAAAACGAAAATTTTACCCCCGCTCAAATATCTTAACTCACCATAAATGCGTTGTTGCCATTATTGTAGGCTCACATATAAACTCTAGCAAAGTCCAGAAGTTCAGGTTTTTCATTTTATTAGAAATGTGAAGATCCAGTGCCATTTACAATTAAAAAAAAAAAGGGGGGGGGGGATCTAAATATTCACTGGAAATTGGTTTACAAGTTCAGTTTTTAGCCCCAGAATCCCAAAAGTCTGCACTGTTGGTCCTTTTAACTTCAAGTCTCACTAAATAACTGAATCCCATATGTGGGAACTTAGTTGAAGATTGTTGCTAATTTAACTAAAATCACTGATAAGATGATAAATTAAAGACAAATTTGTTGACTGGCCACATTGGGAAGGCTGATCCTCATTTTAAATGTTCTGGGTTTTTAATTAGACTAAATGATCGGTCAAACTACTGCCTTCAACATGCTTGTTTAGTTGATGAATAAGAAGTTTCTGTGCACTAAGTTGTACGTCATCTAACCAAATCTCAGCCAATGGCAAAATTCAATTGCAATAGCTGATTTTCAACCCATAGAGGGCAGTCAATGACATTTTAGAACTAAAATGCTAAATTAATTTATTTTATTTACATCAAAAGCACCTACAAAAATACAATTTCATTTTTGAAACTTTTTTTTATCCAAAACGACAGACGTCAGGAGCAGTTTGGGTTTAGGGGCTTGAACTCAACAGCCCACATTGACGGCCCAGCTTGGATTCAAACCGGCGACAATCCAATTACAAACCTGCTGCCTTAACCGTTATTCCACCACTGCCCAAGGATTTTCCTTTTTTTTTTTAACCAAAGACAGATCTCAGGTCATGAAATATTCTATGAAGTCTTAGAGGGGATCTGGATCAATATATTGATTCTGGACCAGTTTGAAGAAAATCCCTCTCTCTCTCTCTGTCTTATAATTGGTGAAATTTCAAAGATTGACAACTCGGTTTGTAATTCACTTTTTGTATTCCACATTTTGAGTCTCTGGTGTCATGTTATTGTTTTACGTTTTTCTTTTTTTCTTTAAAATGATCAATTTCACATCCCTTGTCTCTGACCTTTAGGTTCTCTTTACTCCACATCCCCAACATGTCTGTCACTGATGTAATTCTACAGTGATTGACAGAGAGTCCAGTAACCTGCTGATTCCCACTGAGACATATGGTGAATAGGAATTCTGCTCCAGTGCTGGTCTTACTATGACGTTCTGTACTGGGAGAACTGAAGCATCCTGTGAGTGGATCTCAGCGTTCTCCCAGAGGAGCAAAGCCAATCCTGATGTGACACAAGTCAATACAGGGACTCACTGACACACACACACACACACACACACACACACACACACACACACACACACACACACACACGCAGAGAAGTGACCATCGAATGAGCAGTGAGCAACTTTAGACCTTTGATGTTCACACACTGGCCTAAAAATATGAAATCAGGAATAAATGTGAAGCTACCAAATAAAGAAACCTTTTGAAAAGTCAATGTCTCTGTTTGTCTGTGTGTCTGTCTCTGTGTCTGTCTGTGTGTTCCTCAAATATCTTTGCGGATCAGGACCAGACTGACCTGAGAGTTTCAACATGGCTGCTGCTTGGTTCAAGGGTGTGCGTGGACCCCCACACCCCACCTCCTGAGTCGACGGACTCAGTGATGATGTCATCAGTCCTACCTCCACAGTGATGATGTCATCAGTCCTTCTTCTACAGTGATGACGTCCCACCTTCAAACAACCTCATTTGGCCATCGTTGAAAAAGCTACTGACGCTCCCACTGTTTTATAGCAAAAAGCAATACATACTTCTTACGAACACTGGACTGTTTGGACTGCAATGATACTGTTCATCAATTATTTTATAAATGCTTCACAAATTCTCCGAGCATTGTCCACTGGAGCCACCACAGTCACATGCGCACCAGAGCGATGGAGTCAGAACAGTATCAGAATGAATGAACTCTTGCAGGGTTTTTCACTAATGCACATGCTTTGTTTCATAGTTGTATTTCAGATTCACAAATACACTTTTGCAGAGCTACAGATAATGTGCGCATGCGCAGTGTTCAAACAAGAGTGTGGAGAAAACGTTAGAAGCCACATGATTGGCTGAAAGGAAACACACCTGATTGGCTGATGAATCTGTCAGTCAGTTATATCAGCCAATGGTGACGCTCGTTGACCCGCGACGTCAGGGCAGTCACAAAATTCACCACACACATTTCTCTCACAAATACACAGAGGTTTCACAGCACAGAAGCAGTTCGTAAATGCACATTCAGCAATTTGCATTATCTGTGGATTTATATTACAAGTGTGCCTCAAAATAATATTTTTGAAGTAGAACATTTGCATTTCAGAATTTAAATTACAAGTTTGCATAAAATATATATTTGTGAAAACAGATCGTGTGCATTTGTGAATCTGAAATACAACTATGAAACAAAGCATGTGCATGTGCTGGAGTCGTATATAGCCGGCGGTTCGCTCCCGTTTTGTGCATCTAAACTGACTGTTGTAGATTAATGACACTAAACGAGTCCGGACCGTGTCTGTTCTGGTCTGAGGAGATCCAGATCCATGAGGACAGCAAACTGGAATGGAAATAGATTGGGTTCAACTCCCTACCGTGTCCTTGCTAACAGCCAAAATATATGAAAACACAATATTTATCACTCTACACATTTCACAACAAACCTAAATGTCTCTGATGTCCCACCTTCAAACACAACCTTATTTAACCAAACATGAAAAAGCTTCTGAACCTCCCACTTTTCTATAACAATACGTAGTTCCTACGGGCACTGCACTAGTTTAAAGAAAATAATGAAGAATATTCAGTCACTCAGCTTTGCTCTCTCTCCAGTATGGCTTAATTAAAGTTTATAAATGTGTACGGACTTTTTTACTATTATCTATCTCCTTTGACAGACATGGGCAACTGGCAGCCCAGGGGCCACATGCATCCCTCGGTCTAATTGTTTGTCGGCCCCCCAAATTGAATATACAAAATGACTCCTAAAACACAAAAAATGACAGCAAAGTACACAGGACGTAGCAAAAATAGACAGAATAAAAACAAAATGACTCTAAAAACAAACAAAATGACAGAAAAGCACATAAAGTCATAACAAGAATAGAAAAAATTACAACAAAATAACGCCAAAAACACAAAATGATTACAAAAATACAAAAAAATGAAAAATATACAAAACTAAAATTCCCAAAAATGTATGTTTCATTTATTTATTCATCTCGAATAAACACAAACTGGCAACAAAATGGACAAAAAAACAACAACAAAAAATCCAAAACAGAAATAACCCAACACTACTAATATCACACTGAACACATAGCAGAACACAGAATGATGGAAAAATACAAAAAACACATCAAATATCAATACAATAACAAAAACAAAATAAACAAAACCATGTTCATGCTCAGATTGGCTTCGTAGTACAGCACATACCGAATAAACCCTGCAAGTTAGTGCAATAAGAAGAAATCCAGCTTCATAGTACAGGCCCAAAAAAAACAAATATAAATGACAAAAAAGACAGCAATACACACACAAAAAAACAAGGCTACAAAAATACAGAAAAATGACAGACATATATAAAAATGATAACAAAAATACAACAAAAAAATAACAGAAATATATACAAATGACAACAAAATGCACAAAATGAACACGCAAAAAACTAAAGAAAAATCACAACAAAAAAACCACAAATTGACTACAAACAAAAAAAATCTATAAAAACACACAAACCCTTTGTTGTTTCCTGTATTAATGCTCATATTGGACATTTTTCTAAACGTTGACCTTCTTGTTGAAAATGTGGCCACATTATTGTGGGCTTCACTGTGACAAAAAATTGCCCATTTCTGTCCTATGACATGTTTTCAGTCACTAAAATTCAACTAAATATGACTTTTCTGAAATCACTGTTGATACAATTAGAATAAAATAAATTAGAACTCACTTAAGTTTTAAGTTAGAGGGGGAAATCATTTTGATAGAAATAAGCACATTTTTCAGTTTAGGAGGAAGTACAGTTTGTTTCTGTGTGCGTTGCTGCTGTTTCCATAGAAGCAGCTGCTGGTTCCACACAGGATAATAACCCTCCATCCAATCAACTGAGCTTCCTTCCAACAAAATCACTTCTGTACCTGCCATTGTTTTCCTGATTGCTTCGTGTACCTGTGAGTTTAGCCTTAAGGACAGCATCGATTAGGAAACGACCACACTCCATTAGGGGTGTGGCCTGTTTTCCTTCCTCTGTTCCCAGTATTGTTCCTGAACCACTGAAGCCAATTAATGTCCAAACAGATGTGCACAGCTGTGAAGCTAAGCATGGCTGCAGGGTCAAGCAGCCTGAATCCAATCTCCTCAACGCAATTACATTTCTGCCATTACTGCCCAGTGCTCCATACCAGCTGACCTACTGCGTATAGTCACATGGTGTCACTGGGTTGGAACAATCCAAAACCCCTGGAGCAGAAGCAGGTGGTCTACGTGTCACCATTAGGGACAGATGACCATGTAGGGGTCGTAAGACACTGGGAGGGGGTTGCCAGATGCCTTTTTTTTTTTTTTTTTTTTTTTAACAATTTGAGCCTATTTCTTCTTTTCTTCACTTTGTCTTGCCATATTTTTGCTCCTTTTAATGCATTTTTGCTACATTACTCCCATTTCCACCACTTCTCCATCATATTCCCATTTCTTTTCTGCATATTTTTTCTTCTTTCAAACACATTTTCAACATTTATAAACCCTTTCCACCAATTTTCCCACCTATGTCACAAATATTGACCCATTATTGTCACTTTTAACCTCTTTGAACAATATTTCATGCTTATTTTTGCCAATTTAACCACATCCAAAATTGTCCTGCCCATTATTTGCCGGTTTAAACTAATTTTTCCTACCACTTCAAACCGTTTTCACCACTTTTTCTGTCTGTTTTTGGCCACTCTAATTTGCAACTTTTAACCAATTTCTGTGGTTTTTAAAATTCCATTTCACCACCTTTTCCACCACTTTTAACCCATTTTATTTCTGATTAAAACAAGGATTTACATATTTAAGATGACTTTATACTATCCCACAAATAATAATAAACTTCCTGTAGAACAGTGGATATTATTCAGAAAAATAAATAAATGTGGTTATCACAGATTCATAGATCAATGGACCATCATTTTGCCCCAGAAAGTTCTCCCCTTTATTCCCTCTTATAGATGACCCTGTCTCCACATGACTGTTCTTCAATGTTCAACTACCTTCAGGTACAGTGGGGACCCCCGCTCTCTGGAACCTTTTTTTAGGGGTCGCGGCCTTAAAAAGGTTGAGAACCACTGGTGTAGACGAGGCAGCGAAGTGTAGGAGAAGTGCCTCTAATCAGTGAGATTTCTCATGTGTCATATGATCACAACTTTGATGTGTATTTCAATCTCTTTCCTCTTCTCATTTCTCTCTGAATTAGGTTGGTGGGGAATGGATGGGAAGATGCAAACACAGAGGAATGGAATACCTGCAGCAATAGTGAGACTTTACACTTGAAAGTGCAGTGCATTACTTATGCATTAGGCGTGTCTTTGAAGAATCACAAACATGCATATTTTTCCTCTCCTTTCCTCCAAAATAATACCGATACGATCAATTATTCATCTGTAAATGTTTATTTCACTTCAAAAACAAGTGCAACATAGACCTTGATGTTTAGGAAAAAAGCTGTTCTTTCTGTAACCACAATGCCCTCACCACAAGTTTGTACCTCTCTTCAAAACTTCCACACAACTCTTGAAATAACAAGAGGTAAATATCACCAAGTACATGTCATTCAGGTCAAAGCAAGAATAAATACTGTAAATTTAATAGCAAACACATAAATTAATAAGGCTATTAGAGAAAAGAGAGTTGAGTCATATTGTACCTAAAAAATACATCAAAATAATGCAAGTGTTAAAACTAATTAAAATAATAAGAAAGTAAAGAGGAAATAAATTCACTGCACAAAACATTACAACAATAAAAAAAGAAGTGATATTTAAAGGTAAATACAGTCACAGTTATAGGGCAGAGGCAACACTGGCAAGCTCAAGACCAGTCACAACTTTTCATGTGAACACTGTTGTTTTGATTTTAACCACTGTTTGAATCCTCTGTGAAAAGCATTGCTGTTAGTCTCTAACTTTAGTTGAGTGGGTAGAGTTCCACAGTTTTGTTGTTTTCACAGGGTGAGCACATTGACCAAATGAATCTTGGACCATGGCAATCACCACCGGCGGAGGCTAGCGTGGTCACTCTGTGGTCGCTCTGACACCTGGTGGCCAGTATGGAAAACACTCGCGACACGTGATTGACAATTAAAAACAACTTAAAGCTGCAGTATGTAGAATCCTGTCCTACTCCGTTTTGAAACAGAAACTAAACCTCCCTTACCGGTATATTTTGTGAATGCTCTTAGTGACTTTTTTTCTCAACAGAGACATAGTGACAAATGTATGGACTTTATATTGTGTTAGTGGAAATTTTTATGGTGTTTTAGAGACTAACATAAATGCACGTATCACTCTGTAGTTACTGCCCTGAACAGCGGCTGCTGCCGTCTGCTCGTCCCCGTTACTAGCACACAGATGCAGCTAAGATCAAGCTAATAACCACCACTTCGCAACTAGACTATAAAATTAATTCACCTTGAATGAGCTTCTCTTGGTTTAACTGCGATTTATCCCATCTGTTATCACTCTCCCTCTGACACCAGTGTGTGTGTGTGTGTGTGTGTGTGTGTGTGTGTGTGTGTGTGTGTGTGTGTGTGTGTGTGTGTGTGTGTGTGTGTGGCGGACTCTGTACAGTCACTGGGATCCATGAGGACACAAAGTGGTCCGTTCCTCCTCAGTGTTTGTGTAACTGTTGTATCTAACCCCTTCTGTCATTACACTTTTACTATTGATTGTACCTGAACGTGGCTGACATCAGTCGAGCAGCCAATAGAAATACCCAAAACAGCTCATGGAGCCCTCTGATTGGCTGACATCCAGATTCAAGGAGCGTCACGCTCCTGGATTTATAAATTCCATTTCACAGGGCCATTAGAAGGAGAAGAGACTCAGTCTCCACTCAGAATACTTTGATTACAATATGCTCAAAGATGATTATGGATTCTTGAACAAATGATGCCAAAAAAAAGTTGCAGCTTTAAGAGTACTGAAACTCATAGAATTGTCAATTGTAAGAAGGTTTTGTTTTCTTAAAGGGATCCTCCACTGTTTTTACAGATGTGGCCTAAAACCTTTGAAATGCACTTATTATTAAAAGATCTACGCCTAACAACGCACATTATTTTGCACCATATTTATCTTATTAACTTTTAAAAATGGACTGTTGAAGACGCACAAACCCTGAAAATGGAAGTCCTTTTGGGTGGGAGTCCTTCAACAGTCCATGACTACTCGCTAACTTCATCCACTAGAGCGTCAGCCACTCACTGTTTAAGAGAGAGTAAAGGTCCCTTAGGAGAGCTCTTCTTCTCTGCCTTATTGTCTACTACCAAACCACAGAGTTGGAACTGTTGCCCCCCTGCACTCACAGACTTTTTTCACGTTACAACTGATTTTATTCTTTTCCGGTTAACAAAAATCGTCTTTAACTTTTTCTGATTATTTAGAGAAACCAAAAGCAGCATAAGTTGTCATATTGACTGAAAAAGCTGCTGAATGATCTAAAGTCAGGCTGAATGCTTCACTCCAATAGAAAACAATGGGATGTTTACAGGCAGTGGGGCCATGTGACATCATCAATCACGTGATTTCAAGATGGCAGAACACAGGCAGTAAAATGTTTTTTTAAAAAAAAAGGAATATGGTGCAAAATAAGGCGTTTTAGATCTTCTTTAATTAAATCTTCTAATAAGTACATTTCAAAGGTTTTTAGGCCACAAAAAAACAGTAAAGGAGCCCTTTAAAATGTGGTGCTGATGCCAACTCATTGATTTCCAGTCCATGACTTTTATTCCTTGCTTGTATATTGCAATAATAGGTTTCAATGTGGTTGAGGAAGCTTGTGACTATGATGTAATGCAATATGACAAATGAGAGAAAAAAATCATTGCATGCATTTACAGTTTTGATGGTTCTTTTGATTAAATAAAAGCAGTTTAGATTTGGTCTGACTTTGTTTTACTTAACCTGACTATCAAACTTTTTATTTTTGTTCAGGATGACGTAGGGTACTTGACTTCATTCACATCGTCAATGATTTCATTCTTAATCCTGACCTAAGAGAAGTTCATAGAAACAGTTTTTAACATTCAGAGTGAGGTGGGATAACTTGAACCTTTTGGAGATGTTTAGTAAAGCCTGCATCAGATGCTCACCTGCCAGGCTCAATGTTGTATTGGACACAGATGACCGTGTCATCAACGTACATCTGGCAGTCTACATCTGGACAGCAAGTCATTAATATACATATATAATGTTGCATATTGGTATTTCAAAGTGATGTTTAATTTCATTTTAAGAGTAAGTGAATGCATGGCATGTTGACATTTAGTCTGTTAATAATAATGGCAGAAATGGATAGATGTATTTATATAGATTTATATAATTATGTTTCCTGTTCAGCGAGTTTTCATTAAAACCTTAACCACAGCTTACACCATAGGCACACCTACAATGCTAACGCAAACAATGTCAATAAGAGAAAAAATCTACAAACTAAAATGAAAACTGCAAATGAACTCACTCTACTAAGATTTTCAAAAAGGAGCAATTTGAATCTGTTGTACTTTTAACAGGAGGAATAATCTAATTTCAAGAGGGAAAATTGCACATGGATTTGGCCACTTACCATGGCTTTGATACTTTTTCTCTCTGCACAACTTCAACCATTATTTTTGAAGATTCTCTTTCAGCGTTTGGTTTACCTAATCATAGGAATACCTGTCAAGTATCCCGTTTTGGCCGGGAAACTCCCGTATTTTACCCCTCTTTCTCGCCATTGTCCCGTGTTAGTATTTTCCCGTAAATATCCTGTATTTTAATGTAATAATTAAAAGATACCTTACTAAACTGAGCGCCGTCACTAGCCTCACGAGAACTGCCACCTGAAATAGCCTGAGTGACAGTTCTCGTGATATTAGTGTCGACAGCGGCAACAAACCCGGAAACAACTCAGAAAAGAGATTAATGAATGAAGACGTTCCGGCGAGAAAAAAAAAACAAAGAACTAGTGTAAATACCTTGGAAACTGTGACAGAGAGTTTATCTTCCTAAAGAGCAGCAGGATGGGACACAGTTACACATTCTGTAAGATTAATAACTGAGATTTTAGCATCTACCACGGGGGAAGGAACGAAGTGAGTCACCATGAAAAATCAGCCAATCACAAGCTCCACAAATATACACTGCTTTAAAAAAGTGTTAAAGAATGTAAAGTCTGTAATAAATGTGTCTAATAAGTCATTAGTGAATACCAGAGAACCACACGAGTGAACATGAGAAATTAAAATAAAATATGTAATGAAAATAAAATGTACATGTCTAACTTAAAGACAAGCAACGTGAAATTAACAGTTTATATGCAATGTGTTGAAATGTATATGCACTGTAAGTATATTAAATAAACACGTGCTTAATATATCCATTTATGTTTTAATTTAATTTATGTTTCATAATTGAATTAATTACTCAGGGCTGGGCGATATATCGAGATTTAAGATGTATCGAGTTTTCTATTATATATAATAGTTTATTTTGTATCAAAATACTAGTTTTAAGAGTCACTGCTTTTACTTCTCAGAACAGAGTCCTAACGCAGAGCTTCCCCATAACAAGCCATATTACAGATTACATATCACTCACACATGCTGTTCCTTACAGGAGAAAAACCAAAAGTGGCACATATTGTGCAAATAAATGAGCCTGTGCAGCATTTTGGATCAGCAAATTTAACCCAGAATTCTCTTTCTTCACAGACTTCATTCGAAATAAAATTATCTAGATTTATATCATATATCACCATTTTAAGAAAAAATATTGAGATATAAGTTTTGGTCTATATTGCCCAGCCCTAGTAGGAATGTTCACAGCACTTCAATGTTAATAAAGGTAGACCTACCAGATTCTAATCACATTATTGTATCTAGTAAGTGGTTGACAAGTGGCTATTTCAGATTTCTTGTACATCTATCTTAGAATATAAGGGATACTGGAGCTTGGTTGGGCGGGTGAGACGGCTCGTAGTGGGCGCCAGAATTGCCCTTATTTTCAAATCCAAAACTTGACAGTTGTGATCATAGGTAAGCATGCTCATGTTACTTACTGGAGTACATTTCTTGGCGAAGGCGCTAGACGCCGGTTTGGAGCTCATTTACTGTGCAGGAGTTGCACAGTGGAGTAATTGCTTGAATTAATTTCAATAGCTTATTTTGAACTATTAACATAATAACCTATTAAATATTTAAAAATAGCCATGCAATCAGTGAGGTAATATTTTACCTCAAAAATGCTGCTGATTAGATCCTTAGAATCCAAGAATAAACAGCATGAAAATCTGCTCGGAAGCTCCAAAGCTGACTGTGGTTAAATATTTTCCCCTCTGAATGCTCTGAATGCCCCATAGCTTCCTGATCGGTAAGCTTTCTAATTTGTGATTTTCAGCACTAAAAAGAGGAAGAAAGGGAATTATCTCACCAATGCCTACAATTAACACCAACTCTCAGCAGATATTCTCTATCTTTAAAAGAAATAAAAATAGACTGTACACTAGAACGTTGTATGTAGCATGGCGGTGAAGGTTCTTTGTCGTCCAGGTCTAGTTGATATTGGTTGCTTAGTTATGGCAACTGGACTGAATAGTAGGCATTATGTACATAAAAAAAGTAGAGCGACTAATATCTCTTTCCCTGGCCAGGCTCCCAACCAGTGGGTCAAAAATGATGACACACCTGGGTTCACATCAAGTCACATGAAAGGGAATTCTTCACCCAAGACATCAACACAGCGGACAGTGCCCTCATATTCCCTCTGTGGATACCAAGGAAAATATATTAGGCTTCTTGGACTGCAAAGTAGTAAATGGAAGCAATGTTGTGGCGGTTTTGAATGAATGAGACGGAGTCAAGCTTTAGGGTTGCTGGTCAGATGCGGACACAGGGTTTATTTGTCAAAAGGTTTTGGGGAACAGCCGGTCTGGGATTTGAAGGTAAAGAGGCTTTCAGTTTGTGTGCCTCTGTGAATCTGATGTTGTTCCGTGTTTTCAGGGTTTTGTATGTTGCTGATAGCGGTAGTCATAACAATAGCAGTGTACAATGGTATCTGGTTTGCTTAGGGCAGTCTGGCCAGAACTGACCAGGAGAGATACTGTAATCAATATTAAGCCTAAACATCGAGGTCTGCAGAAAACTAGTGTTGTGTTCAACACCACACTATCCGAGACCAAGACTTGCCAGAGACCAGAATGCACCGAGACCAAGACAAGACCAAGACTTTCGGGAGCCGAGACCGAGTCAAGACCAAGACCATAAACATTTTCTTTTTTCAATTTAAAAAAAATATATAAATAAATAAAATTATGACAAGGTTCGACAGTTAAATAACATTCTCTTCTTAATTTTAGTTTATTTTAAATACATTTGACAGACAAAAAAGGTGCCTGCAAAAAATTAACTAAAATATTAAAACTACTACTGCTACTGATAAATTCACAATTATTCTACATATTTGAAAACAAGATTTTTATGTCAGCTGAATGTACAGCAAGTGTTTAAAAGTATTTCTGCCAAGAAATAATGATTCTTGATTCTGATTCTTTGAGTTGTGCAGGTCAACAGGTCACAGATTTCACAAGATCATTTTTTAGTTTGAAAAAGCCTTTACACAGGTTATTTTTATTAATTCACTTAGTTGATATAGTTTAATTTGGTTGCTGTAATGTAACTAGGATATTCAATTAACAAAGGTTTCCAACTGTAACTGTAAAAGTGAAACTTTCTGAAATAAAACTACAAACAAGTTGTCATCAGTCTAAAAAACATAGAGCTACAGGTAGATGTGAAACTAAATAATTGTTGAGAATTATTATTTTTATTATGGATACAGTGGAAACAGAAACTATAAAAAATAATTATATTGTGAACCTGTTTATATTGTGGGGAACATATTATATACATAAATTTAATTGGAGTCTAAAGCCATAAAAAAACACCACTTTATAAAGATAATAGACTAATATAAGACCTCTTTACAGTTATTTGAGTCATTCTGGCTTGTGCAACTTGTGGTGATGACGCGCTGGTGATGACATAATCCAAGATGGCAGCGGCCCAGACTACAGCTGACACTATGTAATAAAAGTCATAAAAGACATGGATATAATGAAAAGAGTGGATGGACAGAGGCATAAACATGCTGACACACACGGACTTATTAAACACACACGGACCTCAGTAAACAGAACATGCTTCACCAGCCGACAGGCACTAGGACCCGGAGGCGGAGTAAGTGCGTCCCCCGTACTGCATGCACAGGCTGTAATATCACCAGTTTATCATTTTACCAGTTGTTAGAGCTACTGTCTTTACCAGGGAGATAATATTTATTACTGGTGATTGTTTTCTGGAGTTTTTACTGGAGTTACCACCAGTACGGAAAGGAAAGATCACATCAGGCAAATCCTAAAAACTTCAAGCCATAGAAGGACTTTTATCAAATCAACCAGGACAGAAAGAGATGAGAGGAAAGACCAAAGGAACTTAGGAGTCTTAAAGGAACTCACTAGAATCTTTAAGAAACATCTCATACCCATATACTTTCAGCCGCGCAAAACTCATAAGTTGCGTTCACACCAAACGCAACTTTAGCAACTCTGGCAACGCTGGCAACTAGATTACATTCAAAATCAATGTAAATGACAATGTCAAGCAACCTCAAGCAACGGGACTTGCGTGATTAGTTACTAGTTGAAAAACTTTTCAAGCAAATTAAAGCAGCAAACCTCTCGGCCGTCACCCTCTGTAGAGCTGAGGCTGCAGCTGTACACTTCCTCCACTTACTAGGGCAAGATTGAAGCACCATACTTCTTGAATAAGCCTACATTCATCATAGTGAACTCTGTTGATTGAGCATTGAAACGGTAAGTGCAAGTGGCGCTGTTTATGTTAAGTGCTTCGTCGCTTAAATCACCCGTAATTGCACTTTTTGGTCATTCCATCGCTTCATTGCTCCAATGACGTGACGACCGGGAAATAGTATGTGTCTGCAGAGCCGAAGGCAGCATTTAGAGGGCTGCTGCAACGAGAGGGCCGCACACTGCCAAACATACCTAAGGTTTAAATGCTAAAGTTACAAAGTTATTAAAGAATTAGTTCATTCAAAATGAACTAATTCATTTTGAATGAACTAATAATAGTATTAATAATTTAATACTTCAAATTATTAAGATTCAAGAAGTATGCCACTTTTATTTTGGCCCCAGTAATTAGAAGAAGTGTATAACCTTCTTGCTTCAGCCACCGGCTCTACAGACAGTGATGGCCAAGGGAGTGGCCTATGAAGAAACTCATTGCTAATTGGATGTCGCAACACAGCGTCACTCGAAGTCACTTGAAAAGTTCACATTTTTCAACTTTGAGAGACTTTCAGCAAATCAGGAAGCGCAAGTTGTGTCGCTTGAAGGGAGGTCGCTTGATGTTGCGTTAATTACAACGATTTTGAATGTAATCTAGTCGCCAAAGCTGCTGAAGTCGCGTTCGGTGTAAACGCACCTTACGAAAAAAAAACTGGTTCAACCAAATGACAATATGCACAGGCACTGACAGAGCAATGTAGTCTATGCAGTGAAGAGTGCACAGACCAGTACATTAGAGAGACTAAACGAGCACTCCACCACCCAGGTAAGGACTCCCCAGCATCTGAAGGAAACAGGACATTTAATCAAGAACAGTTATGTCCTGGTGAGGGAAAAGGTGGTCAACAAAGCCATTGTCATCGACTCAACCTTTCCACCACCTATAATCCTATTATCTCATTCTCCAGACTCCCCAAAGAAAATTTACCAAAGTCATTCCGTACTAGTGACTTTCTAATATGCTAATGAGCCAAACAACATGTTCATCAAGGATAATTAATTTCTCAAAACCCTGTTTTATAACCAATAAACCCTTGTCAATGAGAGGTGGAACGTCTTCAAGCAAAACCTCAAGTCCACTTGTCTTAATTAAGATGCCACAATAGTGTGTGTGTGTGTGTGTGTGTGTGTGTGTGTGTGTGTGTGTGTGTGTGTGTGTGTGTGTGTGTGTGTGTGTGTGTGTGTGTGTGTGTGTGTGTGTTTGTTCTACCCTTTCACTGATGATTTACCATTGAACAGCACATTCATGTGCTTGGACAATATATTCCTACTTGCTCGTAGTATTCTTATATGGGGTTAGATTGTTCTGGATTGCTCAGATGACCCTTAGGACATAAATCTTGATGGGTTCAGCTACACATTCAGATTATTATCAGTATTGCTCTGCATCTGCATTTCTCTTGTTCCTTAATGCACTAACTATTGTGCAACCTTCTCTACTTCTATACTTAATCTGTATTTTTCTTATTTCTTAATGCACTAACTTCTCTACTGATGCCGCATAGACAGTAATGCTTATTAAGTAATGTTCAACATCCAGCTCCGCTGCATTAAGTTATTCGTTTTAATCATTATTTCAATTAACAGGCCTCTTGAGTAAAGGATAGTACTTAAAAAGCAGCGATGGAAGTTAACAGATAAAGTGACACAGTTGGTCATAACAAGGCTATTTCGGTCGGCTCGGCAGTTCATTTTTCTCCGTAAATGTTTCATTCTGCGATTCATCTCTGACACATAAATTGTATTTGTGCCGGATCTTCCAAGGGCTAAAGTGAAGTCCCTCCTCTGCAATGTTAAATGACCTCTGGAACAATTTGATTATGATGTCTCACTGATGGACAGATTTATCACGGGGAGTGGAGCCGCATAATGGATATGAGCACAGCTCTGGTGACAGAATGGAAGAAGGTGGGAGTGAGAGATGAGAGAATGGACTCTAAACCTCCGCTGTGTAATCCATTTACATGCATGTCATATAATAAATAAATGACAAACGACTCCTTTTACCATAGCCCCCTTAGTGAACATGAGTTATGGCTTTGAAGTAGCAGCAGCATGTTAACTTCACTCAGAGCAAATGGATCCTGGAGGAGCACTTTTTCCACAAAACTGTAAACACTGATTACATTTATGACCCCGTTTGAAATCGGCGAGCTAGAAAAACGCGTGTCGCCAAACACTACCAATTATTTTCCCACGCGACACATGTAATGAAGCCGAATGTATTTTTGTTATGTACAGCCAGTGTTGGTGAGACATTGTTAACAGTGTTGACATCTGTGCCACAGCCACCACCATTATACCTAAGCCTCACGCCTACAACTTCACATCTCACTCTCACTTTACAATAATCAACTCTTCCCCACCCTTCCATTTTTCCACCTGGAATCTCTCCTCTCTGCTCCCTTCCCCCTTCCCCCTCCACCTCACTCAGGTGTAACACTGCCCTCTCTTTTTATATTCTCCCTTTAATGTAATAAAATAAATTAATTTACTTAATTGCAATAACAAAACGTGCATTGCTGTCTAAAAAAGACTGCACTTCTTGTAGTGTTGATCTTTGACAGCATGTGCAGACAAAGTGAAAAAAAAAAGAATAGTTTATGTGGTTAAAACCGGTTGTATCTTAAAATGGTTTATTAGGTTAAAAACAGAATATTCTAAGGTTTCAAACGGTATATGATACTTATGATATGCTGCTGTATTTGAGAAGCATTTAATCCCTCAAAAGAGTGAATGAGCGAGAACATGCATTTTGACCCGTATTCGGGACCGTGGATGTTTACGCATCAATACAAATTTTTGTCGTCAACATTATTAATTATGTGACTAATCATTTTTGCATTATTGTATATGTTAAACACATTGTGGTTGGCGCGAATCTCCAGACGGTTTATACATTTAATTCTATTTTTTCTTTTGCCCCCACTTGCAAGAATCTCAAACTCCTCTATGGAGCCAAGTCTTGTGGCATTTGTTGTCAGGTCTGTGTGTGATGTTGTGGATTCCGTGGCAGTGGATGGACGACGCATGTTAACTGTTCCTCCAATGGAGACCTTTGTCAGGCAACACATTTTCTATCAATCATTTGGTGCAAGTGTTTCCACTCAGAGCGAGAGGAAAACAGAGGTGAGTTGAAGGGGAGCAGTGTGTAAAGACAGCTTATCTGTCAGAAAGTGTGTCAGTAAAAATTATTTGACTGGCACTGACAGACCTCTCACTTCGCCCCGCTCTGACATCAGGGGCCGTCAAGCTGACAGTGTGGCAGCTTTCATTTGAGAAACACTTGGAAATGTCTGTCAAGGTCTAGGCAGAATAAAGCTGAGGAGGAAACCCAAATAAACAGGTGAGAACCCTTTTTTTTTTAGGGCCCCCAATTATTTTTTTTTTCCCTTATCGCTTTATTTAACATTGGGCCCCAACATGGTGCAGAAATGCATCACGTGTGTTTTGGGACAATATCATATCACACATTTACACACAATTTTTCACCAGACAATGGGTGATTTAATGTCTAGACAACGTGAGAAATGGACCACTATGTCAAATTTTGCCCATTATTTTGATCAAAATCTTTCACTACGTGTTATGGTTCATCTCGTGATCATGTTATCCTGTGATTGAAAATGAATGCAAAGCTTCATCTGAAGTGCTTTTTTTTTTTTTTTTTAATGTACTGTGATGAACACGTAGTTCAGATTATTATGACAGCATTCAAAGCTGAAAAGGATCTGGTATAAAAACAGTTTGAACTGTTGGTGTATGAACTGAACTGGTGATGAGTTTATCTGGTGACACTTGACAGCAAAAACATCTCCAATCATGGTTGCGTGATTGTAAAATAATAACAGACGTTGACTCTTTTAACCTTATTGAGCATGTTTGGTATGAATTCAGGAAGTTTAATAGCCAGTAAAGTATCTAAACAGGAAATGATGACGAAAAGGAAAAGTGTAAAATGAAGCAGACATGATGCGGAAACATGTAAACTCTGAAACTGAATTTGGGTAATTTTGAAAGAGAAAATCAGACGCTCTCTCTCTTACATACTGTATATGGGCCTGTAAACTGGCCATGTAAAGGTGTGATGATGCAACATATATCAAAATAATACAACATAATATTCATCCATGCTACATTTGTCCCAAGCGAGCGTGTCTTTTCAACTGCAGGACACAAAGTCAATGTCCGAAGGTCTCTATTGCTGCCAGAAAATGAAGACATGCCAATATTGTTAAAAAATAACATGTTCATATCTTAAATCTGGGCTGTGTTGACTGTTGGAGTTTAATATTTTAAAAACTTGTTCCACAAAGTTCATGCACATATTTTTTTGAAGAATGTCATGATGATGACCAGTGTTACCGCCCCAAAGTCACTTTTGACAGTAACTAGTGCTGTAACGCAATATTTTTCTAAAGAAATAACGCTGTTACCCTTACAATATGGTGTGTTTGTCCGTTACTTTACTAGCTGCAGTGAACTTCCTGTTTACAGTGGCGCTACATATTTTTGCAGGATGCTGTGCCAAACACAGTAAAACAGTAGAAGAAGAAACATTGTCAGAGTGTTTCTGTTTACATCACGTGCGCCAATCATGGCGAGTCAATGCGAGAGCAGAACAAGCTTCTCAGAGTGGAATTACGCGCATTATTTTTGTCTCCAAAAGATGCATCAGTGAAGCTAAGCTAACGCTGCAGCTGGATTTTAACGGACTGACTGTTTTCCAGGGACAGGTCAGCCAAACTATTGCACGGTATGTTGCTGTAAATAAGAAGCCTGTCACTACTGCTGAGTCACTGCTAAGAGCAGCTCATTAGCCTGATATGTTTAGCACTGTGTAGCTGAGAAAAATGCTGTGAATTAGTTTTTCCTCATTTATTTTTAGAAGCATTTTCAACAGCAGAATGTGCACCTGGAATATGCACAGCTTACTTTACATTACTGTGCTAAGGCTGAAAATGTACTGTTTTAATTTTTAATTTAATAATTTATGGTTGTTTTATAGCAGTTGATCAACAATGGAATTTTACACTATTACAGCACTAATATGAAGCTGTATGGACAAAAATGACCCAAAATAAATAATACATTATTTAATTCTAAGTAACTCAAAAGTTACTTTTTCCAGTAACTTACTTTTTGGTGTAAGTAATCAAAATAGTAAGTGAGTTACTTTGTGAATGAAGTAACTAGTAATGGTGACTAGTTACTTTTTTTCAGTAACAAGCACAATACTGATGATGACACCCATTTTAAAATTGCTGCATTGGCTCCCCATGTGTTGTAGGATCAATTTTAAAGTGTCTTAATGGTCTTGGGCCTTCTTATCTTTCAGAACTACTTTTACTAATCTTCCCGGGCCCTGAGGTGCTCCGGCACCCGCCTTTTAATAATCCCAAAAGTCAAGACATGCACTCAAGGTGAGGCGTCGTTCCAGTTTTACGGCCCCCGTCTGTGGACCAGTCTGCCGGAGAACCTCAGGGCTGCAGAGAACGTTCATATTTTTAAGAATAGGCTCAAGATTCAAATTAGCTTTTAACTAATTATTCATTCATTTTAGGATTGTCATTTTTCATGTTGTTTTTATAGTTTTTAGGATTGTTACCTTTTATATATTAATGGGATATCCCATTCAATGGATTAATATCATAAATTTATGATATTAATCCATCAAATCCATCCATCACAGAGTTGGCAATTCACATTCACAGAGTCAGCTGATGAAGCCTGTGTCTCGATCCGTATGCGCGGACGAGTGAAGTCATATATTCATTAATTCATTGAATTAATAAATGACTTCACCCATTCGCGCATACGAACTCCGAGGAGAGATAATATTTAGACATCGATGCTGTGTGGATCTGATCTGACAGCTGTCAGATCAGATCCACTCTGTGACATGTTCACACATCACCTTTTATTGGACAGCTCACTTACTAAGAGAACTGACAAGTCTGGAGGTGGGACTTCATCACTTGCTCAGATCCTAGCGAGAGCAAAACCTGCTCGCGAGCAGGCAAGCCATTCAGCATAAGTTTCCATGATGATTTAGGTCCGTAAGTTGTTAGCGAGCTTTGAAGTCCAGCACAAACTGATTAAAACCTGGAAGTTAATGCGATAAGAGGTAATCTCGCTTCGTAATGAACCCCTGAAATATGTTTAAAAATGCTCTTGTGCAATATCTTCAAAATGTATGAAACTGTTTTTGAGTTTTCTTGCTCATACCTTATATTTGTTAGTTTATTTCTTAAATGTTGTTAAAACTTATATGACCTTCGACAGTTGAGAGCCCTGTGTGTTTGTATGTATGGTGTGTGTGTGATTGGTGTGTCCGTGTGTGAGAGGTATGTAATAAACTGTTATGTTTGCCTTTATGTATTATTGTTTGTATTCTGTGAAATGTATGTACAGCTGCTTCTGTCTTGTGCATGTCACTTGAAAATGAGATGGTTCATCTCAAGGGGTTTATCCTATAAATAAATGAAATAAAATGAATGTCTGTTCCTGTATTCTATTTGCATTTGTATTGAGTGGCACTTTTTGCACTTTAAATAGGAAAAATTGGTCTTATTGATGCTATTGTTTGTTTAATTATTTTTTTTAATTCCTATATTGAGTGTTAAAGTTCATATCCAAAGTAAGTTTGTAAATTAAAAACATGGCTATTTTTCCAACTTCAGTTATTTTTTTTTACTTTTGTAATTCCCTTTCCAAAACATTGTATAGTATCGTTAATATATCAGTGCATTTTTTTTACCATTGATTCTTGGTCTCTGTGGTTGTTTTGCTTTCCGCTGCTATTTCTCAACATCCTCACAAGAACGAACAGGTATATCAGATGAAATATGGATTGAAACAACATGTTTACTAGACCAGAACATAGATAAACACATTTATATGAAAGAATATCTTGTGCTTTCAAGCACCAGTTTGTTGTTGTTTGGATGTTTTAGTTATTGAGACTTTGCCCAGCAGTGATGCTTCTTCTTTGATCTTTTCTCACAGGTTGAAAGAAATTGTGTTGTTGTAAAAGATTGGGCAGATGTACGGTGTGATAGTGTGTATCTATAATAAAGTGACTAAATATAGCCACTTGCTGAGCAACAAGTTTTAATGGAATCAATTCAGGACAGTACACTTCAAAGATCAATAGGAAGTTGTTATTGTACAACGTCAATAAGTGTCTGTTTCACTTTGATACAGATTAGATCTAAGAAGTCAAAAGTAGGACAGCAAGCAACCTCAGGGTAACAAACAGCAATAACAAATCCATAACAGCAAAGGCCATTCAGACAGATGTAAAGTTAGAAGAATTACTTGATTGTTCAATTTGTCATTCAATGACAATAAAGCTAATTTACTTCAACTTTATTAGAAGTCAGACAAGAAATATTTATCTAAGAAATATTTATCTAATAAACTAGGGCTAAGCGGGGTCAAATGAAGAGTGGCCGTGACAACAGTAGCGCAACACACGTACCTCTTTTTCCCTAAACCTAAACGACACAAACATCCTCCTTAATATAAATGGTTATAAAGCCCAAAGTGTGCAGAAAATTCTTCCTTCATTTGTTCTTTTACAACATTCAACAATGAAACAGCAAGTAGTCGTGCTTTTGGTGGTTTTAAGCACTGTTTTGCGCCATCGCCAGTTCTCCTAAGCACCTACAATCCCATATGCTCTATGTCATCGCCAACACTTGCGTTCTTTGATTTGCTCCAAGAGCAGTTGTGTTCATTGTGCTCCTAATCGCTCTAGGCTTCAATTGGAAATGCTCCGGGACCAACAAAAAAAAACGCTCTAGAATTTGCCTATTTGATCCACTCTAGATTTTGTTTTGTTTGTTCACATTGCCCAAACAAGGTGGACTATCAAAGCAAATGAATCCTAAAGTGTTTTAAATGCTCTACGATCTGTCGGTGTGCATGCACCCTAAGAACATTACACATTACTAAAGAGTCTCTCAAACTGTTTTCAGCAGTCTGAGAATCTATTAGCAGTCGTCAAAACGCTGGACTCAACTTGGAGGGTTCTAAGTTCCTCTTTTCTCACTAAAGAAGTCATTTTACAGGTACCACCTGACACACTTGACCCAAATTTGGGGGCCATTATGCAAAGTTTCAGGATGTGAACTTTTATATTAAAGAAACCAAAACTTCAGCCTCTCTTAAGGCCCAATGCTTTAACCTTTGTTAGAAAAGTCCTCTTGCATTGGTCCTGGCTATAGTATCTTAGCTCAGAAAGGTTCCTAAATTGTGAAAGACCTAAATTAATTCTTATTCCAAGGACACTAAATCCCAGTGATTCTACAAACCACTCGTTTGTAACCCTACGTCTACACTTCATGAAAAAGTAGGAGCTTCAGGTTAAGTCTCCTTAATTGGATAAAGTCAGATTTTCCTGGTCACTGAAAGTAAAACTTATTGGTCATTTTCTTAGTGCACCACATCTACAGACTGTTCCACCTCTCTGGTAGACTCGTGAGAAAAGTAAATGACTCCTGTGGTTCTTTCTTCCAGTTGTGGGATGAATAGTGACATCCTGTTTATTATCACATCCCACGGAAGAAGGTTCAGGTTCCTTTGACAGGAGCAGACAAACAAGCTCAATGGCATTGGGGGGGTGGAGTTGGACTCTAGCACTGCAGGTCAGAGGGGAGGAAAATGCCCATGTAACATTATATAGTGCCACCCACTTGATTATGAGTTGTTCAAAAATAGGAGGAAAATCCGTTCAGGCTCCTTTCCACAACGATTGACCTCAGATAATACCAGGATATCTTCTCCTCACTTTCTCCCAGGGAGTTTCAAACATTCTGCTCAATAAACTTAACTTAACACTCACTGTATGTAAACCCTTCTTTGTAATTACAGTACCTCTAGAGTCTATTCATATTTCTATAATCTAGACAACTATGGGACTGTAGTTTATCTTTAAAATTCTTTAATAACTTTGCTATAAACTATAAGCAGCTAATGACCAGGGTTGGGGTCATTTATAATTAAGGTTGCCAACTGTCCCGTATTCGCGGGACACCCCGTATTTGGACCTTAATTGGTTTGTCCCATACGGGACTCACCTTGTCCCGGATATTGACGGCAGTGCACTACTCCAACCAATAGATGGCCCCCTTGTACTAATTTCTAAGGTAAGATACTGATTCATTAGAAGCAATTCCAATAATTAGTAACAAGCAGAGGGAGGCAAAAAACATATGGGTAAAGCCAATCAGTGGTGACGCGACAAAAACTTTTTGCTCTCACTTTGAGAGTTTTCAATTAGCCATGGAGGTGAAAATGACCTGACTCAACATGCATCCACAGAAATGCACAAAAAGGTAACATTAGCTAAAGGTGCTAGTAATATTAGTACATATTAGATTGCTGCAAGTGAAGCCGCGTATGTGTACCATACAGTTAAACATGGACTCAGCTACAGCAGCACTGACTGTCTGGTTACGCTCAACGGCACACTGTTCAATGACTCAAACATTGTGAAGAAGATGCATATGGGACGAACGGAAGCTGGGAGGATTACTATGAATGTTTTGAGACCAAAGGCTGTGCGGGATATATTGGATAATCTTTCCTCCACTGAAGGTGAGCCTGTATGTTTCTCAGTTGCAACTGATGCCTCAAACAAGGGAAATAGAGAAATGTTTCCAGTGTGTGTCTGAAGGAGTTCAGTGCAAGTGACAGGACTTTTATGAAGACAGTAATGAAACTGCTAGTGGCATTTATAATGCACTAATAAACTGCCTGGAAAAGCATGAGCTGGACACCAGTCTTATCACTGCTTATGCAGCAGATAATGCTAATGTCAACTATGGCAAACACAACTCTGTTTATCAGTTATTCAAACAATGAAACGATCGTATTCTGAAAGCAAACTGTCCAGCTCATATAGCTCATAACACTTATAAGCATGCCTGTGATATCAGTGGATATTGAGACAGTTGTTTTAAAAATCTACAGCCACTTCTTAGTGTCTGCTTCTAGAAGAGAAGAATTGCGGACATTTTTTGACTTTGTTGACAATGAATGGCGTGAAATTGTGCGTCACGTTTGCACAAGATGGCTCTCTCTTCATCCAGCAGTTGACCGACTCCTGCAAAGCTTGCCTGCTCTGACTGCATACTTTAGGTCCCTTAATGGTACTTGTCCTGTGGTACTTAGGCAGACTTTTGATGATGATGAAAAAACTGAAGAGGTTGAGATTTAGCTGTGCTTCTTCCACAATGTGGGTTGTGTTTTTGAACAACTTGTGAAAAAAATGGAGGAAACAACACTTTGCATCACAGTTGTTTTTCAAGAAATCCAGAAGTTCAAAGCTAAGATGATGCAGCGGAAACGAGAGAACTTTTTTGGATACCAGACCAAACAGCTCATGGACAGACGACTGCCAGCACAAAGGTCCAAGCAGCAACTGGACTTTATGAAGTTCTACGACTCGGTCATCTCTTACATTGACAAGTGGTTTGACTTCTCACCAGAGAATGTTATGATGAAACTCAAACCTATTGGACTCTATGAGGAGCTCACCTTCACTGACCTGGAACAAGTGGTGGCTGCCCTGAAAACGACAGAGATTGTCAGTATGGATGAACTTTTTGAAGATTTTTTGTGCGAGCCGGGAGGAAATGCAGAAAGCCAGACAGGATACTACAAAAACCACAAATGAGAAGTGGATGGCAGTTTTCCAAAACACTGGAAAGGCAAACCTGACCAACATGTTCAGGATTGTCTCATTTGTCCTCAGTGTGCCAGGCTCAAAGGCTTTCACGGAGAGGAATTTTTCTCTGATGGCCAATAAATGGTCAGACTCCAGGAACAGGTGCAGCACTGAGCTAATCAAAAATGAACTTCAGATATCTGTGAATTGTGGCTTGACATGCAAAGACTTTTTCCGGGTTGTGCAAACAGACAACCAAGTATCCTTGGAAGAAGTGAGTTTAAAGTTCTCCTCAGTTGCTTTTGAAATGTTTTTATGTATTGATTGTGTGTTTAATATATGTATGTGTAGGTCCAGTTAATAATACTAATAGGGATGTAACGATTAATCGTAAGGCAGTTAAAAATCGATTCATAGGTATCACGGTTTACATCGATGCTGTGAAAATTGAATCGCAGTACTTTTTTTAATCCAGAAGTGTTGGCGGTGGGCGGAATCTGCTACTACTTTCTTTCTGGCCGCCTTATACTCTTAAACATGTACATAAATGATTCCTTACCCCTTTGGCACTGAAAGAATATCTGTAATATTACGTGAATATCTGTAAAAGTCACGTTTTTCTATTAGCTCTGTCTGCTAGCATAGCATCTCTTCTTCACTGCAAGATATCTGCATGCCAACCGACCACTGGGCTACCAGCGCCCTCTGCTGGTTCAAACAAATATCTGATGCAAAAACAGTGCAATGACTAAGTCCAAAAACTATTATGCAGTTTTGTATTGTTTACTATAGAACCAGAATTTAAATGAATAGGCTTCTTCTTCATTGTATTATTCCTTTATTTATTTCATTCAAGATTTATTTTTTAGATAAATTGTATTGTTTTGAATAGTTTATCAAGGGATTGTTTTGACAATGAAAAATAAAAGGAAAATAGTACAGTATTTTCCCCAAAAAAATAAAGGAATATTTTTCAGTCATTTATGTACAGTACCATTTTGTAAAATAAATCGTGAGAGAATCGTATCGTGAACCCAGTATCGTGAATCGAATCGTATTGGGAGTTGAGTGAATTGTTGCATCCCTAAATACTAACAATAATAAAGGTTTGAAAAGTTTTTTTTTTGTCTAAGTATAATCAAAAATGTGTTAAATATATATATATATTTTTTTAATGTAATTTATAAATGAAGAAATGTCAGTGTTATGTGGCACTTATTACCGGTCAAAAATTTCTGTCCCTTATTTGGTCTTGGGAAAGTTGGCAACCCTATTTATAATGAACTATTGCTAAGGCTAGGCTAATGCTAACACTAGATTAATGCTAATGCTAAGGTTATGTTTAGTTAGTACTAATGTTAATGCTAGGTTAATGCTAATGCTACACTAATTCTACACAAACGCTAACACTAGGGTAATGTTAACTCAAGATTAATGCTAACGCAAATGTTAGGTTAGTGCTATTGTTAATGGTAGGCTAAAGCTATTGCTAATGCTATGCTCATTCTAGACGAATGGAACACCCGGCTAATGCTAACGCTCGGCTGATACAAGGCTAATGGTAACGCTAGGCTGATGCTAAGGCTAATACTAGCTCATGCAGTGCGGGCCAGCATCCTCACTTGCATTTTTTTCATAAAATGCAAATATTCTAGTTATAATTGTAATTTAAAAAAATCTGTAGCTGTTGTAATCATAATTACGTTCAGATTATTTATTTTGTAACTGTAATTGGCATGCAAAATTGATAAAAACTGTCAGTTATAATTTATTTAAATGCAAACCTGCAGAACCATGTTACAGTTCTATGGCTTACACATATGTCGTTAATTATTAAAACATGTTCCATATCAACTTTTCCGACTACCGGATTTTCTCTTAGAGATCATTTCACCATTTAAAAAAAATAAATCCAGGGGTATACTGACAAAAAAGACTCACACCACACCAAAAATATTAATACCAATATTTTATTGATTAGGAAGCCAAACAAGATAACCAGGAGAGAAGAAACAATTTAGACAATTGGTAATATTTTTAGTGTATTTTACAGCTGATTTAAGACATGTCAAAATTGACTCATTATCATAAGAGATGCGAACAGCAAGCTAACACAAGAAGAATGTTATGTTTTATAGGCTTATTTATTAAAGGCTCGTCATTTTTTGAATCATTTAATTTGAACTTTAGTAATTGAGAACGTAACTGTAATTGACTTTCACAGGAAAAATAATTGTAATTTTAATTGTAATTGGAAAAAGGGTTGTTCACCATCATCATAATTTAAACCTTTATTTAACTCTAACATCTCTTTGTTAGTCTGCCAAGATAAAAGTTCAACTGTGGTTTCAGAGGATGTTTTTAATGTGGTTTATCCAACCCTAAGCAATAGATTTCCAACCTGTTCAGATGATCTGTGACAATGCAATAGTCTGTTACATTTTAAAATAAAGAACCAAAGATATATAGATAAAGGAAAGAGATGCAACACAGTTTCGCAAGCAATAACATTAAACTTCAAAGACAGTATTTCACAAAATTGCACTTCCCACCAATTCAAAACCATAGAATGTAAATGACACATTGCGCTGAATAACAAAGCCTTAGGCTGCATCTCATTTCTCCGCCTTACCCCTACCCCTCTGAAAGGCATGTTCACGAGAGTCCGAGGTGTGTCCCATTTCACTGTTGTGCAGAGGCAGAGGGGTATTCACCCCTTTAAATGGAGCTTTTACAAATGCTGACTTAAAACAGAGGGGAAGGAGGAGTTTCAGACTTTCACACAACTCAGCAACATGGCGTCGAAAGAATTGTATAAATGTAAGCCTATTATTCACATAAAACTGTTTACAAAGATATAAAAACCTGTTGTGTTTTATGCTAAGTTACAACGGCAGTAGTTACGCTGACTTACGCGGTATGTAGCTTCCGTATGTTTTCGTTTCGTAGCTATCATGTTTTTATTACACTATATTTTTCTATAGACTTGTAGGCTAACGCGTGTGTCTTGAAAACAGGGACCCTCGAGCAAATGCGAAAGCTCATACGCTTTTGCGTGGTGAATGAGGACAAGTTATTTAAGTCCAAATACTGCAGAAAAACTCAATAGGAGTAAGTTGTTATATAGGTTACACCATATGTATGATTATTCATCACTTGTATAATTTTCTAGGAAGTTTCTGTTGGATAATGGACTGACGGGAAAAGTGACTGGGCAGCAGGCTTCCAAAAAATGGGAGAACTTAAAAATACAAGGTAAGCTGTACATTATACATAATTTATATTATGTATAAAATATACTTCATCACAAGTATGAAGGTTTATGACATGGTATTATTTGTGTACCAGGAACTGAAGCTGGCAAAGTCAGGCTCAGGAATGGAGACAGGGGAGACAACAGATGCAAAGTGGCAGTACTTTGAGGACATGCATGAGGTGCTGGGCTCCAGACCTTCTGTGGGTCCGCCTGTTGTTGTGGCCTCATTCCAGGAGGAGGACCCAACAGCTATACTGATGGGAAATAATTTGTAACACAGGGGGAAAGTGGCTTGTAATTATCATGATAGTAGTAGTGATACTGTATGTGTAACGTTTAGTTTGTGGTGTTTTTCTGATCCCCTGCTGCTGTAATCATTGTTGTGGTTTTGTCTGGTTTTATTCCATTAACAGGTCTCAATCTGTCCAAAGTCGAATTCTATCATCACTTCTTCTTCTTCTTTTGTATATCATCAGATGGCCAACTCAGTGTCATGTAGTCACGCACTCGTCTCTGGTCCAAAGTGGAAAAGGCCGGCTCCTGAGGGCGGGCTGTATGGGGGGCAGCCGATGATTATGTGCATGGCAGTCTTCCCAGGCTTGCAACACTCACATGCTGCACTGTCTGAAAGGCTCCACTTGAAGCGTCCGACGCCAGTGTGCAGGCAATTTGCGGGACCCCCAGTGATCAAATGTTTTTGTTAAAGTTTTCCCAAATTCATTCAAAAAAATACATTTCTTAATACAATTTATATAATGTTCAAATATTTTAAGTGCCAAAAACAGTGACTAGGAAATGATAAAAATGGTGATATAAAATTCAAAAGTTCACAAAATAAAACCAAGTAAAGTCTTAAAGGACCTCTGCAGCCGATGACATTTGACCCTCCTGCTTCCCGTAGCAGCTCAGAGCTGTGTTTGTTTACAACATGGCAGACACCGCGGGTGATCTGTAGACCCATAAGTCTGTTGTTTGTAGTGAAACATCGAGAAAACAAGCCGACTGTTACAGAGAACGAGCAAAACCTGCACTCAGTGCACACTTGTCTGGGTATAAAGCGGTGGATTGAGCGGTTGTTGTGATAATCTACTCGCCGCCTCCCCAGCAACAAAATCGGCATCCACAGGCCACGGGACACAAAGACAATCAGTGAAGTTGGAGTTATGTTGTTAGAGACTTAATGCCATAATCTACGTTGTTGGACTTTTAAATGCTTTTAATCCATATGGATCCTTTTATTCTCTCCTACCTGTTGTTTAACTTAGTGATTTACAACTGACAGCAAGTCTGTCCCTCCATGTTAAAGTGTATCTCACATATTAAAGCACATGTATCAAGTGTTAACATAATAAATAATAACACAACGTTACTCTCTAATTCTTTAAGTTACAGGAGGTTGCTGATCATTTCAAGCTGCATTCTCGATTTATTTTGGCAGGTCCATAATACAGCTTTAGAAACATGTTACAGAAATGAGAAATAATAATAATAAAAACAGTTAGATTGGTACATTTGTTTTCATTCCTTATTTGTGAAGCGAACCTGAAGACGTTCATTATATGCGTTTATTTTTTGTTGCCCCCGCTGGCAAAAATCTCAAACTCCGCCTATGATAAGGGCATAGACAATCCTCCCCCAAATAACACCAGTATCTCAAAAGCAACACCCACCCCACTACCTGTTAACATTACAGGAGACAGACAATACACACCCAACCCCCTCACAACTGTAATGTTACGAAAATAATCTACTTGTGATTTTATTCTTTAGACAACACACACAACACAACGAGATAAACAGTGAAGTAAAACATATTGTAGTTATTCAAAATCAGTGTGGAAAAATGCGGCTACTACCTACATCAGACATACCACAAAGTTATCGGTCAATGCCTAGTGGTTAAGGACGCTGGCCTTGTAATCAGAGGGTTCCCGGTTCAAGCCTCACCTGGGCCATCACTGTGGGATGTTGAGCAAGTCCCTTAACCCCGAACAGCTCCCCAGGCGCCGCAAAATGGCCGCCGACTGCTCCCCAGGGATGCGTTAAATTTCAATATATATGTGTAACAACATATATACATGATGAATAAAGGCTTAAAGCCCAGTTTATTTTTTAATTTAATTTAATTTAAAAGAAAATAAACAAAGCAGACAAGCGAAATCAACAACTTGAGTTTCGGGTGGCATGATAACGCTCCTCCTGGAAAAGTACATAAAAACATCCGTGGCTAAGCTCCGCTGATATAAGGGCGCCGTATTATGTCAAAACTGTGAGACGGAGTGAGAGGGGCGAGAGACGGGTGTCCCAAATCTAAGGGCTTAGCCCTCGTTTTGGAGGTGAAGGTGGAGGCAGAGGGGTAATGGGTAGGCGGAGGGGTACAAAAAGAGAATTGAGATTGGACCTTAGTGTAGCATCTTTTTTACGAATAATAAAAATAATTAAAAACTACGTATTTTTGTGGTTCTCAAAAATATTTTCTGTTAACTATTTTACTAATTTCTTTAGTACCATTCCAGGTCAACGGAAATCAGCAAAATAAAAATAATTACTATTTTAACCTTAGCAATAAATGAAACAAGCACAATTCACTTTTTATTATGATTTTTTTATAATGTATCCATGTGTTGTGCATACAGTATATGACTATAAGTCTGGTTGGTCTCTTCCTCTGCTTGTTCTTTTGATCAAACTGCAGACAATGAACAGAATAAACCCAAAAACAAATAACTGTGCAACTGCAAGCCCAAAAAAAATTGTTTTAATGACTCACAAAACTTGTGATTTCCAGCTTGTCTGATATGAATCCCTGAACACTCGACTCGACTCTTTGACAAGTCTTCAAGCATCACACTAACAGATTGTGTTGAGGTGGGAAAGTAGGTGCAAAACACAGAAAAGGTGACAGAACAAGTTAAAAGTATCAAGCGCACATGAAAAGGTGCTTTTCAGGCCAAGATCACTTTAGTCTGACACATTCTGGATACTTACGATAATCAACCTGTTTATGGATGAGTTTGTTGAAGGGAACGTCTGACTTAGTTCATGTAGACATCTCTAATTGATACTCTGAAGACCTCTAGGACATGTCGTGGTTGAATCACTAACTGGGTGCAGTGAGATTTAAATTGGTGGTCTTAACTGTCACTACTATATACAGAACGTTGGCTGCATGTATTAATGACAGAACCAGAAAACAGAGTAGAGTAGGTCGTCTGATAACCGAAGGATTGGTGATTTGAATCCCACACTATCCAAGTGATTGTCGTTTTGTCCTTGGGCATGACACTTTACCCACATTGCCTCATATGAATGTGGTGTGTGAATGAGTGTTGGGGGTGGTCGGAGGGACAGATAGCGCATTATGGCAGCTCACAGGGCAGCTGTGGCTACAATAGTAGCTTACCACCATCGTGTGTGGCGTGAAAGAATAACGCACATCAACGTAAAGGGCTTTGAGTGTCGATGATAAAGCACTATATATTATATACAGTAATGCAAAAAATATTAGTAACAATTGATAATGTTGACGACAAAAATTTGCGTCAACGCGTCATTTAATGTTGTAAATTCATGATAAAAATCAGGCTGGCGTCCGCTTTTTGCTTCATTTTTGCTGCGGTATCATACATGAACTGCTGAGTGCAGTGTCACTTCACCATTTATATTGTGCAACAAAAGAAGAACCAACCTAAAGTCTCAAAAGTTTGGGAACATTTCACTGAAAACTTGAATTCAAAAATATGCGTTTGACGTCCACCGTCCCAAATAATGGTAATAATGCATGTTCTCACTCATTCACTCTCTAAAGGGATTAAATGCTTTTCAAATACAGCAGCATATCACAAGTATCAAATATTGTTTGAAAGCTTAGAATATTCTGTTTTTAACCATATAAACCATTCTAAGATACAACCATCACAGCAAACATTGTCAATTATTTTGTCAAACTAGGGAAAAATGGGAACAAACAGGCCAGCACTCCTCACGTTAAAACAATGCCTTGTGCTGAAGTTTGGGACCAAGTCACTGAAAACTTACTAGTATTTGTCAAACAACAACAAATGATTTAATACATTTTGTTGCACAGTCACTGTATTTTATGGCACTTAAAATATATATATTTTGTTCATTATTGTATTTTTTTTAAATAATGAAAACTTGACTATTGAGGGGGGAATGCTATGAATATAATAGTTTTCTTAAAAAAGAATAAATAAATAAAAACGTACAATTCCTGGTTTATTCCTATAATGAAATCCCATGAAAAGCTTCTATCTTTGTGAATATTCTCAAATTTGTCGAGCGTAAGTTCCAATGGAAATTTACTAGAATTTCTCAGAAAATATTCCACCCCTTTACAACCCTATCATTGCGTGCTCCCTTTTTCTGGGACGTTAGTAAATAAACCCTGTGTGTCATTACACTTTAATGCCAGTGAGAGATGAAATATTAAGCTGCAATTTATCTTACATGGATTTCTGTTGTTGCCCTTAATAATTCATTATCATTGTTTTTCAATTGAGGTCTTCTCCAGTTTACTTATGAGCGAACATCTCCAGAGAGGATGGTAATGACTGCGAGTGAGAGAAATGGAGCCGTTATCAACACATGCACTGGTGAGGAATGATACACATGTTTAAAAACACACAAACGTGACAGACACTTTTTCTTCAAGACACTTTTATCATCAGCCCTTTTATGCACATTGACTACATATTTGTGCAGTTTTTTTAAACCCCTCAGCCACTGACAACGCGAAGGCATCATCACTCAAACGTAAAGACAGCTTCTTATAAACAAACATCTCGGCAAAATTAACGACTGCAATGATGCAAGTGGCTCGTCTCCTTTGCGTGGTATTTTCACACATTTCTCACGTTGACAGTTTTGTGGGCTTTCAGATAAAAAGATTGAATTACTGAACCACTAGAGAGAGGCTCTAAACTGATATGCTGCAAATCACTGTTAATAAATGCGTGTTTGTGAAATGGCTCTTGTGGCATTTCAGCATATCACGGGCAGCCATTATGGGATGCATTTAACTGCATCGATCATCAGGATTAGCGTGTTATCAAAGCACGCACACCTGCATTATACTGACAACTGACTTTGATCTGTGTTTGTATCCATTTATAAAGCCCAGCCAATTACTGAATGAATGCAGGTTAACCATGAAAAAGCAAAAAGATTCATCAAGAAATATCTACAAATCAGACACGCATTTATTGGCTAAACAATTTCCTGATCATGTTGCTTTTGGGAATGACTGGAGTGTCTGTTTAATCTTTAAAGCTTCTTTAACGAATACCTAAAATTTTTTAACACAAAGTGTGATGATCTTAAATCTGATATCCGGAGGATGAAAAGAGAGAGAAAATTCAAAAGCGAACGTCTCGATGTCCCGCCCTAAACTGCTTCACTTCCTCCCCCTGCCTCTGCCAATCTACCAGAAGCCACGCCTCTACTGTTGTGCCCACGCATCACAGAACATAACAAGGTTGCATTGATATAAGTCTATGGGTCCTTTTTATTCTTTAGGTGATGGACATTTCTGAGTTAAGAGCCAAAATCATATTTACCTGTTTGCTGTTGTGACGCGCAGCCTTGTCCCCGTATACAGTTCTGCATTCACTTTGATTGACAGTCTCCACTGCAGGAAGTTGAAACCTATTGGCTGAGCAATTTCGGTGCAATTTTCTGTTTGTATATGGGTCTATAGGATGAAGGCGGGACTTATATACATTGCCGTATATGAATGACTACCGATAATAGACCATAGTAAAAGACTAGTTAGGTATTTTTTTACATTTCAAAAGAATCATACATAAACATAGATTTCGCAGGAACTCCAGATATCAGCTTTAAAAATCAATAAATCAAAGGATTTTGTTTTGAATAACAGGAGAATTTACCTACAAAAGGATGAAATTACTACTCGCAAGTTTGTTTTTGTTTTGTTTTTTGCCACATACGACACAAAGACAGAGACATTTACAGAAAAACTGCCATAGACCATTGCTACTCACAAGTTTGTTATTGAATCCATCATACAGTACACAATGAGCTTATTGACCAATGGTCATGTGACTCCAGAAAAGCTTTGCACGTTGCGGGTTTTGTAGAAGAATGTAAAGACGAAGCTGAAGCAGAAAACTTGGAAGTAAATTTAAATAACTGATGCTGATATTTTAGGTGATATATATTACAAACAATGTATAAGCTTCAATTTTGTAAACTCCCTGTTTTTCCTGGTATTTCCCATATAAAATCTGCTGAAATTTTGCAACCCTAGCTGAAATGTGTTTTTACATGGATGTAAATAATTCTAAATGGATTAAATACAGTTACTCCCAATTTCTAATTATTTCTCATAAATAATTCCCATGAAAAAAAAAATTTTTTGAATATTTACAAAATGTCCAAGCTTCAAGAGTAACTAACTTCTGATGAATACAAATTATTTGGGTATGAAGTAGTGCTGTTGATTGATCCTGGTCAAACTCTTTTATCATTTTAGTCAAAATATTTCAATTTGTCATATTTTGTTGTAAAATGTCAGAGTGAACGCCCTCTATGGGTTAAAACCCGGTTATTACAATAGATTTTCGCTATTGGCTGAGAACAAGATCATGTGATGTTTTGGTACCATATTGCATCACAAACAACCACTGTTAGCCTCGCCCCTTTTATAAAAAGGGGCGAGGCAAACCTGTGTAAAAATCACCTGTGGTGAGTAGGTTTGATTGAGAGAAGAGTACATTGAGTAATGTGTAGCTAGTTAGCATAGCATAGATTGTTCATTGGAGATTTTGTTTTATAGACTGGGCGTGTCTTAACTGCGCCAGGAGCCCCACCCATAATCAAGGCATTTTTTAGATAGGAGCCTCTCTGTACTTCTCTATCAAAAAAGGAAATTATGGAATTGATCAGCTGGTCTCTCAATGCAATCGACCACATTTTTTTCAACAAAAAGAATGGGCAGAGAAGAGCCCACCTGGCACCTGTCCTGACATAACATTTGCAGCTGGATACACAATGGACTCCTGGGATAAGTGGAGGATTGTGTGACTGTCTATCCTTCAGAATACATCAGAGATGTTAGTCAGGTATGAACCCAGCAGGTCTCTCAGATCTTTGGACACAAGTCAGATAGTGGAGCCCAGGATTAACAGCAAATATCGTTGCGTTTAGTTGTTATGCTGCAAAGAAGTGGAAAAAACTGCAGCAGAGCTGAAGTCGGTATCACATGAAACATTTGAAATCCAAGTTAAAGGTTTTTCTTTTTCTCTAGTGCATATGACTGAGAGGGATATGTTTAATCATGTTACTGTTGATTTAATGTTTTTACTGCTGATTTTAATGTTATTGATTTTTGAAGTGTTTGATGTTTTCTGTTGCACTTTTTCATCATGTAAAGCACATTAAATTGCCTTTTGTAAGAAATGTGCTATACAAATAAATTTACTTTGCCTTGCCTCGTTGTCACACTTTCTTTATGGAAGCAAAACAAGAATAAGAATGTTCCTTACCAAAACTCAATAATGCTTTTGACATTTATCTTTTACAAAAAAAAAAAAGAGAAGTGGCCGGCTTTCAGTGCTTTGCCGTATTTCATGACGGGAATGTGAATGCTCCGGCAATGACACGACCCTGGATGCCTGGATTATATGAAGTGAACTGACTTCTTGAAACTTTAAGATGAGCTTGTGGAAGCCCTTGAGACCATATTGTTCTCGTGTAGCAGCCTCAGCAACACAGATGTGTGTAGTGCAGTCATGTGAACCTGGTCTGATTTAACAAGTCCCAAAAGAACCCAACGGAAGGCAACAGAAAAGTAGGAAAAGACATGCAACATCAGCTCTGGAAAAAGTACCATGCTCAAAAACAATACACAGAAAGTTAATGTGCAACCATTTCTCCACCGTCTCCTTCCTGTTCTTAGCAGAGGTTAGCAGTTCTTTAACTCAAGTTTTCCACCGTCTTCTTTGAAATCATCCAATGCTCAAAGAACAAGTAGAAATAAGAGGAGATGGGAGAAAGAAGAGGTAGGAAAAAATAGAGGAGACATGAGAAGAGGTAGAAAGAAGAGAAGATAGGAGAAAGAAGAAGCATAGAGAGAAGAGAAGGGAGAAGAAGACGGGAAAAAGAAGAAGTAGAAAGAAGAAGAAAGTCCGTCGTTATCATCCTAGAGGATTTAGATAAACTCTCAAAATATAAATGTATTTGATGCTTTTCTACGTTTCTCTATAAACTGCTGACAATGCAAAGGCCTTAGATTTAACCTCTCCGTGCAGCTGTGTGATCAATACAATGCAATTCAGAAAGGCCAGTGAAACTGTATCTACTTCACACTCCTAAAATTGTCCGTCTAGAGAAACTCAGTCAATTAGCTTCAAAGAAAATGTACAGGAGATTGATTAGGACAGTAGAGTTGAGCCTCTATATAGGGCCACACTCAATAAACACTGAAGTCAATATGACATTCAGCAGACCATGAAGCTGTGCAAGGGCGGCTTAGACAAATATACAGTATATGTAACATTTCTGCATTTGATTTGTTCAGAACTGAATGGCAGTAATCAGGAACTATTGGGTTAATTCTCCTTCACACACTAATGTATAATTGCAGCCCACAGGCCTCACCTTAACTGATAAGGCTAAGGTTTAAAAGTGAAAGCATCTGCACCTGATACATAAACTTCAATCCCACTTAGGAGCTGATCCACTAAAGGTCTGCATCTGTAAAAATGTGCACAAACATCCCTCAATGGGCTGATAGATGTTCTAGAGTAGTTCGCTGGCCTACTTTCCCTCCGATTACCCTCAGCCTGCTAACTCACACACCACAGTCAACAGGACGGTTTCTGGACTTTGTTGTGGGCAGATTTGAGGAATGTGATGAGGACAGACGAACACAGAGGCGCTAACTTCCTGGATTTATTTGGTGTGCTCTTAAAAAAGTTCCATGTCCTGACCAATCAGTTGACTGTGAACAGTAATCGAAATATATACTTGAGAATTCTTGCTAAATAGTTATAATGAAATTAATTAATTATATATATATATATATATATATATATATATATATATATATATATATATATATATATTTATTTGAAAAATATCAGAATTTTATCCTAAAAAAATATTTTTTTCAGCATTTCGAATTTCACTCTGATGTGAACAATTGAAGCCAATGCAAAAATTGCATTTTTTTTCACTTACGAAGCAAATAAATCATTGTTTCAAATATGACCAACATCTTCATGCTGTCTGGATTCATTGTGTGATTGGAATTTTTGACACCCATTTGAAATCTTTAGGTTATGTATATAACCCTGGTTCTATGAGTAATATGAGTGAGATGTCTCACTATGGGATGCAACCTCTGTCTGCATTCCTCAGAAGAATTTATTTCAATCTGCCAATCCTGCTTGGCCGGTGAAGCGTGTCCGTCCGCTTGGGGGTGACTCAGCTCCTCTTAAAAAGATGGCGGCGCGTGTAGACGCAGCGACCCCTGGCTCTCCCGTTAATGCGGTATTTTGTTGTTTAAATAAGGGTTTGTCCGGAAGTTTGTCGTGTTCGTCTCGTCTGTATACATCGGAACTTAAGTACAGTCGACAGGCTCTGCTAGACATCGGCAAGAGCAAGTTTCACAACGTTTTGGACACTGTAACAGAGTTACTTCAGAAGCTCGGATTACTTCGCAGGCCTGCGACAACACCGGACTCGACTGCCACTCCTCCCCCGGAAAGAAGACGTCGGAAGCGGTGTGCAAGGAAGCAGAAGAGGGGCAAGCGCGGAGGTATCCGGGTTAGGCTAGCGGCTAGTCCAACTCGCCCAGCCATACCATCCATTATCCTGGCAAATGTACGATCCTTGGACAACAAAATAGATCACATACGCCTGCTGAGGTCAGCGAATCGGACAGTGAGTAACTGCTGTGTGTTCTTTTTCACTGAAACATGGCTAAATGACAACAACCCCGACTCCGCTCTACAACTGGAGCAGCTAACATGCTAACGAGCGGACAGAGCCCTCGTAAATGGAAGTAAGACTCGCGGCGGAGGAGTCTGTGTTTACATCCGTGATGCGTGGTGCCGCGACGCTGTAGTAGTATGCAAACACTGTTCACCACTGGCGGAGTTTATGATCATAAGGTGCCGTCCTTTCTACCTGCCGAGGGAGTTTACTGCAATTTTGTTAGTCGCGGTATACATCCCTCCAACCTCCAACAACAGTGACAGGAATGCGGCACTTTGTGAACTGTATCAGGCCATCAGTGAACAACAGACAGCACACCCAGACGGATTTACCATCCTCGCTGGAGATTTTAACCATGCCAATCTTAAGACTGTCCTCCCAAAACTCTACCAGCATGTCAATTTCCCAACAAGAGGGGAAAACACTTTGGACCTGGTTTACACATCACACAAAGGAGCATACAAGGCCTCCCCCCTCCCCCACATCGGACTCTCTGATCACATCACTGTTCTGCTAACACCAGCATACAGGCCGAGAGTGAAAGTCACCAAACCGGTTCGGAAGGAAGTACGAGTGTGGCCGGAGGGGGCCACCTCTGCTCTTCAGGACTGCTTTGCTACAACAGACTGGGTAATGTTCAAGCAAGCAGCCACACAAAACAACCACACAGATATTGAGGAGTACACAGACACTGTTACCTCCTACATTAGTAAGTGCATCGATGATGTGACTCATACAAACACTATCATCACTCGGGCTAACCAGAAGCCATGGCTGACAGGGGATGTCCATCTGCTACTGAAGGCCAGAGACAACGCCTTCAGAGCCGGAGATGGTAATGGCCTGAGAACAGCGAGAGCCAACCTGTCCCGTGGCATCAGGAAAGCAAAACAGGACTACACAAAAAAGATAACCTGCCATTTCAATGATAGCAGAGATACGCGGAGCCTGTGGCAGGGCATCCAGACCATCACGGACTACAAGCCCGCGCCACAGATCTGCGACGACAACATCTTTCTGCTCAACAACCTCAACAGCTTCTTTGCACGGTTTGAAGCAACAAACAACACAAGCCCTCAGAAAACTCCACCCCCCCCCCACGACCAGGCTCTGTGCCTATCTGCTGCCAGTGTGAAGAGGACACTCTCCAGTATCAACCCCCGCAAAGCAACAGGCCCTGACAACATTCCAGGCCGTGTGCTGAAGGACTGCGCAGAGGAGCTTAAGGATGTCTTCACGGATGTCTTTAACACTTCTCTGGAACAAGCTGCTGTTCCATCCCTTTTTAAGGCCACTATCATCATACCTGTGCCAAAGAAACCTGCTCCATCTTGCTTCAATGACTATCGCCCTGTGGCACTGACCTCCATCATCATGAAGTGCTTTGAACGGCTAGTCATGTCTCACATCAAGTCCATCCTCCCCCCCACCCTGGACCCCTTTCAGTTTGCATACCGAGCAAAACGCTCCACAGAGGATGCAATCTGCTCTGCTCCCCACCCAGCCCTTACCCACCTGGACACAACGGACTCATATGTGAGAATGCTGTTCATAGACTTCAGTTCGGCATTCAACACCATAATTCCACAACAACTCATCTGTAAACTGGACCAGCTGGGGCTCAACACCTCCCTTTGCAACTGGCTGCTGGACTTCCTCAGTGAGAGGCCACAAGCAGTACGAGTCGGCAGCAACACCTCGAGCAGCATCACACTCAGCACAGGGGCCCCCCAAGGCTGTGTGCTTAGTCCCCTGCTCTTCACCCTACTGACTCACGACTGCACACCAACCTACAGCTCCAACCACATGGTGAAGTTTGCGGACGACACAACACTGGTGGGTCTCATCACCAAGAACGACGAGACTCACTACAGGAAGGAGGTCAATCTTCTGACCACGTGGTGCAGAGACAACAACCTCCTGCTGAATGTCAGCAAAACCAAGGAGATTGTTGTCGACTTCCGAAGAGGCCACACCTAACACCCACCATTGACCATCGATGGTGCTGCTGTGGAGAGGGTGAGCAGCACCAAATTCCTGGGGGTGGACATCAGTGAGGACCTCTCCTGGACCACCAACACTGCATCACTGGAGAAGAAAGCCCAACGGCGCCTCTACTTCCTCCGCAAAGTGAAACGAGCGAAAGCTCATTCTACCAGGGCACCATCGAAAGCATCCTGTCTAGCTGTATCACTGTGTGGGGTGGGAGCTGCACTGAACACAGCAAGAAAGCACTACAACGCATAGTGAACACAGCAGACAAGATCATTGGTGCCCCACTCCCCTACTTGCAAGACATATACACCACCTGCCTCACCAGAAAAGCTACCTCGATTGTGAGAGACGCTAGCCATCCCGCACACAGTCTGTTCAGCGTCCTGCCTTCTGGGAGAAGGTATAGGAGCCTCCGTGCCCGCTCCACCAGACTCACCAACAGCTTCATCCACCAAGCTGTCAGGAAGTTGAACTCTCTCCCCTCTGTCACCTCAGTCATATCCACCAGCTGAATCCCTCCCCCACACCAAAATAGCAAAAAGACTGAAAATGCTGTTATTTATTACTGTTTTACTGACTGCTCTTTGCACTACTACTGTATATACAGAATTTTTCTTTACTATATAGGAACTCATGCTGCTACTCCCACCTACACACTGTATTTATATATTAGTATTAGTTTTAGTATTTAGTATTTAGTATTTATATATTAGTTTTAGTATTAGTAAATGTTTTATCTGTTGTAAAAATTGTATGTCTACCTTTAGTATAGGAATGTCTTTTCTGTTGTGCCTGAGCACTTTATCTGTTCACCGTGGGAAGTGAGAAACGTCTTCTCGATTCCCTTGTATGTTTGTGCATGCAAAGGAATTGACAATAAAGCTGACTTTGACTTTGACTTTGACTTTGATAAAAGGATGACACGGACAAACATACACCATTCAAAATAAGCACCTCTTCTCCTCGTTTGAGCAAGAAGGGTAGTCTGGTCAGACATCTCACTCATATTACTCATAGAACTGGGGTTATATACATAACTTAAAGTTCTATTTCCTAATATTTTGTGAGATGTCTCACTATGGGATATGGAAACTCCCGTAGTGCAGACCTCCAGAGCAGAAGTCGAACACATCAGGAAAGTAAAACCGTCCGTGCCACGTCCAGCATGTAAAAGCGAACAAACGAGAGTTGCAGGGTTCCCTGGCTAGGTGGGCGGGACTCGACGAGGCTGTGGCGGAGCTGGCCGGGGAACGGAAGGTCTTGCCACTTTAAACTGTGGACCCTGGGGAGCAGCCTGAGGGAAAGCCCTTCGTTGCGCCGATGGAGACGTGAGCGGGGAATTCCTGGGGAGACAGATGCGGAGAGCCTCATCAGTTCTCTATTTCTCCTAAGACAGTTTGGTTGAGCCAGCGGGCTCGTTCCTGGACAACCATGTTGCTCATCACCTTTCCCATAGCTTGCACGGAGCAGCATTGGGTGTGGAGACACGTCGACAACCATGGATATTTCCTCCAACATTGCAGGGTCCTGAGACAGGGCGAAATCCTCACAGAGTTCAGCCTGATAGGCAGTGAGGAGAGAGAGGACATTCAGCTCCTTGACTGAGAGAGCAACGGCTCTACCAGACAGGTCTGACTGGAGACGATTCGCTCTGGACGGCAACACGGGCCGCCAGGGGGACACAGAAGGCTGTTGAGGGAGCAGGTGAGCCGCAACAAGGGGCTCCACCGGTGGCATTGCGAAGCAGTCCGAGGCTCTCCATCGCCTCACAGTCGAGGGATGAGGCACCTGACACAGAGGTTTTCCCAGTGAATGGACGGTCCTTCTAGGGGCGTGCTACCTCAACGAGCAGTTCTGCCAGCGTCCGTCGACTGGAATAAAGAAAATCCGCCTGTGGACAGTTAAGCTGGCAAAAAAAAAAACTCTAGTGGATGGACACATTTCACCGGGCCAATCAGGATTGGCAGATTAAAATTAATGCTTCTGAGGAATGCAGACAGAGGTAGCATCCCATAGTGAGACATCTCACAAAATATTGCTGCAGTAGCCTGGTCCCCGATCATTGCAGCACAGCAGCTCCAATTTATTTTTACTTGATTGAATACATTCAGTATATTCACTAAAATAAAGAAATAAATGTATCCCGCCCCCCCGCCCCCCCCCCCCCGCCCGGCAGATGGCACCCTAGTGTTGCCTGTCGGGAAGGCCGGCCCTGACTACAGTATGTGTCCACATTGCCTAGTATGAATGTAGTGTGTGAGTGTTGGTGGTGGTCGGAGGGGCCGATGGCGCACTTTGGCAGCCTCACCCCATCAGTCGGTCCCAGGGCAGCTGTGGCTACATTAGTAGTTTACCACCACTAAGTGTAGAGTGAAAGAACAATCCCTGGATTCTGTAAAGCGACTGAGTGTCCAAAAAAGCGCTATATAAAATTGATGCATTATTATTATTATGTCTGTTTTCACTTACTTAGTTCTCACTACATGTAAAGTGTTAAACATGGATGTTTAACACTTTACATGTGCAAAATGCTCTATTAATTAGGGTGGTGTCAACCACGTCTCCATGCCCACAGTCTTAGTAAATACCCTGCAGCAGGTGAGGAAATATTTAAGCACACACAAAATTTTGCAGCATTTATTTGAGGTCTCTTTTTGTCCTTACATTTCATGTATTTTTGGTTTAAAAATGCCTTTTAGAAACCATTTGTTTTCATCTTTTATTGATAACATGCATGTTATTATACAACTACAAACCACTACTGTAATGCACACAGGTCACCATGTGAAGATGAAAGCCTGTCGTTGGTTTCTTTGAGCTAAACAATGACTGATGACATTATTGTTTTGGATACATTAAACAATGAATAGTAGGTCTTTTTAAAGTGCTTTTAGTGTAACACTCATCTATCTCCTGTTCCACACTGACAAACATCATCAACTAAAAATAGACTCCAGTTGATGAATGGATTTGAGTCCAGATGCAAGCGTTTCATTTTATAGCATTTGTGTTTTTTTAAAAACTGCCTCAGTCAGAATAAAATCCTGCCTTTGAGGTGATTTAAAAACAGACATAATGTGACTGAGTGTGGATGAAAACCACACATTATTAGATTTACATTATACATTTTATTTTATACTTACTATATTAATGTTTGTTTTAATGTTGTAAATCTATGTTTTTGTAGTTTTTTCATCATTCATTATTATGTAAGTTATTATTATTCTATTCTTGTTATTTTTTTCCTCTCGCTGCTGTAAAAAAAACTAATTTGGCACTGTGAATAAAGAGCCATCTTAGCTCATCTTATCCTTATCTTATGAATCCAAAAACAAAACAAAATAATAATAATCTGTTTACAAATGTATATATACTTGTATTTATTTTTACTTCATTATTTTTAATATTTTTGCACCTTATCCTTCATTTGCAGACTATTTGTGTAGTCTTTTTTCCATTTTTCTGCATGTGTATAATCATTATTATTAGTGTTGCTGTTTTTTTAATATGCCGCTCTTTGCCGTTCTCATGACTCCTCGAGAATTAAGTTTTTTCTGATTCTGAATCATCTTTTGAAACTCAATTTTACAAACTGCAAGCTTTGTAGTTGGAGGAAAAAGTAGAAAAAAATACACCATTAACCACTTTTTATTTTTGTGAAAAAAAAGCTAATTGCATGTTCTTTAGGTAAAGCCCCGGTTAACATTATTTACCAACTGTTGCCACTAGATAACAGTGTTTTAAAAGATCATTTTTCTAAGTGGTTGAATTAAGAAATATTTAAAAATGACCTCAAAATGTCCAGGATTAATGCAGATGTAATGTAAGGCACTTTCAGGCATTTTCAGGCCAATTGGAAAGCAAATATTTGTGGTTCAAGGTAAAGGTAATTAAAAAATATATATATAATTTGTAGTTATGCTGAAGTGTCGTCAGAGCGCTTGCATTTTAAAACCCGACACAGACAAGTACAGTATGCCTGAAGAATGTTATTTCCAGTATTTCCTTGGATAGTTTAGATAGTAATAGTGTCCATCACCCACTCATTAACATCGGAGAACCCCCCCAAAAAAAGATGTTCTATTTCTCCATGTTATTCAATGAAAAAAAAATGAGTAGTTTGAAGACAGTGATGCTCTTAAGAGAATTTTTTTTTTCTTCTGACTTTTCCACTCAATCTAAAGACAAATTAAGAAATATGAACTTAAAGTATATACTTTATCCAATCATTTAGTGACCTAAGCCTTTTTGAATATAAAGTACTCTATTAATGTCTTAAGCAGCAATTTTCATCCTTAAATCCTTACTTAATTGTCATTTACTATTAGAAGTGTAAAGTGACAGTATTCTGCCGCATCAAGTCCTTTCAAGATAAAGGAACATTCTTTATAAAGTGGCAGTATTATGAAAAATGTACTTCATAATGGTTTTGCTACAGTGATATACATTCCTTTGGCCTCGTTCAGAGGGCCAACATTCACAATGTTCTGTTTCCTCCCTCTCATGTTATTCCACACTTGGTAAAAAGGTCAGCTCCAAACGGGCGAGTTGGATTTCTGCCACAATATTACGTCATAAGGCGGAAACTCCTCCTCCTGACAATCCTGGCTCCTCCTACCCTACATAAGAATGTGAGCTCCTACCTCTCAAACTACCTCACAGGTAAAACAAACAGAGAAGGCAGATTGATATCACAGTTAATATCGTTATGTTCAGTATATAGATAACCCAGTATATAGATAATCTAGTGTATAGATAATCTAGTGTATAGATAATCTGGTATATAAATGAACGAAGAGCGCTCACAATCAGTTTCACTTTTAGTAGCCGTTATAGCACCTTGTAAATGCACCTCTGATGCGTTTGTGACCCAATGCGACGCAGTGGTTGTCAAAACACCAGCTGCTGCTGTGATAAACACACAACCTGAAGCAGCGTGTGTGTTTACGCTCATGAATATGCATGAAGGCCCAAAAATCAGCCTGTTTTAAGAAGCGCTCTGAAAGTGACTTTTTCAGAGGGCTAAAACAAAGAAACCTCAAATACTATGTTGTTGAGGTTCTTAAATGGAGATGGATGAAAAATAGCAAATACTGGACCTTTAAATAAACTTTGTATCCCAACCCAAGGGTTGAGAACCACTAGTTTAGATCATTGAAAAATAATTCAGGTTTCTTCACCTGACAACTGGATTTTATAAAAACAGCAACAGGACATGCTATCACATAGTGATGTCCAGTTACAACTATTTCACATCCGATTTGATACCGGCCGATACCGATATTGAGCCGATACAATATTAGCACAAAGCAAACATACTTTTATGACTTATTTTGTAGTGTCGAATGTTAGAAAAGGTTTGATCATGTGATGTTACTCAAACAGAAAACAATAGTCAGCAACAGTAGGTTATTTTGTTGGAATGTGAACCACAGTCACCAATGGATAGAAGTGCTGGAGCTTATTTATATCGGTAATTTTAGATGCAGTCCGATAAAATCCGATATTCGTTTTTCTGGCTGATATCGGACCGATATCCGATATCAATATTGGATCGGGACACCTCTACTATCACATTACTATTATTATTATTATTGCATAATTATTGCAAAAATATTAAACAATCTTGTTTTTTAACTGTTGCAGTTCACAGTGAAATGCTTTGGAGGGAAACCTTTATGCAGTATTAATTTGTATTTAGTTTTAGCTATAGTCCAAACTAAAATACAACTTAGTTTTAGTTAAAATTTTGTCATCAGGGCTATTTTTATAGTCTAGTTTTAGTCAACGAAATGACATTAAGATTTTACCATTGATCAACCTGATATTAATGTTTGTAAATACACACAGATTTGATTCGATGAGACCAAATTATAGTTTAGTATTTATTCGAGCACAAATAAATCAATATATTTTCACATAGTTTTTGTTTACTTGTATTTGTATTTTTGGCACAAAAAATGTTGGAGACAAAAACTGAAAAACTTTTAGTCGACAGGATGAGTGAATGAGTTCAACAGCCCTGATTTACAGTCTGATTATGAGCAGTTTGAACACATTCAATAGCTGCGTTTTCATTACTTTTGGAAATGCACAAAATCTAAATAGTGTAATAAAAACTGGTAAAGGAAACACCTGAATTTTGAGAAGAAAAAAAAAAACACTCAAATATCGTTAAAAAGGTTTTAAGCTTTCACGAGGAGGAATTTTAGACGTTTCGATAATGAAATGTGTTGCAGAAGCGCCATGGAAACACTTTTACCGCAAATACACGTCACAGAACGTGACGTGCATGGTCACATGACCACTTCTCTCAGAGAAAACATGGCGCGGTACGTGTGGACAGAAGAGAAGATGGAACATTTCTTAGCGATATACTTATTAGTGCCACATTAGACGTGAAACAACAAAGGAATGCAGAGTGTTATAAGGAGGTTCTGACGTTCGTCTTCCTCCAGCGAAGTCTCGTGGGAGATTTCACGGCAGTTACAAGGCTCCAAAACAACCTTCAATGGAAACACGTTCAAAGCATAAATATACCTTGTCGACATTTGGAAATATTGCTTTTATTTTGCGGAATTCTGTAATGGAAACAGCCAATGATGACTCAATAGTGAAATATCAAATATAAATAATGGTCATTATTGAGCTTTTTGGGTAAACAACAATTTGTAGAATCTATGTTTGACGTTTGTTGGCGTTGTGGCATTTTGTTCCGCTAAACCTGCCGACTGTCGGACCTGCGTTACCGTAAGATAGAAATGCTAGAGAAACAAAACGATGAAGGGTTTGCTGGACGCTGCTTTGACTAAACATCACACACACGTAGGGTCAGATTCCTGCAGCTCAGAGAGATTCTTTCAGTTATCTCTGCTCAGAGGACGTGCCTTGTGTTTTGGCTTGTTTTCACAGAGTCATTTCCTGGTTTCTGCTTCGACTCCATCTATTATTAAACTCCTATCAAATACCGACATCTGAAAAACAAATATTCTTCATTTTATTAACATTTGATCTCATTATTTCAAAGCTCATTTCCAGAAGATATTACATAACCAAAATAAGAAAAGCATCAAATGTTTGGTAGGACACGTGCTTTTCCGAGGTGCATACTTCTTACTTCTATCATCAGCCTTGGACTAAAAAAGGCTAACATGCAGTTCACTCAGTGAAAGGAAGCGTGCACGACTTATTGTGAACCAAAAACTGGAAAGTTTGACATGAAAGGTCAGCAAATTACATGAAGTTGCAGCATGAAAAGAATATAATTCATGCCCATTGGAGCAATAAACCTCTGCACTGCAATACACCAACACCATTCACCCAAAATACTGACTTACAGAAACCATTTCACACATTTGTGCTTTGATACAAAATTTAGTTTTGACTGGTGAGAATAGACAGATCTCTGTAGAGAGAGAGCAGACGGAAACAGAAACTTTTACTGGGAGGCCTTTCTTTATAGGGAAAACCATTTACCACTACACTGAATGGATAGTGATACCTTCAATACAATCCATTAAAATTTCACCTCTTTCCCAGTGCGTCGGTAACTATACTTATTGAATTTTTAATGTTTTGAAACGACAGCTGGGAATGAAAATAAAAAGGAAATTGAGAATAACTTTTTTAATAACCGATGCTGACATTTTAGATGATAGTAAAATATATTTTTCCAACTTTAACATCCCTGTTAAGGGCCAACTTTCAAGTTTACTTTAACCTTGGGGTCGTGACATGATCAAAACTAATTCTAGAAAGAAAAAAAAAGTTGCGAACCCCTGCTTTAATTCCTTATTGTATCACTTTAAATGGGTGGTTATATTTTGATATGATACAGATATTTATAAATACTCCCAATTTCTGGTTAATTTCAATAAATAATTCCGATTAAACGTACATATTTTCGAATACTCTCAAAATTCCTGAGCTTAAGTTCCCATGGAAAATTACTTTATACCTTTGGCACAGACACAAAATAAGGGTTCATTATTTTTAAGTGTGGACTACTGTGTTAGTGCCGCAGTGAACACACAGAGCAAACACCTGTTAAAGATGTTTCCATTATAAATTTTATTCATGATGGCATAAAAAGTGCTCACTGTCACAGACGGGCATTTGTTTCGACTTGTGTTTGGCTGATTTGATACATTTTCTGTAGTTTTTTTCATCAGCCCTGATATCTGATATGCTGCCATATGTGGCCGAGGAAACCATCTGTAATACATTCTGCTTGGTTTTTCACATATACAGTATCAGATTAGAAACTAATATAAGGAATATGGCTTTTTCTGTAGATGCCGTGTATACATTGGTAGAGCCAGTAATCAAATGTTCAATAAATCCTGATTCCTGCCATCAGTCCATCCACATGAGTTATAGAGAGTATTCGTACACCATAAGTGAGAATGCATGAAGAGTGAATTTTATTCTGAATATTTGTAAAGACCTTCTCAGACTGATTCCAAACCATAACTTCATAATCAAAGCAGTTATAGCTGATAATTATCTTATCAGATAAACACTTGGTGTAAGCCTCATAGATCAATAAATAAAAAATAATAATTTTATCAAAAGAATTACGCAAAAATTTTGATCTCCACTGTAAACACCCTGTTAATTCATTGACGTTATCGGAAAAGTTTGATGCATTGCATTGTGGGATGTGAAGTCCTGAGGACAGATGCATTAAAGTGTTTTTACTTCATTCTTACAGTGATTTCTTATTTTTCTCCTCAAAAACTTTGTCAGAGTGACTTCCCAACGCATTTCTAGTGTTTTCATGATCTGAAAAATGTGGCAAAACATTGGCGGATGTTTGTTTTGGAGTTACACGAAACCAACTAAAAATGAATGTCTGGCAAATGTCTGGAAAAGAAACACAAGCTATAAGAGTAAGAACGAAGCAAAAACACCATGGATCTGCCTACAGGCCTCCACATCCCACAATGCAATGCACCAAACTTCATTTATCTTTAGAAAAGGTTTTTTAGCATTGCATCATGGGATTGAAAACCTTGTAAAAATATGACAGGGTACAAAAAGAATAAAACAACATTTGAAACATATCAGAACAGCTAATTATCCAAAATTTAAAAAAATTAAAAAATACAGCCCACATTACTGTGTCGAACAAAATCAGTAATTAATTTGAAAACATAGCGAATAGTGTATAACTCAGTGTTTTTTGGCCTGAAATATGCATTTCAATCAATGTTTTATCACTGACTGTGTGGTTCTGCACAAGTGCCACTATTGTTGTGTGATGTCAGACAATTCTCAGAGTTCTGACATTATCCAAGTTGTGTGGAACGCAGCATAGATCACGATTAACAAAATACAAATTAAAAAAAAGAAAACATCCCACGATTGGGTTTAATTCAATTCAACTGTCTTTATATAGCGCAAAATACAACAAAGTCATCTCAAAGCACTGAACCAAATATAAAGTAAGAAAGAAAAAACCCAACAAGATCCACATAAACAAGCATTTAGCAACGGTGGTAAGAAAACACTCCCTCTTTTCCACTGGAACCAGGTTCAGAGGTGGCAGCCATCCGTTTTGACTGGTTGGGGTTAGTGAACAGAAGGGCAAACGGAATAGGATGGAAGGATAGTCCATCCAAATGTTCCAGACTAGTTGAGCCACGAACCAATGATGAGTTTAAAGGACAGAAATGACTGCACACTCTTATTCTCAACTAGCCTAAAGATTTCTTCTGTATTCAATGTCGTCAAAATGACTTAAAACTGAAATTAAATGAGTTTTTAAACATGGTTTTGAGAAAGTGTTCGAATCTGACACTTTTAAAAAGTTGAGCGATAACAATAATTTGAAAACAGCCGCTGATGTTGGGTTCACACTGTGTCTTTCAAACGTTGATCGTGAGCAGCATAGCATGAAGAGAAAATCTCCCGTCTGTCACATGTAATTCTCAGAGGGAAACATCAGGACTTTCTGACAGCAAAGACAAAGCTCTCACTGGAAGGAAAATAAAGAGAAAGACTGTCAACAGATTTGTCAGCTCGTGATACCTCGACTGGTGTTAAAACCTCATAATCTTTCATCAGAAATGTGAGTAAAAAACATATAATAATCCTATTGAGCAAAAGAAGAAACAATCCTTCCAAGTGGTCCTCAAACTTTTTTGGTTCTATACCCACTTTTTCTTTTTTCTGAATCCAAGTACCCCCTTTGTCTGAAATAGAAAATTATTTAAAAACAACTATAGAGCGTAATGATGGAAGTGATCACACACGTTTTTAAATTATCACATTGTGTAAATAAGTGGAAAGAAACAGTTTTTGTGCAGTGGTTCGCAACCTTTTTTTGGATCGTGACCCCGTTTTGATCTCTCTCTCTCTCTATCTCTCTCTCCCTCCCTCCCTCCAAGAACAATGCTGGAGTTGTGATGGGAGTCATTAGGAATATAGCCATCATATTTTGTTCAAGAAGAAGATGACATTTCCCTTTAGACTGTCATCCAATCATTCCTTTTTTTTCCAATACGGCCTAAACCCAATACACTGAAGCCCTTTACGAACAGTGTACGTGGAGCGGACACAGATATGATCCGGCTACCCCAGCCGCATCTCACACAAAATTTTCTGTACAAACATTCACCCGAGTTCAGGAGCAAGTCCGCCCTTCCTGTTGAACCTGACAGCATTTGTCTGTCTTCTAATAATGTCATGTTCTCATGAAAAAGATTTTTGATTTCCTTATTTCCACATTGAGTTGGTTTAGGGCCAGGAGTTTAACTGATTCACATTTGATGCAAATCAGAGTTTGTGCAAATGGGAGCATTTATTAAAAACAAATAAATAAATAAGGCTGGTTTAGGCCGGGGGTTTAACAACTGAGTCACAGTTCACGCAAATCGGAGTTTTATGTGCAAATGGGAGCATTTTCCAAAAATTTAAATATTTTTCATTTCTGGCTAAAATCCACGGCTCCGCCCTGCAAACACCGTAAAAGTTATCAAAAATCCATGAATAGCTTTCAGTTATCCATTTTTCTAGATGATCGCCAGCGATTTTTAACCACGTCGGTGAAACGCCCTAGGAGAAGTGCGTTAAAATACATGAGCGAAAAGAGCAATTTTTCAATTTTCAATTTAAGATTCTAGACTTCCTGCGTGTTTTTTGGCCTGACCATAATATTTTTTTCATGGTCTACTTCTGTGTCAATCTTCGACGATTAATTTATTTGTTTGGCAGTTCCCATCTCATAATGCATTTTTTGTGTACTTGGGGGGCGCTGGCCTGTCAGATTTTAGCATTTTTAAAATCGGAAATAGCCAGAAATTAGAGAAGCGCACATGTGAATTTTGAAGAAAGAGAGAGAGAGACAGAGAGAGAGAGAGAGAGAGAGAGAGAGAGAGAGAGAGAGAGAGAGAGACAGAGAGAGAGAGAGAGAGTGAAAGAGAGAAAAAGACAAAAAAAAACACTTCATGCATCCATCATCCCCCATTTCCAGTTCAAACATCCTCACCATCGTACTTTTACCATTTACTTTCTGACAAAGAACTTCTTTACCATTCAACAACAACAAACAGTAAGAATAGCTTCTATATTATTTGCTTTGCAGCATTGATGAACTAATCACTCATGTATAGATGTGTTATTGTGAATTAGGAGATGTTAAACCAGCAATAATTAAAGAGCTTTAATTACTTTTTCTTGGCTGGAATAGTAGATATTAATAAATCAAGATAAAGATCCATGAAAATAGATACAGACCAAAATCTAATTAACCCTTTTTACTACTCTTGTATAGAAAGTAATATAATTATAATAATGATGTAAGATTAAATACATCATTACTATTATTATTACTGTCATTTCTTTATACAGTAGTTTAAAAGAACATAAAAGTGCTCTTATACTGTGTGTGTGTATATATATATATATATATTATATATATATATATATATAGTATGGCAAACCGTTTAGGTAATTAAATATATACTTGACTCTGAGAATATATGGAATGAAAAGTATGAATATATATGTATGTATAAAAGTTTGAATACATATAAGATAAGTCTGAATATATATAAAAAAAACATTAAATTTGAGAAGAGCCTGAATATGCAGTCAAACCCTGAAGTATTCATACCCCTGGCGTATTTTAACTTAAAGTTAATTTTATTCAACCAGCAAGTTTTTTCTTGATTGAAAATGACAAAGGTGTCTCCCACAAGATAATAAGATAATGTACAAGAGACATCATTGCGTGAAAAAAAAAAAGCTTGCTTTTATTTACATTTTAATAAAAAATGGCAGGTCCAAAATTATTCATACCCTTCTCAATAATTAATAGAAAAGCCTTTATTGGCTATTACAGCAATCAAATGCTTCTTATAATTGTTGACCAGCTTTTTGCATGTGTCCACTGGTATTTTTGCCCATTCATCTTTAGCAATGAGTTCCAACTCTTTCAGGTCTGGACTGTTTGGAATGGTGTAGAACTTTGGATTTTCCCATACACTGACAATTTGCAAAGGGTATGAATACTTTTGGACATGCCACTTTTTGTTCAAATGTGAATAAAAGCTAGGATTTGTTTTTCCCACAAATAATGTCTCTTGTACATTGTCTTATTATCTTCTGGGAAACACCTTTGTCATTTTCAATCAAGATAAAACTTGCTGGTTGAATAAATGTAACTAAGTCAAAATATGCCAGGGGTTTGAATCATTTCGGGCTTGACTGTATATATGGAAGTTTGAATATTTATATAAGTCTGAATATATATAAGCCACTCAAGTTATATCCACATTATTCCTATCCATGCGTCAAGAAATGCGTGTACTTTTACACAGAGAAAACAGGGGGTGCTAAACACAAATATATAACGGCGACAACAAAAATACACATTATGACTCCAAAAACACACAAAATGAGAACATTTTGCAAAATCACAATAAAAATACACAAAAAAACAAATAAAAAGCAAAAACTTTTTGTTTCCTGTTAATGCTCAGATTGCTTATTCTAAATGCTAACATGAATGTTGATAATGAGGCGCTCAGATCACTTGTTTGTGGGCCCCCACTGTGAAAACAGCATACTGTATTTACACTCTTATCCACTTATGTTGCACAGTTTAATCTCTGTATATAAATGTATTTAATACTATTGGGTTCTTCTCAAATTAAATTTTGCGAATAAGGAACGAAGCGGCTCCTCGGGGATACATTATGTGCTGATGCTAACGCTGACAAGCTGTTCATTACAAAGCTTCCACACTAACAAACGAAGATGGAACTGGATTGTGTGAAAAATTCTCCCTGCATGACTAAAGTAATACAAGATTACACGAGCAACAGGAACACGTTGTGAAGTTGTGACACATAATCACACACCTTCTCACCTAAGAATTGGACTAATGCAGACTTGGCAGAGCTGTTATGTGGTTTCCATGACAACATGGGCTTAAAAAAAGACAAAGACGTGCACGCATCGAGTATGAAACGTGGTTCACCCAAAGAGGCACAGAAAGCAGCTGGTGTTGTCGAGCTGTGAAGTGTTTTCAGTTTGTTGCCAAAAAGATTTACAGAAATCCTAAACATCGCCTGAATGTTTGAACTGGATGTACACCAGAGGAGCAAAAATTGACAGCTACTAGGTGAACATCGCAAATAAGGATTAATTTAGTGAAGCCGAGCTGGGTTGTTGTGTGAAGTCAACATGGTCACTCATTGTCGACTGATAACAGATGTAGAACGTGTGCAGACCGGAAGACTTCAAAGTATCTGACAGCTTTCAGTTTGTCTCTGAAACCACCGCAGAACACAGCTCTCCATCTGTGAAACAATCTGACCTTTTTTCCAACTATTTTGCTTTTTAAATGATAAATAATTTAAAAAAACATATAGAATTAAAGCTGTATGTAGCGTTGAACGGGCCTTCGCAACCACACTCATGTCGGGAAGTGGCGCACGTTGAGGTGTTGCATGTCGGGGAGTGTTGAGACGAGGTTGACCGTTTTCAAGGATTATATCACAAACTTTCCTGCAATGTTCTGTGCAAATATAATGTCAATGTTTTCCTTTTACCAATAGGTGGCGCTATGACTGAATGACGCTTGGGTCAAACCATAACTAATTTTGGCATACAAATGAAAGCTGCTATAATTAATTAGCATCTACTAATTAGCTGTACAAACTTTAGGCTACTCTCATAACCCCGGTTCTATGAGTAATATGAGTGAGATGTCTCACTATGGGATGTGACCTCTGTCCACATTCCTCAGAAGCACTCTATTTCACTATGCCAATCCTGATAGGCTGGTGAAACGCGACAGTCCACTGGGAGACTCTCCCATCTCCTATAAAAGGAGGACATGGACAGGTGTGCACTATTCAAATAAGCAAACCTCTTCTCCTCATTCGAGAAAGAAGGGCAGTCTGGTGACGAACAGCTGATCGCTCCTCCTGAGGCACCTTGTCCTGCCCATATAAGTGTGGATCACACAAACAGGGCACAACAAATGAGGCCGCTGCCCACTCTGTGATTCAGAAGAGGCCAGAAGGTCGATGGGAGAACATGAGCCCACCAGCTTCGTCACAAAAGCCAGGTTGGGTCTCAGAATAATCCTCTCATCACCTGGGAAAAGCTGAGTGCATAATGGGTGAAACGAGAGCACATAAATGTCACTGACCCTCTTGTCTGAAGCCAGAGCCAGCAACAAGACAGCTTTAAGAGAGGCAAACTTCAGGTCCATCTCACCCATTGGTTCAAACAGGGGGACCCTTAAAGTCCCTCAGAACCACCTCCAGATCCCATGGTGGAACCATGAGTCTGGACACAGGGAGGAGCCTGCACGCACCCTTTTATACATTGGCAGACCGGTGGGCACTTGACTTGCCGGTTTGTCCCGAAAGCCCACGTGACAGGCGGCGATCATCACCAAAGAAACACTTTCACAGTGGAAAAGGCTTTGTGTTTGTCAATCAGGCCCTGCAGGAATAACAGAATCATACCCACCAGGCACTGAAAAAGAATGTGGCTTCCCTGGAGACACCATTCCTCAAACACCCTGCACTTGCAATCATAAAGAGATCCAGTGGAAGGAGCACGTCCGCTCTGTATGGTAGAGATTACACTGTGTGAAAACACCCTGCACAGGGTGGGAAAATCAGAGCAAAAACCCGGGGAAATACATAGAGAAGCATGCGCAGCCAATTGTGCACTAGTGCGTCTATGCCGAGAGGAGCCCACAAGCTGCTCAGAGAGAAAAATATTGCACACTGCGTGTTTTCTACCCCGTCAAACAAGTCCACCTTTACCTGTCCGTAACGGGCCCACAGTTGTCGCACCACATCTGGGTGCAACATCCATTCCCCGTAAATCAGCGCGCCCAAGGACAACAGGTCCGCACCCACGTTCATGATCCTCGGGATGTACGTCGTCCTCAGCGAGAAGAGACGCCCCACACTCCACAGGATCAGTCTGTGTGCCAGTGAAAACAACCGACGGGAGCGTAAAAAGCCTTGGCGGTTGATGTACGCCACAGCCGTGGTATTGTTTGTCCTTACCAGGACATGATGTCGCCTGAGAGACAGGAGGAAGTGGATCAGCAAGCAGAACACAGCTGACAGTTCCAACTAGTTTATGTGAGCGCGCCGGAGAACCGCATCCCAGCGGTCCCTCACAGACCTGCCCTCGTGGATCCCACCCCAGCCTCACAGACTGCCGTCTGTGGAGACCACCTTCTTGGCTGTGATAGTGCCCATAGGCACCCCCTCTGTCAGGAAACCAGGGGCCCGCCAGTGCCGCAGCGCTATGTTGCGTTCTGAGTAACCAAAACTCTCCGTGCGCCATGATGCACAGGATTGAGCTCATGTGAGGCCATCTATAACTGGAAATCCCTCATGTGCTGCAGGCTACCAAGACGGATCATGAGGATGGCTGAAGCAATCAACCTGAGTAACCAAAGACACAACCTGAACCAAACAGATCCATCGGAACATCTTAAGCCATGACCTGAACGACCTCACCTTCTCAGCCGGAAAGCGTGCAGTGAAAGGTCCAGAGTGCAGGGATAAGCCAAGGAAGACTATTTCCTGTATTCACCATGAATCCCAAATTCAGAGGCACCTGCCACTGGGGCCCTCCTGTTGAAAGGGCGGCTACCCCAGGGACACACTACTTCAATGAGCAGCTCAGGGAAGACGAGAGGACTTGCCTCGGAGCACCCCTGGAAATGAGGAGCTTCTTCCCCTCAAAGTGGAACCTGGCGGGCCAAGGAATGACCAACCATGCAGCAGCGCGTTTACACACTTCCACTGTGTTCAGGCTTGGAGGATGGGAGACAGGCGTAGAGCCCTCCATGCCCTCCTGAAAGGCAGCAAAGGTGGCCGACAGTCCTTCCCGAGCCAGGGTGACAAAGAGCTCATCCTCATCGTCCACACCGAGAGGAGGGGATCGGAGGAGTTCTCCTCATACTCTCCACAGTCTTTAACGAGGATGTCCTTGTCAAGTAGGGAGGTATCCGCCAGGTTCAGCTGAGAGACCCGCATCTAAAGGAGCCACCTTGTGCCCGTCCTTGTTGGAGAGTCTCCCACCACTTGGACAAGGGCAAGCCACAATGCATCCCATCCCCTCGGTGAGAGGAGCCTCGGCCTCCATTACCACTTGATGCATGCAAAAAGAGCAGGTGGATTAGCTTGCGCTACCACGTGGTGGCTAACAGAGATGCTAGCAAGGATGCAGACCTACGTGTGCCGGAACGTCCAAACGTCGGGAAAGCGTTGTGTTTCGAACGGGTCGTTGGAGTTTGGAAGCTCAGATTCCGCAGTATGGAGCTGGAGCCGGGCCGTACATCGCAGTGAGGGCCCAGGAGGGAGACCAACATGTGCAGGAGCCTGAACTGCTTGAGCGAACATGGGCTCGTCTGCGAATGGTCGCATTTACAGACCTTGGAGTTGCTGTTTGCTTACCAATAAACGGGAAGAGATTTGTCACCTTTATATTAAGTGTTGACTAGGCCACTGGGAGTGACGCCCAAGGCCAAGGCAGGCTGACTTGATAATACTGTATCATGTTTTTCTGCAGTCAGTGCCTTCTCCTTGCCCTTCTCTGTCTGCACTGTTTCAGGAGTCGTGAAGTTGATGATGGCAGTTCCTGATCTGTGGTTCATGGCTCAACTAGTCTGGGACACTGATGTTCTATCTCTCTATCCTGTTCTGTTCCTCCTCCTGTTCATTAACCCCAACCAGTCGACGCAGATGGCTGCCACCTCTGAATCTGGTTCTGCTGAAGATTTCTTCCTGTTAAAAGGGAGTTGTTTCTTCCCACTGTCGCTAAATGCTTGTTCATGTGGATCTTGTTGGGTTTTTTTTATTATTATGAATTTCATATTTTGAGAAGCGCATTGAGATGACTGTTGTTAACTGCGATATACAAATAAAGTTGAATTGAATTTAAATGAAGTTCAACAAACATTGTTGTTGCAACCTGATGGTGCAAACGAGTTTGCAGGGATTCGAACGAGCAAAGAGGGTTGAGCTATACATACATTTTTTTTTTTTTTTTTTTACGATAGACTCATGAAAAAGAGAGCACCGGCACCTTTTTTGAGCCACTTAAAGCACTGTGAAGAAGTCTGGTAGAAACAAATTATTACAATCTAATTAAATGCTAATTAATACAAATGTAAATGTACAATTTTTTATAGCCGCCAGAGACAACCATTTTCTAATTAGATAAAGACAGTGTAGGCCTCATATTAGTAAATTTAAGATCATGTACTCGAAAAAAAGATGTAAATGGTTGAAATTACAGCTTGAAACGCTGTAAACACTGTCTCCTTGACATTGTCGGAAAAGTTTCTCACATTGCATTTTGGGATGTTGTGTCCTGTAGACCAGGGGTTCTCAACTGGTCTCACCCTGGGACCCACATTGTGCCATAGTCATCAATCGCAACCCATTTTTCTTTTTTCTTTTTTTTTAGAAGTCAACCAACCAAATTTAGTTTTTCAAAAATAGATCTTGAAAACACATATACTGTATAATCTTTTTTAAAACAAAAAGTCCAACATGAGAGACATTAAGTAAGCCATTTATTTATTTTTGACCAGCTGTCCGCGACCCACCCAGTACAGGTCCGCGACCCACATTTGGGTCCCGACCCAACCAGTTGAGAAACCCTGCCTTAGACGAATGCATTTCTTACTTGATTCATACCATCCCGCGTCCCACAATGCAAAGCACAAAACTTCTGGCAATGTAAATGTTACGGCTGGTGCTTCCTGGCCTCTCAGCCTGCCCTTCCTCTTCTCTCCTAACACACCTGGCTCACATCAGTAATCAGGTAGGAGAGGGAGGAGAGCTGTATAAAGGGCTGAGAGGACCAGAAAGCGGGAGGCACAACAACTGACCAGCAGCAGACATGTGGGGAGAGTTCTGCTGCTCCTCACTGGAGATGTTTGTAAGTTTGTTGTTTTAGTTTGGACTGGAGATTTCTGGTAGTCCTGTTTTCGTGCTCCGGTAGTTTTAGTCTTTCGTATGTTTTTGTAGTTTAGAGGGTGGACGCTGGGACGACGGCCCTGTATAGGGTTGGCCCAGTGTCCTCCCTACTTTTGTTTAGTTTGGCCAGGGTCTCCAGTCCCTTTTAGTTTGTTCTGTTGGTACTTTTATAATTTTGTTAATAAATACTTTTGATAACCTTTGATTTCTTATTGGTGTCCTGTTTATGTTGCGGCCCCTCAAGCCTTGACATGACATCCTAGAGGGGGTCGTAACAGTAAACAAATGGGGTGTTTACATTGGAGATCAAACAAAGTTTTGAGCGGCACTTTCAACCATTTCTGTCTTTTCTTAAGCAAATCATCTTAGATGTATTGATATATTGATATGTGAGGACGACACTAGCTGTGTTTAAAATGTCATACTGAAAAACTTGTCAAAATTATTATGAGGTACGTTCAAGGCTTCAAGCGAAAAATCAAACATCACCCTTTCAAAAGAAAAACATCTCTTCTGGTCTTCCATTAGTTTTTAATGCTTTTGTAAATAAGGCTCTTGTTTGTTTAATCAGTAGCACAATATGGAATTTCTGAAATATCAGAATGAAATGTGTATAAGCAAGTTTACAAATGAGCACATGTTGATATTCTACTTGGTCACTTTCTCCCTGAAAGGCCCCATGTCTGCTATATACATAGTATTTGAGGTTTATTTTCCCAAACTCGATTGTTTTCCAGAGTTTTAGCCTCTGAAAAGTCACTTTCTGAGCAACTCTACATAAACAGGCTGATTTGCAGCCTACTTATACATATTCATGAGTGGGCGTGTCTATAGACGGAACACTGACTTCCTCCTCTCCGCACGGTGACGTAGGGCCAGAGGACGGCCCACCCTCCTCCCACCCACTCTGTAGTCAAGCTCATGCTGCTTTATGAACACGAGACAGAGCGTGGGGGCGGGGCATTCGACGGTACATACATAGACTGTAGAAAATACATACATAACACTGCCGTCATCAAAGTGGGAACGCATCATCAAATTGGAGCGAGTTGTTTGGCTCAGCCTGCGGTAAGAAAAGAAGCAAATCACCCTCTAACCAACGATTGAGGGAATCAATGAAAAAAACACTTTAGGCATGTGTATGAGGCCCTAATAACACTTTTATCATGTTTAAAGCACAGAAAAGTCAATTCAGCTGAACATGAGCACTTTAAAGGTATTGTGGATGATGTTATTTTGGCTTCAACTTCCGTTTCTTTTCTAAACTTTGGGAAAATTGTCCTCTATACCTTTAAATTGTTTTCAGAACTTTCAAAGGTGGAAAATCAATAGAGATATTTAGCCTCGGTGTGATTCAAGTTTTTGTCGTTGTCGGTTTGATATGAATCTTGGGAAACTTGGAAGTTTACTTCAGCTCATCATCCTAATCATACTTGTAGTATAGTGTAGACAGTATATACTCATTGAAATTATAGTGTATAGTACGTGTGTGCATTTCCAACACAGCCTCGGTCTTCATCTGATTTTTTTACATTATCATATTCAGTTGGTTTTTTCAGATTTCTATACAACATAATATTTCTAACTGTGAAGGATGAGAAATTTCTTTCATTTAGGTTTTTATGCCAAGCAGCTCTTGAGTTCCTGACAGAGTAGGTGAGTGGATTGTGTGCTTGAATGCACCACCGAGAGAGAAAAGAAAAATAACTATTTTCAAAACCACTTCAAAAATTCTTCAACATTTTCCATATGGTTTGCATTGCTGGGCTTTTCACACAGGACGTGAACATTTGATTAGCATGTTAATGAAAAATAGCAGCTCTACTTAACTGAAGGTTAACAATCCAACATGCCTGTATAGTCATTCTGTTTTTAACTGGAGGGCAAAACACAGAACCCATCGAATGTAACCAGTGTGTGTTGGACTCTGAGGAAGCATAAAGTCGATTATTTAAATCCGTTCAATTCTACTCTCAATCTGTGCTGTTTCAGAAAATACACTGAGTGGTCACTGAGTGGACAGTGTAGAAACACCTTTGAGGGAGTGAGGGAGAAAATTGGATTACACTTAATATTTTTTTTTACCACAGACATGATTATCCTGACATGAGGAACAGTGAAACACTGAGGAGAAGAATAAAGCAGCCTAAAACATTAATTATATAGAACGTCTCCATTTTCGCTTCACAAATAAGAAATGAAAACAAACGTACCAATCTAAATGTTTTTATCATTATTATTATTATTATGATTATTATTATTATTATTATTATTATTATTATTATTATTACTGAAACATACATTTCTAAAGCTGTATTATGGACCTGCCAAAATAAATTGTAAATGCTGCTTGAAATGTTCAGCAACCTCTTGTAACTAAAGGAATGAGAGAATAAAGTTGCTCAAATTAAGCAGTGTTATTATTTGTGTTCTACATGATATATCATACAACACTTGATACATGTGCTTTAATATGTGAGATACATTTTAAACATGGAGGGACAGACTTGCTGTCAGTTGTAAATCACTAAGTTAAACAACAGGTAGGAGAGAATAAAAGGATCCATATGGATTAAAAGCATTTAAAAGTCCAACAACGTAGATTATGGCATTAAGTCTCTAACAACATAACTCCACCTTCACTGTCTTTGTGTCCCGTGGCCTGTGGATGCCGATTTTGTCGCTGGGGAGGCGGGCGAGTAGATTATCACAACAACCGCTCAATCCACCGCTTTATACCCAGACAAGTGTGCACTGAGTGCAGGTTTTGCTCGTTCTCTGTAACAGTCAGCTTGTTTTCTCGGTGTTTCACTACAAACAACAGACTTATAGGTCTACAGATCACCCGCGGTGTCTGCCATGTTGTAGACAAACACAGCTCTGAGCTGCTACGGGAAGCAGGAGGGTCAAATGTCATCGGCTGCAGAGGTCCTTTAAGACTTTACTTGGTTTTATTTTGTAAACCTTTGAATTTTATATCGCCATTTTTAACATTTCTTAGTCACTGTTTTTGGCACTTAAAATATTTGAATATTCTGTAAATTATATTAAGAAATTAATTTTTTCAAATGAATATGGGGAAACTTAAATGAAAACATTTGAGCACTGAGGGACAATGCCCCTTCCCCCCGCCGTAAACTCCGCTTATGCTTCCAGCTGATTGAGTTCTATAGCAGTGAAGCATTCAGGATCAGCTTTTTCAGTCAAAATGACTACTTGTGCTGCTCTTTTATTCACCCAAATTTGACAAACAAAATTCGTGACGCAAAGAAATCTGTGACCGCAGGGGGTGACAGTGAGCCATCTGATGATATACAAAAGAGGAAGAAGTAGTGATGATAGAATTAGACTTTGTGATAAACTGTAGGGCCAGAATGCAGCAGCACAGATTGAGACCTGCTTATGGAATAAAACCAGCCAAAACCACAACAATGATTACAGCGAGATATCAGAAAAACACCACAAACTAAACTCTTAAAAACTAAAAAACTCCCCCTGCCTCAAGGATGTGCTTAAAAGCCCTGGAATCCGAAGTGAGACATACAATCCAGTGAAAACTAATCAACACTCTCAAACAGTTAATGTGACGGTCTTGAATTGTAAATGTAAGGAATCAGAACGTGTCAGGTTTCACAGGAACAAAGTGGTGACAGTTCCCATCAAGTTATTTTTCCTAACAGGTTCACTACTTTTTTCCTTTTCTAACCTGTCTGTAACGTGGCTGCAGAGTTAAAGTGCCTCGTGGTCTCAGAGCAGCAGATATCCATTAGTGGCCCATCACGTCATCCACCAGAAATGGAGAGAATTTAGTTCTGATCACAGGCACAAAAAGCTCGACCTGATTTGACAGAGCATATAGATGCAAATTTTCAGGAGATAAAGAGACGAGAGAAGTTTAAAGAGAGCCATCACAGATGAATCTCAGTGTGAATTAGAACACTAAAGTGTTTTATTATCCCAATGCTCATGAACAATTGAACATCTCTCAATTGTTTCCACCAAAGTCTTATTATTACAGAGGCAGGGAATCATCAGTTGTTCTTTGTAATCTATTACTCATTATAGACTTTGATCTAAATTCCTTTTAAGAACAAATGCTACAATGAAACCAGCTGGTTTTTTTATCTAAAAGGTAGACTTTTACACATGTTTAGACAAAAGCCACATCACCTTGAAGTTTAAACTAGGGGTGTTAAACTCTCTTTAGTAAAGGACTCAGTAGAGTCTCATGTGGGCCGAACCAGAAAAACACTCCATGAACGTACCATATTATTAATCCTGTGTTCATGCCGAATGTGTCTTCTGCGGCACCGGACGCATCTATGTGTCGCAGGATCTAAAAATGCTTTTAGATGCGTTGTGAATGCAGCATAACACTTCCTTTCGTAAAGATCTGTGCAAACCTTCTTTCTAAAGGTGTAATATATGCAGTTTATGACTTAATGTGTGAGTGTCAAAATTACTCATCAAGTAACATTCCTCCTATTGTTTTAAACTCTACTTTGCAATAAAAACTATTCTGATTCTAATTAAGGCCTGCGGTTCATTTTTGATCCATCATAGCAATTTAAGAGGGAAAATGACTGGGAAAACAGGAATTCTAATGAAATGTTTCACATGTGGTGAAACATTACGTTAGTGGAGAGCAAATTCATTACATGGCCAGTCGCCCTGTTCTCGCATAGACTTACTTGAATCTCATTGATTGATTTACACCTGTGACTGACCGTCACTCATTCCATCGTGCACGGCTAATTGATGAAAATTAAATGTTTCTCCGATTTGGTGAATCATTATTTTCATATTCTCATAATGTTTTGTGCCACTGCATTGACTTTTCAGCTAGAATCCCATTTTTAGAGCATTTTTACCTTCAAATCTTTGCAAACAAATTGTCATAACTTTTGCAACCTTTTTCAACTTTCTTCAGCATTTTTAACTTTATTAATATTGTTTCAGATCCTTCAACCAATTTCAACAATTTTCATCACATCTTCTGCATTATTTCACAGTCGGTTCATTGGCTAGGCTAATACTAGGCTAGTGCTAATGGTGCTCCATGCACGTAGGAACATGGCGTAATTTCCGCTGAAATGTCAGGGGGCTGTTTACTTCCGGCGATCACTGAACGCTACTAATGTGCTATGGTATATGGCATTCAAACACTGTGAACTGTACCTTTAAACCAACTGAGAATGGATGGATGGATAGATGGACGGATGAGTTCATTGTTGTGATACAACCAACGGATGGGAAAGAATAACATGAATGTCTCAGAGCGCTACGTTGTGTTTGCTAGTGCCGCTGCTCGGCTGGTTGTTGATGGATGTTTCTCCTCTGAACATTTCCCCAAGTCACCGAAGGAAGCAGCGCCTTTTGAAAAGTGAAGCTTCTCCTAAACCACTACTGTTATCCATTTTTTTTCTAACGTCTGTTTTAACTCCAACAGCATTTGTCCGATTTTGACAAATAAGCTATCAAAACGTTCAGAAAGTTCCCGAGATGTATGCAGGTACTTTTATAAATAGTCATTTTTAAGCTTTTTGACTCAGTACATTTTTTGTGCAACTGCACTGACTTTTCAGTCGCTCTTCAGAGTGTAGAGCTTGTTGAGCTAGAGTGGAGCTGCTCCAGTTTTTACCTTCAAATCTTTGCAAACCAATTGTCATGACTTTTTCAACTTTCTTCAGCTTTTAAAAAATACATATTTTACTTTAGATTGTTTCAGATTCTTCAACCTATTTCAACAATTTTCAGCATATCTTTTGCATTATTCAATAGACTAGGGTTCATTGGCTAGGCTAATACTAGGCTAGTGCTAGGTTAATGCCTAGTTAATGCTAGCTAATGCTAATGTTAGACTAATGCTTTGCTAATGCTATGTTAATAGTAATACTAGGTTAATGCTATGCTCATATTAAACTAATGCTAATGCTAGGCTAATGTCAATGCTAAGTTAATGTTAATGCTAGGCTAATGTTAATATAAATTAATGCTATTGCTAGGCTAATGTTAGTTAATGCTAATGTTAGGCTAATGATAGGTCAATGTTATGCTAATGCTAAGCTAATGCTAAACTAATGCTAGGCTAATGCTAATGCAGTGTTCAATGACGCGGGCCAGCACCTACATCCTCACTTGGACTTTCTTCAGGTAAAGCAAACATTCCAGTTAGTTTTACTTTGGGGGGGAGGCGCTGTCACAGGGCTAACCCATGCCCTCTAAACTGTTTGTAAGGTTTTAATTTAGAAACAAATGTAGTAGTAAAAAAAAAGTGTTTGTCAACCATTGCTCCATGTGCTTTGTTTGTTGAGGGGTGTTTCTTAACACAAATAACCATTTTTCAAGTATATGTCAACATTTGCCTACCTCTTAACATTGCTAATGCTAATATACAACTGTTGGGTAAATGTTAAATGCATTTTTTGGTTTTTATTTTGTCTAAGATGAGTTCACTGATTTTCCCTCAGATCATGTGCTTTGGTACCTTCCCCTCAGTACTATATAACAGGAGGCTGGAGGCCTTGTGGTGGTGGTTGGTGGTTCGTGTCAGAGCTGTCAGGTTGTAAAGCAAAGTTTGTACAGAGCTGCAACAGAGTTTTGTGTCGAGCTCAGTCTTTATTTGTTTTCACTTTTTCACAAGTTGGATGTCTTCTATTTTTCTTCAGGCCTGCACTGTAAATACTGTAAATAAACACCCTGACTGCATTTTTGGAACATGTACTACCCACTAGCCCATTCTTACAGGCGCGTTAAAGCTTGTGGGGGCGTGGCTTTGGATAGAACCCTGATGGGGAGAAGGGGTGGAGCTTCTTGTGAGCTCAAGTCATGCTGGCATTCAAACATTGTGGACTGCACCTTTAAACCAACTGAGAATGGATGGATGGATGAATAGATGGATGAGTTCATTGTTGTGATAAAACCAACGGATGGGAAAGAATAACATGAATGTCTCAGAGCTCTACGTTGTGTTTGCTGGTGGCGCTGCTCGGCTGGTTGTTGATGGATGTTTCTCCTCTGAACATTTCCCCAAGTCACCGAGGGAAGCAGCGCCTTTTGAAAAGTGAAGCTCCTCCTAAACCAGTTCAGCCCAGGTGTCATTTATCATGTGCTGCAGCGCCAGCAGGAAGTAGCAGCAGCAGCATCACTATGTGTTTCCACATGGCGACAGGGTTAGAGGCAGAGAAGCTGCTGCTACGCTGTGGGCCTCAGAGACACAAACACTGTGTAACAGCTATTTTAGAAGTGCTGCTTGCCTTCATCCGTCTTTTTATTTCCTCCAATAGATATGGTTAGAAAAATAATCTCCTGAGGAAGGAAAAACAACCTATAATGTACATTAAATCTGGGATGAAAACATCGTGAAGGTCTGGTTTTGAAAATAGTTACTTTCATGCCAGAGATGCAAAGAGTACTTATGTATCCTAGTCAAGTAGAAGAAAGGTTACTTGATTAAAATTGTACTCAAGTGCAAGTAAGTCATACAGTAGTAGAAGTAGTTTGTAGTTTCACAAAGTCCATTTATCATTTTAAAACCAAAAAATCCTAATTTACTGCTGTAATGGTTGGGTGTAGAAATGTAACTAATTACTGTACTTCTTTTAAAACGTACTTAAGTAAATATACTGATTTAGAAATATACTCAAGAAAGTACAAATAGTCATAAATGCAACTCAATTACAGTAACATGAGTACTTGTAATCCATTACTTTCACCTCTGCATAATTGTAATTGACTTTCAGAGGAGAAAAATCATCATAGTAATTTAATTGTAATTGGAAAAAAAATGCTGGTCAATGTAATTAAAATTGAATTGTATTTGAAGATGGATAATTGAAGACATAATTGTAATTTCAAAATGTAATTGACCCCAACCCAGATCCTACTCAAGTAGAAGTACTGTTGCTTGATTAAAATTGTATTCAAGTACAAGTAAATCATACATACAGTAAAATAATCATGTACAAGTAAAAAGTAGCTCAATTAAAAAGTAATTAAAGTAAAAGTTACTAGTTAATTTCATAATCTGATTGGTCGGCTATGATCTGATGCATTTGATTGTTGTCTGGTCATTTCATTTTTTTTGTAGTTTCACAATGTCCGTTGATTTTAAAACAAAAGATTATAATTTAATTGATGACGGTTAGGTGTAGAAATGTAGTGACTTACTTCAGTTCTTTTAAAACTTATTTAAGTACAAGTAAAATTACGGATTTAGAAATATACTCAAAAAAGTGCAAGTACCCATGAAAGCAACTCAACTACAGTAATGTAAGTACTTTCACCTGTGATGAATACCAGCTGAAGGAATCGAAAAGTGTCCTTGTTAATATCAGCGCCTGCTTTTACCTGCTTTATTCTGTGTTGGTTCTATTTATCCTCTTTATTCAGGCTGTGTTTACCTGCTTTTAAAACCCACACCTGACAACTCTTCATCTGTGACTGTGCGTGAGCTACAGAGGGAAAAGCTGACACATGGAGCAATGCTATTGTTAGCTGCTAATTTAAATCTTCCTCCACTGGAGAGCACGAAAGGCAAAGCTGACCCTAGCATTACTCTGGTATGTCTGAACATCCACAAAAAACATTTTCAAGTGGCTTGATTTCCACTGCGGCGTTATTTTCTGTGAATTTATTCAATTCAACTTGAAGGTATGTTCTAAAGTGCCGTCGCTGCACTGATAGTTTCTATCTTCAGGTAAACGAGAGAAAAGTTGCTGAAAGCAACTGGAAATGAAACTAAATGAAACTGATGGTGCCCTTCGCGTGTAAAGGTTTAAAATTGGGCAGTGATTTCTTTAAAAAGTGTCTGAAAGGAACCAACAGTCAAAATATGTTTATATATAGGAGAATTTGGAGGCACCTGTAGATAAACAGCTGTTATAAAACCAATGCTTATGTGGACAATATCTGTGTTTATAGCTATTTTAACAACAACAGGTGTTCTCAACCTTGGGGTCAAGACACCATTTGGGGTCGCCAGATGCCTTCAAGAAACTAAGAATATTTTTTGAACAATTTGAGCCCATTTTTGCTTATTTTTACTATTTTTGTGCAACGACACCAAACTTGCTGTTATTTATTCTATTTTCATCACTTTTTCTTGCCATATTTTGCTCCTTTTAATGCATTTTTGCTACATTACTCCCATTTCCATATACAGTCCTGGCCAATAAGGAATTCAGTTTAAAACCTGCCTTTTCCCCTCACCTCTCCTCCTGTTTTTGTCCCACTTTCCATTTAAATATCATGGCGCTGCAAATGGCCGCCTCGCTGTGTTGATGTGTGTTCTTTTCACTCAAACTACCAAATTAAATTCCTTGTACTGTTTTTTTAAACTACCTGGCGAATAAAATCCTGATTCTGATTTCTGCCACTTCTCCATCAGATTTCAGTGCCTTCTCTGCACCTTTTTTTAAACCACTTTTTTTAACCTATAATCTCGCATTTATTGACCCATTATTGTCACTTTTAACCTCTTTTCCTACTTTTTAAATTACATGACCAACTTTCCCCCATTTCTGCCACTTTTAAGCCAATATTGACAGTTTGAACAATTTTAACCACTTTTTCTGTCTGTTTTTGACCACTCTAATTTACAATTTTTAACCAATTTCTGTATTTTTTAAAACACAGATTTACATATATATATATATATATGGAGCAAATAATAAACTTTCTGGACAACAGTGGATATTATTCAGGTACAGTGGGGGTCCTTTGTCTCTGGAACCTTTTTTTTTGGTGGTCGAAGGCTGAGAAGTTTGAGAAGCACTGCTTTAAATTACAGTGTATAGTATGGGTGGTCCATCAAAGCATGATAAAAAAAATAATAAAGTTTCAGTTAACCTTGAGTCCTGTAAACAGAAAATGCATACTTGTTTCACAATAAAAGCCCCATCTCTAGAAATACACAGCCAAATTAATAAAATACTTAAATTACAGTAATGTGAGTACTTGTATTCCGTTACTTTCACCTCTGCACAAGGAATTATAATATTAAAAGTTAAGTTTCCTCTTCTTTTTGTCGATGATAATTAACGTCACACTTTCAATTTTTGACACCACTGTAGCACGTTTTAAAGATGCTGACTCTAGTTAGTAAAAGTTTTAAGAAATAAATGAAAAAGGCAAAAGACATTTTAAACACCTTCAAGGAGTGGTGCTAAATATTTGTGCTGTTAAGTCACACATTTGTTCCTGTGCACGTACACACGAGTCAGCAAAAAGTTAAAAATAACAAAGGCCCTGGTTGCAGCAGGTTTTTCTTTAACACATATCACAAACTCTAACCTTTGAAAAGTTAGTTAGTTAAACAAAACTTTTTGCTTTTCAGCATCTCCTCCCATTAAACAATTTAATTATATCAGATGCGCATTAAAAAAAAGAAACAAAGTCACCCTGAGAAAGTCTTTAAATGTGAAGCCAAATTACACAAAACAACATTAAACAGCCAAGGCTGAATTTCTAATCTAATTATCAGAATTCATTTGGTTCATTGACAAAACAGCAATTAGCATGTGAATAGATTGATCTCGTCTCAGCCATGACATTAATAACAACACAGACAACGTGAATAACACTGATTATCTTTTCATCACGACACCAAGTCCATGTGTTGGATTAAATATCACGCCAGGTTATTTTAAATGCAGCTTAGATCTGCCATTGATTGATTATTACCAAATACCACAGCATACCTCAATGGCTGACTGGTGTGGATGGTTTATAACTGGGATGGGCAACTCTATCACAGCGGGGGCCAAACATGTGATTGTATCTGATCCTAGGGTCACATGATCAATATTCATGTCAGCATTTACAATAATGACCATTCTGAGCATTAACACGGGGGAAAAAGGGTTTTGTCTTGTTTGGTTTTGATGTTTTGACAGTTTTTAAGTCATTGTGTGTGTTTTTGGAGTCATTTTGTTTGTTATTTTTTGTGTTCTTAGTGTAATTCTGTGTATTTTTCTGTCATTTTCAGCATCTTCTTGTTGATTTGTGCATCTTTGGGGTCACTTTTTGCTGTGGTTTTCAGTATTTTCCTGTCATTTTGTGTTTGTGTTTCTATGGAGCTATTCTGTAATGTATTGTTGTTTTTGGAGTCATTTTGTTTGTTTAGGTGGTTGTTGGTGTCCGTCTTTGTTGTCATTTTATGTTTTATTAATCATTTTGTGTATTTTTGGAATTTTTGTCTTTGTGTATTTTGCTGATGATTTGTGTGTTTTGGGAGTTATTTTGTGTATTGTGTTGGGCTTTACATTCCTTGAAAATTCTTGAAATACTTAATTAGCTGTGGGTACTGCATTTTCTGCATTTTTGTTTTCAATTTGTGAGTTTTTGGGGTCACTTTAAGGTATTTTTGTTGTTATTTTCTGTATTTTTCTGTCAATTTTTTTCAACACTTTGTGTGTCTATGGAACTATTCTGTAATGTGTTGTTTTGCGTGTTTTGTAGTCATTTTGTTTGTTTAGGTGGTTGTTGGTGTCTGTCTTAGGTTTTAAGAATCATTTTGTGTATTTTTGGAAATTTTTGTGTACTTTGTGCATTATGTTGGGCTTCATATTACTTCCAACTTTTTGAATTACAACTTATGGGGATTTGCTTTGGGGGCAGCAAAAAATTAGACTGTCTGATTTATAAGGTATCAAAGTTTATTTTATGTAAGAAACATCTCCCTAGACCAATAGACCAATACGAAAGTATGTGGAAAATCTGTGCATAAATGTTTTAAAGCATGTTTTTATTTCACTCTGATCAATTCCAAATGATATTTATTCTCACTGCGTCGTAGATCAGATCACATCAAGATGAAAATAAATACACTTGCCTACAAAGAGCTGACAGCATGTTTTATTAAATTCTGTAATGTCGGCCATGACGGGATTATCGATATCAACAAATATGTGGCTGTGCAGAAGTGGAAAACGAGTTCTTTATGTGATTGATGGATGAATGAAAGCGAATCAGTAGAGCTCCGATTTACCGTGGTTGCAGAAAACGGGCAGAAAAAGCACTTCACTTCCTGAAATGGAAACTTTGTGATTATTTTATTATTTTTATTATGATTTTTTTGAACAAAACCAAGCAATTATTTTCACATGATAGAAGTATAACCTCATGTTTTGGGAAAATATCACATTTTTTGCCATAAAACGGTGGACAAATAGACAAAAGCTTCAATTGTCGTGCAAAATATGAGATAATATGACGCAAAAAAAGATGCTATGATTTAAAAAAATATGCTTTTTTCTGATACAATGGTTATATCTTTTATGTTATTTGTGAAAAACTAAAAGGTGGTTAAGGACGCTGGGCTTGTAATCGGAGGGTTGCCGGTTCAAGCCTCACCTGGGCCGTCACTGTGGGATGCTGAGCAAGTCCCTTAACCCCGAACTGCTCCCCAGGCGCCGCAAAAATGGCTGCCCACTGCTCCTCACGGATGGGTTAAATGCAGAGGAGGAATTCCATTAATGTACTAACATTACATGGCCAATTAAAGGCGAAAGCCCCGATTTAATCTTAATCTTTAATCTTAATATATGTGACTAATCATTAGTGATGTGAACAGTCTATGTTCATAACTCAAAGCTGATCAAATTACAGGGAGCTGAGACATATGATAAGATGTTTACTGAAGGCCCAAACATGCTCCAGACCCAAACCCATGTCCACCAGATAGAATGTATAGCAGATCTTCTGATAGAGTAGGTGGAGCTGTATTACTATACCAAATTATAGTTTCCTATGTGATGTAGTTCCTCAGATATTAAAAGCTGAAAATGGAAGAAAAATTAGGACCAACAAAAATTGCACAGAAATCAACACATACCACCTGACTACATTGGCCATATCTCAAAAAGCATTAATCCGATCAAACTAAAAATGTACAGTTTGTCTATTGAATAACTAGGAAACAATTGCTAAAAAAAAAATCTGAATTATTTGAGACTAAAGTGCATGGGCCATGAAATGATGTAAAATGTGGAAATAAAGCCACAGAATTTGAGACATTTTGAAAGAGAAATTGTGATCCTCTCGGTGAGAATATCAGGCTGCATGTGCAGCCAACAATTACGTTTATCATAAATTACACACAGGTGCAGAACTTAAGGTCAACCACAGCAATCAAAAGCAGTTTACAGAACATTTAAGCACTGAATGCATTTAAAGTCATCTAAGCAGCTGAAGCATTAGCATAAAATTGAGCAGGAAAAACATGAGCAAAATACTGAAATAAGCAAAGATTAGCAAAAAACGATTTAGCAAATAAATCCCACGATATTCCTCTTTACTGTAGCGTCGGTTTTAACTTTACAAGTTTAGAATGTGAATAAATATAGGGTAATTGGACCCATATAAAGTAATAACAAAACTCTGACTTTATCAAGTTTAAATACAACCTTTATATTAGATAACCTGCTTAGCAGATAACTAATGTAGCATACTGTCCTATGATTCCTACTATTAATGAGTTAATTGATTTGAATAATAATAATTCAAAAAGATTTTTTGTCATATTGAAAGAGAAAACATCAGGAAGCAAACGAGTAATATTGTCAATACCATCGACCAATCAGCATCGAGTTGCAAACGCATGAAAGACTTTTGAGCTTTTTAATTGGTTTATATTGCATGTGTTACTATAGCAACTGTTGTGACTGACAGCTCACATTCCAGAGAGATCACACTTTTAAGCAAAATGCTTAAAAATCTGTCAGACGTTCTTTTGTTAATAAACAGAACTAAACTTGTGAAAAGCGGGACTGTCCTAACGTAATTACTGTACCAAATGTGGAAAACACTGTTAATTCAGTGCCTAAAATGTGTAATAATAATGGGGGAAAAAAATCTAAATCGAAGCATTAGCATTCAATTCAGACAATAATCAACCCAAACATAGTTAAACAGAAACTTCAAATTTCCATGATGGGAAAACATAATACAAACTTAAATAAACAGTCCCACAGAATAACTCAGGTCTGATTCGTGTGTGTGTGTGTGTGTGTGTGTGTGTGTGTGTGTGTGTGTGTGTGTGTGTGTGTGTGTGTGTGTGTGTGTGTGTGTGTGTGTGTGTGTGTGTGTGTGTGTGTGTGTGTGTGTGTGTGTGTGTGTGTGTGTGTGTGTGTGTGTGTGTGGTAGAGGGACTTACAGGTCCAGGTTGGTAGAGGGAGAGAACCATGAGGACATCAGAGGAAGCTCCAGCAGAGAGTGGAGGAGCAGGAGATTTAACACTTTCCTTTGGAACTTTTCAATTTATTCTGCAGGTGGAAGGAGGAAGATTCAGCTCCATGACTTCAGCCCTTCAGCCTTCATCAAACAATAAACATAGTTTAAAGAATTCCACCTTTACAGTCGGTTCTTGAGATTAATCAGTTAGATTATTTTCATAAAACCTTCTTTTATTTAGTACATTAGTCCAGGAACTAGAACTCTGACGTCAGTCTGCTTGCTGTCCACGCTGTCTTCAGTTGAATTTTTCCCGCCTCCAGCTCACAGGTGTGCTCTGATTAACCACGCCCCTACCGCCCCCTACTTACCCCCCGCCCCCTTCCTCTCTGCTTCAAGGTAGAGAGGATTGTCAGCGCCTGATCTGACGTCACTTCCTTTTTATGCAATCTTTACGACAGAGCTCCTGGGATGTGATATTTGAATGTAAACTGACCACCTGACATTTGTTAAATATTTTAGTAGTTCATATGAGACTATTTTGTGGTGTTTTTAATTGTTAATAAAAAAAAAGACAAAAAGGAAAAACCACTGCAAGACGATATATACAAAAAGGGATCAAAACACAATATTAACTATCAAAAACCAAACCGAAAATGAAATAAAAAACAAAATAAATCGGAATTCACTCGAAACATAAATGTATCTTTTTTAATTATGTTTTGAAAAGCATCTACACCAGTGGTGTCAAACTCATTTTAGTTCAGGGACCAAATACAGAGAAGTTTGATATCAAGTGATTTTATGCTGGAAAACGAGTAACTTCAACATTATTGTGCCCTAGTTTGCACTTCTATGTATACATAAAATACAAAATATGTCAGAAACCGACAACCCAGCAGGATCTACACTGTAAATTTCCTTGGTTTTGTGACCAATTTCTGTTTAATTAAAAGAAATATTAGGTAAAATTTCAGAAATGAAGTGTTTTGTAAGAATTTAGAGTTCCAACAGTTTAACATTAAAAATGGCTGCAATCATGTGATATAAAAACGCCTTCAAATATTGTTGTTTTATTTACACAATAATACATGATGTCATTTTTATTTTATCCTGAGGGCTCGATTTGATGCTCCAAAGGGCCTGAGTTTAACACAGCTGGTGATCTACAATATACATCTGACAATCTTTGGGCAATGACAAAGATTACGGTATTATCATTATATATAAACATTTTCTATTTCCTCCTTTCTGCCACGAAATGAATCAATATTGACTGTGAACGTCTGACTACTGCACAGTTTCCAGAGAACATGCTCAGGTGCAAAGTGTGTTCTTTTTATCAGATTATACATGTTTTGCTGTTGGTTTTTAATTCGTTTAGTTTTCCTCTCACAGCCTGGATTCAGATCACTTTCCGTTCAGTTTCAAACATCTGCTGTTGAAGCTCCAGGGGACACTGGTGCTGATTCTTCCTTCTTCTCTTTCATATTTAAAAAGTAACTACACCCTGAGGTTATGGCAGATGTGTCTGTAAGATGGAAATTAAAAAAAAAAAATGACTTGCTTATGGGTGGGGCATCTGGAGCAGCTAGGACACGCCCAGTTTGTACTATAAAATCTCCAAAGAACTATCTATGCTATACTAACTAGCCACGTAATACCAGGGTTGAGGTCAATTATATTTTTCAGTTACATTATGTTCTTAATTTCTAAAGTTCAATTACAATTAATCATAATTACTGAGTCTGAAACAAATAACCTAATAAAAATTAGCCTTCCTCTTGTGTTAGCTTTCTGTTAGCATCTCTAATGATAACGTGTCCTAAATCAAATGTAAAATACACTACTTCTTTTTTTTTTAATCTGACCATCACCAGCCCTCCCTAAGGAAGGGTAAGAAACACTTTATTAATAGGGAGGTTATAAAAAGAGAGGGCAGTGTTACACCCGGGTGAGGGGGAAGGGAACAGGGAAGGGGGAGTCAGGGTAGGAAATGGAAAGTGTGGGGTTGACTATTTTAAAGTGAGAGTGAGATGTGAAGTTGTAGTTGTGCATATTGTGCTTATAATGTTGTGTAATTCATTCAGCCAGTCTGGTGACAAGTGTGAAGCTTAGCTATAATGGTAATGGCTGTGGACAGAGGGAAGGGGTGAGTGGTAATACCTAAAACTGGTATTTGGGATCAACGTGTCTAAAGTGTCTAAACGTGTCTAAAGTGGTTCCCACAACCAAGCAGTCCCCCAGACGCTCCTGAGATCTCAAGGTGAGAGGCAGCCACCGCCCCCCACCAAGAAAGACCCAAGGAGCCAAGAACCCAGCCAGCAGGCCAAGCCTGCCAGACCCCAAGGGCGCCCCCTGGGACCGGGAACCCCCAAAAGGATGCCCCCAAGCAAAGCCCCCCAGGGAGAGCCCCACCCCAGCCCACGAACCAGCCACCATCCAGCAGGACCGCACAGCCCCAAACAGCACAAACACAGCAGCCCAGACCCCACCACCCACCGAACAGCGCAAGCCACGGGGTGACGCCCCCCACCCCACCAGCGTGCAACTGACTGATCGACGGTCGCCACCACGAGAAGAAGACAAACCAATGACACACACCTGGTGCGGTATAGCAGCCCTCAGCCAAAAAGCGCCCGGACCCACCCTTTGGCCCGCAGATAGCAGGACAGATCCACCAGGCGATCGACAGCGACCCCAACCACCGGAACAACGAGCGCCACCCCCCATCAAACAGCATCATCCCGAAGTGCCATGCAACCCCACCCCGATCCCAGCATAGATGCCAGCACACACACCCCCACGGTGCCCACCCCCCACACCAGCGCGGCAGGCTACCCCGGGTCCACACCACTGCGAGGACCGCCCCCAAGGCAACCAGGAGTTGAGACAAGTACCAAGCCACACCCGAAGGGAAGAGGCACCCCCACGCCCCGCAAGGCCAACACCGCAAAGAGATTGACCCCAACCCTTCTCAATCCACACTATACGTCTCTATTCATAATTCTCTCAAACCAACTACTCACCACACATTGTAGAGTTGGCAGGTGCTTTTTATAGAAGGGGCGGAGCCAACACTGACGTAAGAAGCCACCAAAACGTCACAAACCACAATTTTCAGCCAATAGGAAAATTAAATTGTAATACCCGGGGTTCAACCCATAGAGGGCAGTCACTCTTACAATTTTACAACAAAATAAGCCAAATTTAAATACTTTTCTGACAAAGAATCAGTCAAAAACTACTTCATACCAAATACCAAATTTGTTTTTAGCAGAAAAAGCATTAAGTTACTCTTTATTTGACTTTTAGTGAGGTTATTTCCATTCATTTATCGCCCTCTGTTTTCTAAGTGTGATCTTAGGTTCTTTTTTGTGCCAGGAGAATTAAAAAGTTTTAATCAGCAATTATGTAAAGTGTCAAAAAAGCAGGTTTTATGGAAGTCGATTTTCCAATTACAGTTATCAAGCATCTGAACATCATCTTCCACTGACATATGTACTCCTGCTGTGCCTGAAACACAAGACGTAATTCTTATTCAAACTCTGACCTTCTCCTTTAAACCATCATTGTAAATCACTTTTCCATATATTTTTAGCCCTTACATTTACTGCTGACGCTCACACACCCTTCTTCTGTGTCCATGCATGTATGAGATGGAAAATAAACTGTCCATACAGGTGGAGAACCCATTTAAGCCTCATCACGTCCCTAGCAGACAGAAGCCAAGTGAACTTGGCAGCAAAATGTGTGTTTCAGGAACCATATATAGTATCTATTAATAAAGAAGTCAGATGTTCTGTGAGTTTATATGGATCATGAGCACATGTTGATTTTCTACTTGGTCACTTTCTCACTTCAAATGTTTTCATAACTTGCAAAGGTGGAGAATCAACAGAGATATTTAGTCTCAGTGTGATTAATAATAATAATAATAATAATAATAATAATAATAATAATAATAATAATAATAATAATAATAATAATAATAATAATACATTTGATTTGTAATGATACCAAATCTGAAAGTGCACAACATATATTAAAAAGCAGAACTAAAAGAGGCATTAACTGTTGGAAAAAGTTTCTGTAAAAAGGTAATATTTAAGTTTTTTCTTAAAAATGTCCACCGTTTGTGAGGCCCTGAGGTGGTCTGGGAGAGCATTCCACAGGCGGGGGGCAGCAGCTTATGTCGCCCATTGTTTTGAGCCGTGTCCTGGGTGTGACCAGACGGTGCTGTTGGCCAGACCGGGTCCTGGTTGAGGTGTGTGGTGTGAGCAGTTCAGTGAGGTAAGTGGGGTACAGTGTACGGAGGATGGGGGTGATGTGCTCGTGTTTCCACACCCTCATCAGGACCCTGAAGGTTAATGTCCCTGTAGGTTTCAAATGCATCTTGGGAAACTTGGAAGTATACTTCAGTGGGAACGCTCATCATCCTTCTCATACTTATAGTATATAGTAGACAGTATGTACTCATTGAGTTTGTCGTGTACACTACGTTGTGCTATTTGGAACACAGCCATGGTCTTCATCTGATCACAGGAAGTGCTGTAAACTACTAAATTAATATATTTAAAGTCTGTTCATCCTGTTAGACAAATTGGAATAAGAGGTGATGACTCTTAACAGGATGAAGATGAAGAAAGCTTTCTCTCTCTCTCTCGCTCTCTCTCTCTCTCTCTCTCTCTCTCTCTCTCTCTCTCTCTCTCTCTCTCTCTCTCTCTCTCTCTCTTCATGTCCTTCTGGTGTAACATATGGAGCAGCACAAAGGTTAAATGCATTTATTTCATTTTTTATGTTAGAATCATGAGCTGAAAAATCAGGATACTGTGTAGTTGTATTTTTTAGATGTATTGATAAATACTCCAGTCATTCCCTGGACACACACACTGCTAAGTGATGTATTAGTTGCATCTGAATAATGTTAATGAAGCTTGACAAAAGGTCAACAACAACCTATAAAACATCATCTCGATACATTAGATATATTGTATCTCTGAGTTTAAAATACTAACACGTCTAAAGCCGTACAGATTTCCGTACAGTTCTTTTTCTTTCCAGTATTGACTTTCTCAAGCACAGTTTATTATCTAAAAAAAAAAGCTCCATGTATGGCTTTTATCCAAGAATGAAAAGCAGTAAGACAGCAGCGAGAATGAAGTGAGGCTGCAGCAGAATGAATAAATGAAAAGCTGCACATCAGTTGCAGTGTTCTCCCCAGAGGCAACATGCCTCACAGAATCAAAGGAAAGCAGACGAAGCACATAATGAATCACAACACGTCAGACCAAAATCATCCGTCTTATCTTCTGAATGTTAAACTGAGTTCCATCCATCTCCCATCAAACATCCATGGTGACAAAAAACGGTTTTCTCTGAAGACAACTGAACTTGGAGCGGTAAAAAAAAAACCCCTGCTGTAGATTTGTTGTTGTAAAACATCTCAAGGGCAGGATGACTGTTTTCTTACGATGTTTCCTTTAAAACTTGTGTCAAACTCAAGGCCCGCGGTCCAAATGCGGCCCTTTAGACCAGCATTTCTCACCTAGGGTACACTTAGGGTACACTTAGGGTACACGTAGGGTAACTCTAGGGTACACGTAGGGTACACGTAGGGTACACGTAGGGTACCTCTACGGTACGCGATGGCACTACAGGGGGTACTTGAGAGTGAGAGCGAGAGGAAAATGAACAAAGCATTAAAAACATGGGGTTTTATAATGATTATTTTCAGTGAAAAATGATAATTATACTAAATATTACCAGCAACTCACAAAACAACAACAAAAACACACAAAATAAGAGAAAAAATTCACTGAATAATAAAAAGAACAGACAAACAACAACAAAATACACAAAATGACACCAAAAACACACACACTAAGAAAAGAAAATATTTACTATGACCAGCAACAAAAAAAAAACGATAACAAATACACACTAGATGAGAAAAAACACAAGATCTCTACAAAATACACAAAACAAACAGAGAAACAACATAAGAAACAACCAAATGACACCAAAAACACACACTGAGAGAGAATTATTTAAATAATACCAACAACACACAAAAACGACAACAATAACGCACAAAATAAGAGAAAAAATAGACTGAATAATAAAAAGAACAGACAAACAACAACAAAATACACAAAATGACGCACAAAAAAAACATGCAAAATGATGAAAGAAATCATCTTCATTAGAACATGAGCTGAAAAAACAAAGGTCAGTTATGGTCCCACATCAAGATGACTAGAAATAGTTACAACTATAGAAATAAATCTTGTGATTATTTAAACTGTGTTATCACTTATTCATTCCATCATTATGCTCTATAGTTGTTTTTTTTTACAGAATTATGAGCAAAATGTAGTAGTCGTACATAAGGTACTTGTATTAAAAATAAGAGGAAGGGGTACTAGGGTCAAAAACGTTTTAGAACCACTGCTTTAGAGCATCCAATTAGACCTTGCAGCCGTTCCATGACGAAAAAATCTATGCCTGTATTTACATCTTCTTCATGTCGTCTACAAAACAGCAGAGTTGGAACTGTCGCCTCCTGCGGTCACGGATTTTTTTGGCTCACGGATTTTGTTTATCAAATTTTGGTAAACAAAAGAAGTTTAAACCGACTTTTTTTTTTTTTTTTTTAACTTGAACTGATTTTTAGAGCAACCCAAAGCAGCACAAGTTGTCATTTTGACTGAAAAAGCTTCTAAAGGATTCTGAATGTTTCACCTCCTATAGAACTCAATGGACCAAAAGGGGCGATTGGCGTCATCAATGACATCATTTCAAGATGACGGCGCCATAGACTGTAAAAAAGATGCCAACGCGGAAGTGAAGCTTTTACTTTTAGAGCTCCCCCTGCTGACTGGCTGCAGTATAGGTCATAAACCCCGCCTCCTCAATGATAGCGGATGGGATTTGGGTCAAACTGTAAAGTTAAAATACTCGTCACATGTTTTTTTTAAACCTAAACTCTTCTGTGATCATTAGTTATTATCAGCCTACTTTGTGTTCAAGTGCTCATTTTTCTGTGAAGTTTCTTTAAAATGAGTTATTTGAGGTTGAAAAACGGGATTTGACGTCATACATGACAATGATTGACAGCTGATGATTGGGCAGTATGCTAAAAGGTACTAGGGCTCCTCCCACCGGACCCTACTCTGGCTCCAAATGACGTCAAAATTGCAAGATGGAAGCGCCCCTTAGCGCTGTATTTTGGCTTCAAGAAAGTTGAGTGGGAACAGGGTAAATTAGTCCCAGTTTTAAAAGTTAATAAAAATGAATATGGTGCAAAATACTGCATTTTAATGGGCAGAGATCTTCTAATGAGGACATTTCAAAGGATTTAAGCCACATTAGTAAAAACAAGGTTAAAATTGCCTTTTAGTCCCTATAAAATGCTGTTTAACTCAAATCAAATAACAAGATGTCAAATTGATTTTCAACCAGCATATGGTTTCTTCAAATGAGAAATATTCAATTAATAAACACAGAACTGAAGCATAAATGAGGCCATTATGTGCAGTAATTACACACGTGTGAAGGCAGCTGTGAGAAGCAGGAAGCGAGCGAGTCAAGTCGCCCCATTGAACCGTTCAAGTGGGATGATGTCGCGTAATAAACTCTGTGACATTTAAAAAATGTGAAAATGTCAAGCTGCTACCTCGGTGTAACTGCCCTGAAGTGGAACTTTGTGCTTTCTGGAGTTTTCTCAGTCCTTATGAAGACATTTTTTTGAACGGTAATCAGCAGGTTTCTCTTCATGCCTGCGTGCGTTTGCATTAGCACGCCGTGTGTTTATCTACGGCCTCTTTGTCTCGCTAAAACTGCTCCGTCCTCCTCCTCCGCCACTGCTGCCTTATCGCGTTCCATATGCTGGGATCAGCAGTGATGGACAACCATTGTTGCCCCGAGTTTGGCTCCAACAATTGCAAAAAACAACGTCCGCTGCCAAACCAATTTACCCCTGCCAGCAGCGCTCTTCATAGTTGCCTTGGAAACAAAATAAAAACTTGTGGTTGCTTTCACTGTTTAGTGAAAGTGAAGTAATTGATGCATTATATGCTAATCAGAAATAATAGTGTGGGTGGGATGATGTGGATGTTGGCATACCAATCAGATGCAGATGAGTATAAAGCTGTCTATTTCCTGTGCAGACCTTTGATGATGAATGCCATTCGTGAGCTTCTGCTGATGGAAACGTCTGCTTCCTGCTCAGCAGACCAGCAAAGACACAGTCAATGGAATATTAAAATCATTATATCTGAGAATGAGAAAGAGTGCTGAAGGCAGGAAATTGAGATGTGGGAAAGAAAAAAGAAAAAACGGCACTGATTGTTCAAAAGGAACTGGGATTTTACAGTTGCCGCTTTAATCATCACTCAGTCACATTCCCACTGCGGAAATAAAAATTAAAAAAAAGAGCAAAGTCGTCTGCTTATGGTGGACAATGTGAGGCAGATGATTGCTTTAATTGATTGTGAGATTCAATGAGATTTTAATAGAGGGACATATGCACATACAGGCAGAGCTATCACAGGCAAATCCATCACTTTAATGTCCTCGTGTTGGCGTAAATTGCTGAATAAATGTCCCTTTTTTCTCATCGGATGTGTTTGTTTCGTTCACCACGTTCCCCAAAGGGCTGCTTTTTAATGAGTGCAGCAGCAGCAGCAGCAGCTTTATATATGAGCAGAAAATGCAGCAGCACAGCCTCATGGTACAGTAACAACCATTCAGGCTTTTCTCCTGCTGACAGAAGGAGAAAAGACACAACTGAAGAGAAGAGCGCAATGCTAAATTATTTAGTGCAGGGGCCGTATAGCAAAGATCTGACTACTTCCTCATTTGGGAAGATTAACAGATGTAGCAAATCGCTCCGTTGTCAATCTTTGACTCTGCTGAGCTGCAGTACTGTGAATAAATTGGATTTTATATCTCCACCGGGAACTATTCTTTCGAAGGAATCCTCTATTCATTTTTTTTCTCTCTTTCCATAGTCAAATCTGAAAATTAAAAAAATAAAAAGGATACATTTGTTATCTGACGACACAGTGGACCGTTGTGTGGCCTTATCTCATGCATTCAAATTCTGTGCCGACAGCAAATCTGAACTCACATTCACTTTGAGGGAGACTCACAGTAGTGACTTTGATTGTCTGTGATCGCAGGAAACCTGCGGAAAAAGAAGAATTTACTTCCTGGAATGGAAATAGAAATAATGATAAAATTACCTCCTCCAAGGAGGAAGTAATGTGTTTTCACTGGCGTTTATTTCTTTGTTTTTTGGTTTAGCAGGATTACTGGCACTTAGCAAAGTTTGACAAAGACTTAAAGGGGACATATCATAGTTTTAAATACTTCCTTTTTACATATAAATCATACAGTTGTGGTCTATATAAAGCAGAACTGCACTGCTTGGGTCTGAATTCATCATTATTATAGCTCCACCCCTTTTCTACCCTTTTCTGAGGTGCTTCTGAGAGCAACTCGTTTTGGTGTGGTCTCTTTAAATGCAAATGAGACACTTCATACCCCGCCCCCTCTCCAGGTTCAACTCCACCCTGCTCGGCCATTTTTGTAGTTTGATAGAAGATATGGCTATGTAGCGGCTCAGAAAAAATTTATTCACACGTTATTTACACAATCTCAACAACAGAAGACTTGTCCATCCAGCCTTACATGTTCCAGCCAGAGTCTGACCCAGCGAAGCGAGATGAAAATGAAGATGATGAACCTGCAGAACCCTAACAAGTGAGCTAGCACAAGCACCGAGCTAACGCTAGCGCCAAGCTAACGTCACGAAATGCATTTTAATACAGACTTTTCGGAGACAAAAATGGCAAAATGAAATGACTAATGAAAACTTTAGACTTAAATTAAATCACGTAGGCCATATCATCAAGGATCTAAAACGAGCACACAGCGCTAACATATGAAGACGGTGCAACTGCTAATGCTAACAAAACAATGACAGGGACGTCTTATCATCACACTTTTTAGCGTTATTTACAGCTTACCGAAGTGCTCTGTTCGTCGTCTCCAAAGATAGAAGGAATTAAACCCTCAATCAGACAAAGTCTTTCGGCAAATCCTTCTTTATACTGGCGGAGGTTGCAGAAGCAGTCATCATTGAAGTGCTTCACACACACAAAAATCACCTTACCCACAGATGTGGGTACAATTCCGTAAAAAATAAAACTCAACCAGGCACTTCGAAAAGGTTCTGATGCTGGGAGACGGTGTAATGAAGCGTGTGGGTTACTACATCCAACAACCCAACATTTTGACTTATCCTCTCGTAACTTCTGCATCCTGGAGCTTGGACTACAAAATAAAAGCGAGAAATAAAAATGGCGGATTGCTCGAAGTGTTGGGCCTGGAGTCGATGTCCTAATTTGGCAGTTCTGCTGACGTTATTGTTCAAAAAACATAATAGAGAATCGAAAAATCGAAACAGATTGAAAAATATGACCAAAACAGAATATAAAGATATCAACGGAGCACCTGAAGAGATTAATTTGAACTTTTCTGTGCTTCTAAACACTCTAAATATACATCAAAATACATTTAAGGGCTAAAAAAGTGGATTTAGCATGATATGTCCCCTTTAACCAAAGATAGACCTGAGGCCACAAGTGTCAAACTTACGGCCCGGGGGCCAAATCCCTCCCTTCAGAGCATCAAAAGGGCCCGCAACAAAAAAGTCAGAGAAAACATGAATCCCTGTGTAAATTATGACTAATTCAGTTGTAGATATCTACAAAATAATACAGAAATTCAATTAAACTCCACAATTTGAGCAGGGCTCACACTCTTCCCATTATTTATGGCAGTGGATTCTAATTTCATTGTTAACAGAAAGATTTTTCTTTTAAATTGTCCTCCTAAATTTTGCCAAATAAAATTTTAAAATTGCCGCAAAATCAAATAAATTGGCAGTGCAGATCAATCAGGGACTGATATCTATCACTGATTGTTTTCATATTACCAGTGTCTTACATATTTTATCATTTATTTATACGTGGATGTGTAAACCACAGCACAAATTTCTGAAATGTGCATTTGATCGCGGTTTATTTATTTATTTATTTATTTATTCATTTTTATGGGGTGTCCATACATTTGGAGCTACTGTATCATTATTAATGGGAATAGAAATATGGCACAGAGGAGATTTGACACCTGGCAGAGGTTTGTATCCGCTGAGTACTCTTGTTATTCTTAATATTATTAACTTCACCTTTTTTAAACAAAATTAAACGTGAAATTGCAATGTGATTTTAAATATCACGCATTTACGGGCAATTTGTCTCTGTAAATGTAAATCTCAGGTGATATCAGTGTGTGCTTGTTTCTGCTGTGTATGAATTTAAAATGAATGACAATAGTTAACAAAATCAACCGTATTAAGCATGTTTGGCAGGATTTCAGGAAGTTTGTAATGACATCTGATTATAGGGAAAGACTTATAACCAAAATGATACAATGAATTCTACCAGACAGATACAGAAACACTGGTATAATGTAACAGTCCATAAATGTCTTTATACATTTATATCTTTGATACACACCTCTTAGGTCTGAAAAAGCCTAACCAGCCAACATTGGGCAAGTTAAATAAACCTATAATAGTTTAGTGCTACAGGTGGAAGTAATGAAAATGCCTTTTAGTCGCTGTCAGATGCTGTTTTTCAACCAGTATTTGGTTTCTTCACAACGTCTAATCAGCGAGTGCTTTCTTATGCAGTGTATAACGATGAAATTAAATTAATTCCAAAAGTTAACTAAATTAACTGTATTGAGCATACTTGGCACTATTTTAGGAAGTCTAATAGTATTATAATGACATCTAATTTGGGAAAGACGATAAAAAACGGAAACTGAAATGTATGAACTAATGCAGAGCTGACACAAAAATGGCTAAATTGTGACCTGGAATAATAAAAATATTCTAGTGTTCCAATGGACTATATGCACAGTGAGACGTGATGAAAATAAGACCGATGAAGTACTTCCTGTTACCGCTTTCGGACAGTCAAAACAGTGGTGAAGTGAGCCGCCACACTTTTGAAACGTGTTTTTCACAGTTTTGTTTTATTGTGCCTGTTTGTGTGGTTGTGTGTCTACACAATGACACCCAAAAGGAGGAAGTTTACCTTCCAAACAAGAGGAGATAGCACATCAAGATACCACTGTTGCGTTCCTAGGTGTACAGCTTCAGCTAGACGTAGTTCTGCTTTCAGTTTTAATTACGTTCCCACAAAACGATGAGCTCCAAAAAAAGTGGATCATCAACATCCGGAGAGATGAACCCTAAACCCTAAACCCTAACCCTGACATGAAGGAGCGATCAAATGCACAAGGGCGTCAGCGGAGCTGTCCCTGTTCTTTTTTAATGGAATAATTACTCCCCTTCTGCACCTCGTCCTGGTGTTTGGGAGCGAAGAGAGCTACAAGATTTTCCCTCTGAGAACTCTGAGGAGAAAATGGATGTACCATGTCCTGACCACGACTACTGCTCGTCTGCTGCGAGAGGTGCACTGGACTTAGCCCTCAGTGTTATAGAGGAGGTCCGGGCGGAGAATGCTGCGCCCCGGAGACAGATGGAGGAGATGACCATCAGCAACAAGTTTGGCTTGGAACGGTTTGCTGCAAAACATAGCTGTAGCTACTGTATTAAAGTAGCATTAGCTCCTCGCTAAACATAAAACAACAGTAGTAACGCTGAATAAATGGGAAAACAGTTTGTCAGTGAAAGGCCAGTAGTTTCTGCAAATGTATAAGAACACTGCTGCTATTGACTGCAATTTGTATATTACAGTAGGTTTAGGAACCAGAAGTTCTTTCACGGTCTTCACTCGAAGGCGGAAGTGAAGCGTGCATATAGCCCATTGTTGCCTTTTCACAATAAACTTCTGACTTGACTCACATATATTGTGTTTAGTGAGTCCCCAGCAGAGGATTAACCAATGAGGGCTGTGGATCTTTTTTTCCAGCCCTTTTTTTTCAGTCTTCTATCACCCACTCCATCTCTGAGTCACTGTTTGGACAGGAAATCATGTGTTCACAGAGACTGTTGTTTCATTAAACGCTACAGCCGTGAGAGGAAATGGATATCTGCCAACCCTGATAATTTAACATCCCCAGCCTCAAACACTCACTCTGCCTCTATAGATTTGGCATTAACCTCAAAGTTTCAATTACACCACAATTAAAATTATCTAAAAGCTAGAGAATTTCAGCACAGGAGGGATAACACACGTACAGCAGCATTGCTGACATATTGTTCAGTTTCTCATTACTACAGTCATTATAGAAATATAGAACAATTACTGAGAAACAATGCTGACAGAGAATTTAGTGAGTTATAGTTTTATAAGTTAGATGTGTGTCCTTACTTAGACCCTGACCCTGAAAGTCCAATCATTTCAACACAGGAACTGAGTGTGGAAATTATTTTCTACATTAAAGAAATGTCACGGCACACGGCACACCACTATTTCATAATAGGAGGATGAGCTGGAGAGCAGTGGTTGCCAAACTTTACACAGTCCCGTACCCCTTCAGACATTTAACCTGAAGCCATGTACCCCCTACTCCTGCACACTTAAAAACATAATAATATAATGTCATATACAACGTATACCCCTACAGCACAAATCTGGCCCTTTATAAATTTGGCTTGCAGGAGAACGGTAAAAAGACAGAAAAAACAAATTATTGTCCAGATTACCAAATAATTCAGTTGTAGATAAATCCGCTAGGATATCTCAGATATCTAGATACACAAATTCAATGTAAATTCCACAATATTTGGAGAATCGCAAGTTTCCCATGACTGCAGTCATTCAAAATTTCAAATTGTTCAAAAAATTCAGTGTTTCCGCAATTATGTAACACAATTTCCAAAAATTCAATAAAAACTGGTCACAAAATTAATTACATTTGAAAGAGCAAAACCCTGCAGGAGTTTTACATACTTTATGTCTGATTTATACGTTGTGTAAAGTACAAACTTGGGTACATTAATCAATGTTTTTTTTTTTTTTTTTAATTTCTCTTCACGTACAACCTATGACAATTTGCGTACCCCAGTTTGGGAACCCAGGATATATAATAACACAGAATAATAATCTGTAAGCACACAAGAAAACATCTTATTCAGAATGATCAGATTTATTTGATTAATTAGCCTACTGGCCCAACGTCAGTTTTAATCCCTTTGTTTCAGGCTGAAAGAGATACCATACAACTTTTTCACTTCCGATACGATACCGATATTGCATCCTTGGGTATTGGCAGATACCGATATCAATCCAATACGATATCAGCACAAATCATACATACTTTTATTACTTATTTTGTAGTGTGGAATGTTAGAAAAGGTTTGATCAAGTGATGTTACACAAATAAAGAACAATAGTCAGCAACAGTATGGATGAGAAAAACTGACACATTTATTATTAACCAATTAGTTACATACATTTTAACCTTCAACATAATATCTACAGTTGAATAAATATAATATAAATCAAAATGATGGAACATTTAAGAAAAACTCACAAAATAACAAGAAAAACACCAAAAAATGACGAGAAAAACACACAAAACATTAAAAATGAGGGGTGGTTAATCAGTTTGATTTCCTAATTCGATTCTGATTATTGTTCATTATTGATCATCCATTTAACAGTCAGCTGCTGAATTAAGTCACAGCACCTTCAAAATTGTACAGTGGAATTTAACTATTCAAATTAGGAGAACCCACTTGGTTTGTATTACAATTTGAAAAACATAAATTATCAAGTTTTGTACATTGAAGAAATTATTCAATTACTCTGTAATACTTTTGAAATGTATTGATTATCTTTTTTTTTTACACCACCCTTAACAGCAACCCACAACCTGTGATAAAAGCAGTATATTTATAAAGCGTATAGTTGTGGTTCACGGTCATTTTTCACCAAGTATTTATTAAATAAAATAAAGGTTATTAAACCTGCAGCTGGAATGGAGTGGTTTTGTAATTCTGCAATTAATTTATGAAAGAAGAACAAGAAGGTGCTGCGAGGTTTGAGTTCAACTCACTGATTAACTTATTGATTGTTTCCGGCTGGTTTCAGTGAAATAGAAGCTTCTGTTCAGAGTAGAGGTTTGAACTGAGTTCTCCACCATAACTGAACCAATTTAATCAAATAAAAATATTTATCATCAGATTTAAATCCTTAATCCTGCTTCATCACCAAGAAGGAATATGTGTTTTTATTCGTTTGCAGGATTTTGTCAAAATTACATAGAAGATTTTGAACAAATTTTAATCAAAGTTAGACCAGACCATGAAAGATTCCATGAAAATGTGGTGGGCATCAAATCAATTTACTGATTCTGGATCAGTTTTTAAAAAAAATTCATTCATTCGTTCATCAACGGTGAAATTTCAAAAACTCATATATCATTGAACGATTTTTATTAAATTAGACTCTGTTATGTCAGGTCGATTCCTCAATTACCCACAAAATGTTCTCAGTATTAGATTTGGAATGCACATCTTATTGTAATTTTTCAGAAAAATGAGGGTGCCCAGTCCATACATTGTGACCCAAAGCAGTGGTTAAAAGTAAAAAGTACAGTAATGGTAGAGCAGAGCTCCATGATTATTATCAGGCAGAGGTTCTCGACCTTTTCAGCCCGCGAACCCCAAAATAAAGGTTCCAGAGACCGGGGACCCCACTGTAGGTTGAACACAGACATGAACATTGAAGAACAGTCATGTGGAGACAGGGCCAACTATAAGGGGGAATAAAGGGGAGAGATTTTTGGGGTCCATCCATAAAGTCAGTAAAAATAATGGTCCATTGTTCTATGAATCTGTGATAACCACATTTATTTATTTATCTGAATAATATCCACTGTTATACAGGAAGTTTATTATTATTATAGTCATCTTAAAGATAGAAATAATTGTTTTAATCAGAAATAAAATGGGTTAAAAGTGACCAAATGGTGGAAAAGGTGGTGAAATGGGATTTTAAAAACCACAGAAATTGGTTAAAAGTTGCAAAATAGAGTGGCCAAAAACGTGGTAAAAATGGTTAAAAGTGTCAATATTGGAACAATTAGTAATAAATAATAATAAATGTCAATGTCAATGTCAGGTTTATTTATATAGCACATTTCAAAACAGCTACAACTGCCCAAAGTGCTGTAGAGCAAACATTATAAAATACAATGTAAAAACAGTCACAAAATATCCAACATAAAACAATAATAATAAAATACATGGGATCTGCTCAACTTGTGTTGAAAGCCAAAGCAAAAAGACGGGGTTTTCCACAATGACTTAAAAACATGAATGGACTGGGCCATTTTGACATTCAGCGGAAGGCTGTTCCAGAGACTTGGAGCCTCTACGGGAAAAGCCTGGTCTCCTCTGGTTTTGAGCTTAGCTATTGGCACCACCAGAGTCAATTGATTGGAGGATATCAGTGTTCGACCTGGATCACGGATCAACAAAAGCTCCGAAAGGTAGGATGGAGCCAACCCATTCAGACATTTAAAAACCATCAACAGTATCTTGAACTGAATCCTAAAACTGACTGGAAGCCAGTGCAGAGAGGCCAACACAGGAGTTATGTGCTCACGTTTCCTCGTTCCCGTGAGCAAACGCGCCACTGCGTTTTGAACCAACTGCAGACGCCGGGTGGAAGTTTGATCGAGCCCACAGTACAGAGAGTTACAGTAATCTAAGCGTGAATGACACACTCCAGGTCGGCGTGAGGCAAATAGGATCTGATTTTGCTGAGCAAACGCAGCTGACAAAAGCTATTTTTGACGACTGAACTTATTTGTCTGTCAAACTTAAATGAACTGTCCAAAACAACCTCAAGATTCCTACCAGAGTCGTGGAAATAGATACTCAAAGGGCCCAGAGCAGTGACATCACACGAGTTACCAAATACAACAATTTCAGTTTTGGAGTCATTAAGCTTTAGGCAATTTTAAGCCATCCAGTCCTTTACTTCCTCCAAACAATCAAACAAAACTTGAGCATTGTCTGTGCCTGGCTTCAAAGGCAGATAAATTTGCAGGTCGTCTGCAAAACAATGAAAGTCAATTTTATATTTTCTGAAAATTGACCCAATGGGCAACATATACATTGAAAACAATAAGGGGCCCAAAATGGAGCCCTGCGGCACGCCACAGCTGAGTGGGGCAACTCCAGAAATGTAAGGACCAAGGTGGACGACAAAAGATCGATTTTCAAGGTACGATCTAAACCAACTTAAGGCAGTACCTTTAATGCCAACATGATTTTTGAGGCGTGAAAGCAATATTTCATGGTTGACAGTGTCAAATGCTGCCGTTAAATCTAAAAGTACCAAAACAGTAGAGCAGCCTGAATCAGCAGTTAAAATAAGGTCATTAAAAACTCTTAAGAGTGCAGTCTCAGTGCTGTGACGTAACTTAAAGCCAGATTGAAATTTTTCTAAAATACCATTTACATCCAGATAAGTTTGTATTTGAGCAAAAAACAGTTTTTCCAAGATTTTTGATAAGAAAGGCAATTTAGAAATTGGCCTGTAGTTTGTCAGGACTTCAGAGTCCAGGTTTTGCTTCTTAAGCAGAGGCTGAACAACAACATGTTTAAAGGAACTTGGAACGCAGCCTGATGTCAGCGAGGAATTTATAATCGCCAGCATATGAGGCCCAATATGCCTCTTTGAGGTGTTTAGGAGGGAGACAATCAAGCGGACAGTTAGAAGCTCTTAATTTATGCACAACAACGGACAGGTCGCTAAGGGACACAGGTTCAAAATGCTCAAAAGTCGCAGAACACACAGAAGTAACTCTTTGAAAGAAGAGGTTGAGTCCCTAATAGCAGTTATCTTGTCAACAAAACATTTCAGAAAACTTTCACACAAAGTTTGAGAATGTACAACATAGTTTGAGTCCGTAGGTTTCACAAGTCTATTTAAAACATTAAACAGAACTTGGGGTCTGTTATGATTTGTAGAAATCAAGTTTGACATGTACTCAGCTTTAGCACACTTCACAGCTTTCTGATCATTTGATAAACAGTCTCGCAAAATGCCCAAAGAAACGTGAAGCTTGTCATTTTTCCACCTCCAAATAGTTTAAACTGGCAAATAATGGGCTTGATAAATTGTAAATGTGGTTAAATTGGAAAAAAATAATGGGCATGAAATATGGTGAAGAGGTTAAAAGTGATAATAATAATAACAATAATAATAATAATAATAATAATAATAATAATAATAATTATACATTTCATTTGTAGAGCACTTTACATTTGTAAATCTCAAAGTGCTGCAGAGCTTAAAAGAATAAAATAATTGTAAAAACCTAAAAAAACATCCAAAAGTGAAATTAGTAGAGTTTTAATGGGTCAACATATGTAACATTAGGTGGAAAAAGTGGTGGAAAGGTTTATAAGTGCTGAAAATGTCTTGAAAGTGCAAAAATATGTAGAAAATGCATTGAAATTTGATGGAGAAGTGGCAGAAATGGGAGAAATGTAGCAAAAATGCATTAAAAGGAGCAAAAATATGGCAACAAAAAGTGATGAAAATGAAATATGTCAACGTTGGCGTAGTTGCAGAAAAAGGGTCAAAATAAGCAAAGATTGGCTGAAATCGGTTTTGAAAAAGGTTTCCTGAAGGCATCTGGCGACCACCTTCTAGTGTCTCATGATGCCAAGGTTGAGAACCCCTGACCTATACATGGTTATTAATGGGGATGGAAATGTCTTGCAAGCCTTTAAAGTGTGAGCGATCATCAATGATCAGGATCATTGATCCAGATAACTGAAAATATCTGTCAAAGAGGAGATGTGGCAGAGTTTTCTTCTTTTAATTCTATTTTTTTGCAGTAATTAATGAGCGAGTGGGATCCCACTGAGTTAAACAGGTTCTAACTGAAGGAGCGACGCATTGAGTGTAAACACCCTGTTAAACACAGGCAGCAAATTGACTGGAAACCAAAGCTGATGAGCAATTACCCCACTGACGAATGTCTATTTAGCTCCTCTGAATGCTACGCTGAATGCTAAGCTAATGTGAGTGAATGGAACACTTAGCTTCACCTTTTGTCTGTGAGCAGCTGAACCTTAAAGAAACAAATAGGAATTCTCCACAACAGCATTCACTATTGGTTCAGTTCATTATGACTTTATTTACCTACAGTTTGTGTTATTAGTGCAGCGTATATTTCCATTTCGCCTTTCACAAAGGTGTCGCCCCCAGGCTCATGTCCTCAGCCATGTTCGAACACATGAAAGACCCGTCGGCATGCCACAGGAATGACTAAACAGTTCATAAAGTCAAATATGTAACAACAAAATGAATTATTTAGCCTCGTTCACACTGATGCAAACAATGTGTGCAGCTTTGATGTGAAAACTCAACAAGGTAATCAATGGAAGTGGATTAAATACAATTTATTCATGTTTGTGTTTATTCTGAATAAAATGAGGCACTGCAGAATAGATAGTGTAGAAGAAGAAGTATCTGTTTTTCCTTTTTAAATTGTTGTTTTCTTTTTCTTTTGACTTCTTTTTCTTTTTTGTTTTCCTTCATTTTTATTTTTTCTTCTTCTACTTTCTGTTTTTCACTTTTAAATGTTAGTATTGGTAATGGTATTATTATTATTATTATTATTATTATTATTATTATTATTATTATTATTATTATTTCTGTTTTTCCTTTTAAATTTTATTTTTGTTTTTTATTCTTTTTTCTACTTTATCTTCTTTCTGTTTTTCTTTATTTTTAATTTTTTAAAGATTTTCTTTTGTCTTTCTTTTACTTTTTCCCTTTTTTCTTTCCATGTTTCATTTTCTTGTTCTTTCTGTTTTTTTTCTTTTTCTTTACAAAGTGACAGAAATGACTCTAACAACACAAAACGAAAACAAAAATATATGAAATGACTTGAAAAAACACACAAAACAGAAAAGTACGCAAAATGACAACAAAATACACACAAATTATTCCAACAACACAAAGTGACTCATATAACACACAACGAATGCACAAAAAACAAACTGAGAGAAGGATATTTTCAACAGGATACTCCAACAAGACAAAATGACAACAAACATACACAAAATGACTGATTTAACGCACGAAACAAACACAAATAAACACAAAACGAGTGAAAAATTGATTGAATTATTAGTTTTTTTCCCTCTAATGTGTGAAATCATCCATGAAATCAGAAATTCATATATTATTTAAAATATTAATTCCGTAACCATGTAAAATATATTCTTACTTTCATTCCCCACACACAGTGTGTGTGTGTGTGTGTGTGTGTGTGTGTGTGTGTGTGTGTGTGTGTGTGTGTGTGTGTGTGTGTGTGTGTGTGTGTGTGTGTGTAAGGCTTATTAAGCGCTCACACTGAGCTCTAATCCCACAGAGGAAACACGGGTCAGAGGTCACGCAGGAAACTAATTTGCCTCCTCGCTTTAATATCGCGCACAGTGCTGACGGCACGCACGACAAACAACAGCACGGTCGTTTTGAAAAGTTATCGAAACACACAGCCCGAGTTTACTTTTATATTCCCATGAAGTCTGATTAAAAGTTTGACCCGTGGAACATTTTCACCCCAGTGTGAGGCTGTTGGCTTTAGAGCAGACTGTGGTCCTCCATCTAAGTTTGTACAATAAAAAATACAGAAAAATACACAAAACCACAGCAAAAATTAATACATTTCACACACACAAAAAGAACTGACCCCAAATATACACAAAAAACAGGCAAACAAGGAAACTACACAAAATGACTCCAAAATGACAACAAAAATGATGAAAAAGACGAAAAAAAAATTTCTGAAACACAAAATGAGAGGAAATTATACAAAATGACAACAAAAAAATACACAAATTGACTTTAAAACAACATAAGTTTTAACAAAAAGGATCAAATGTTTACAAAAACCAACAAAAACTCAAAATGTCAGAGAAACATACAAAATGACAACAAATTACACAAAATAATTTCAATAAAACACAAATTCACAACAAAAATACACAAAATGACTGCAATAAAACACAAATCTAAAATAAAATGACACAAAATGACTCCAATAACGCACATACTGTATCATCAGCAACAATACTAAAAAGAAATGGTGATAAAAACCCAAATAATTGTAAAAAATTATACAAAATGACAAAACTCACAAATTGACCTCAAAACACAAAACGTTTGAACAAAAACACACAAATCAACAACAAAAGACACAAATTGACTCCAAATACACAAAAATCAAGAATAAAAATATACAAAATTACTGCAATAACATCCAAATTATCAGCAAAAACACAAGATGACAGAAAGGTACAAAAAACCGACAATAAAAACACACAAATTAACCCAAACACACAAAATGACTTCAATGAAATACAAATCAGCAGGAAAAATAGACAAAATGACTCCAAAAACACACAAATAAATAACAAAAGACGCAAAACAACTCAAATGAAACACAAATCATCAGCAAAATCACAAAATGGCATAAATAATTACCAAAATGACAACAAAAACACACAAAATGAGAGGAAATTACACAAAATTCACAACAAATATACACAAAATATTTTAACACAAATTACAAAATGACTACAATAAAACAAAAAAATGTTACCAAAACACACAAATGAGAGAAAATCATACAAATTGACAACAAAAATCCAAAAAGTTAAAGCAAAAAACACAAAATTACTGCAATGAAATGCAAATAAACAACAATATGATTCCAAAAACACACAAATAAATAACATCAGACACAAATTGACTCCAATAAAACACAAATAATGAGCTAAAATACAAAAATATCAAACAAAAACCCTTTATTGTTTCCTGTATTAATGCTCATAACAGTCATTATTCTGATTGGCCCTTGGAACCAGAATCACATTTTTGTGTCTCTGCTGTTCTAAAAATGAATCATCTCTGCTTTAGTGTGTGCTGCAGTAAATGCTTTCTATAGAACAATGCTGCACTCTCGTGTTAGAATTGTGAATTACATCTTAAATCTGACACATTTAAGCTTTATTTTAGGATTTTAAATAATTAAGAAAAAACACTGAAGGTCATTAATAATTCCAAAGCAGGTGGTGGTTGTGATGTTAGTGGGAAATCTGTTTTTCATCTACCTTTCCTGATGTGTTGAAATAATAAACAGCTTTTTGTGATCAAGGCTTTGAAAAGTGAACATTTTGGCCTCTGCTGAGCTCTATAATAATTAGAATAAAAATCAATGTGATGCAGGACAGCCTGGGGGAGAATGTGTTTTACACCAACATCCTCTTTTATCTTTGTATGATGTTCCTAACGAGCCCCTACACGTGTACTGACTGGTTAAAGCATTTACACTGAAAATAAACTCATGCTCATTCATCCACTAAAGGACTAGGGGTGGGAACTTCTGGGTACCTCACGATACGATACGCGATACAGAGCTCACGATAAAGATTATCTCATGATATGACGATGCTGCGATTATCTATATATATTGGTCAGAAATCAATCTACGATAATCTACGACATAACAAGAAGAAAAAGAATAAGTGAAAAAATACAATTTTTATTTTATATCTCTGAAAGACAATACATTGAAAAAGTGTCCTATGAACAGTGACACTATTTTAGTGCAACATTTCTGTAAATAAGTATCATCATACCAATGTTAATGAATAAGTATCTCCATTAGTGCTTTCTGTAAACAAAACAAGGTCTTTCTTACCAGTGACACCATTATAGTGCAATATTCCAGTAAACAATATATTGGTTCCTTCAACAAACAGTGACAACATTTCTGTGAAGACATACCTGCACATTTTAGTGAAAAAGCAGAAAAGGATTAAATATATATATATATATATATATATATATATATATATATATATATATATATATATTTAAATATCTAAAAAGTTGATACTTAGCGCGAGCATATCGTTAATCGATCGTGCGAAAAATATTGTGATACATCGCCATATCGAGATATCGTCACACTCCTATAAAGGACTACAAAGATACACAACATTTACTACAAAAACACATCAGACAAGTACAAATATGCACAAAAATCTACAAAACAACAAAAATTACTCCAAAAACACAAAATAACAACAAAAGTAAATGACTCGCATAAGTGGCTTAGGTCCAGAAGCAAATTCTAATTTGTGTAGGTAAGAGATCAATATGCATTTATTGTATAGCTCGTAAATTGTAATAATAATAATAATAATAATAATAATAATAATAATACAATAAGCATATAAAAAATGATGGTATTGAATTTTTAAAGATGTAATCGATGCTAAATGGGTTTTATTTTGTCGATGAAACATAATTAACAGTTCCTTCCACTGATTGCAATTAAACAGCCTCATAAATCAGACATAAACTGATGCATAATCTTAACTTAATGTTTCTTAACCACACAATTAAAATTACAATTATTATTTTCTCCCTAAAAGTAATTTACAATTACATTCTCAATTACTAAACTTAAATTACAATTAATCAGTTACTGAACCTGAAATAAGTCACCAAATAAAACTTAACTTAGCTATCTGTTAGCATCTCTTATGACCGTAACCATCATCACAGGTATTTACATTTGTCATGTTTTGATAATTACTCTTTGAATCAATGTGTGCTTTTAAAAAAATAAAATGTGAGTATTATTGCAGAAAAATGCTTGGCTTTTTTAAATCACACAAACTTTGACGGTGGAACCAAGTGTTTATATGATACGCAAACACAAAATGAGAGACGAACATACAAAACGACAACAAAAATACTCAAAAACACCAACAAAAAAACACACACAAAATGACTCACACAAAAACACACAAAGCAGTGACAAAAACAAACAAAAAGAGAGGAAAAAAAATCCAAGTTATTTTATCAGATTTGTTGAAATATTTATCTTAATTTTTCCAAAATCCTGCATTTTTTCTTAAATTATTTGACAATTTGTTTCACAAATTAAATGAAAATTTACCACAAAATGAAAGATATTGAGATGAAAATCCTGCATGAACTGATATCTGTCACTGCTGTAATATTGTCAGTGTCTTACACACTATATCATATAATTTATATGTATTGTAATGTAAACTAGGGCACATTAATATTAAAACTACTCATTTTCTCTGCCTATAAACTGTGTCTACTTGAGTTTGACATAAAATATTACAGAACAGACCTTTTTTTATGTTTTAGGAGAAATATTTCAAGTTTATATATGATATATTTCAAAGATAACAGTAACTGCTTGTTAAAAAAATGAAGCACCAGCCACAATACTTCTTCGCCTAAACTTCATTTTGAAAAAAAAAAATCAAAACAAATGAATAACAGTTGTTTAATTAAAGACATTTGTCTGAGCATTTAAAGTTAATTAGAATTTGACAACCTGTGACTCCACCATGTATGAAAGCAATTAAAAACTCCTGTGTAGATGTTTTTCTCTGATCTTAATAATAAATGAGAATCACAACAATGTCTATAGAAATGACAGGTTTGCCTCAGCGCCACCATCACACTGTAATGTACAGTAAGTGTTCGGATGCAGCTTCTGTCACTGAATAATAAAGAGGAAATGTTACTAAGGGCAACAAAGCCACTGGTCTGATAATGATGCACAGCTACAGTCAGAGTCACTGAAAGTCATGCTACAGTGAAGATCAGGGGCGTAGCACCATATTTTGGGCCCTGGGTACAAACCATCATGTTGGGCCCCGACTGTACACTTTTTTTTCTCACTATACTAGTATTATTGCATTATTATGTGTATCTGACATGCTGTTGTGTATCTTTGACATGCTGTTGTGTATCTTTGACATGCTGTTGTGTTGCTGCTGTTGTGTATCTTTGACATGCTGTTGTGTATCTATGACGTGCTGTTGTGTATCTTTGACATGCTGTTGTGTTGCTGCTGTTGTGTATCTTTGACATGCTGTTGTGTATCTATGACGTGCTGTTGTGTATCTTTGACATGCTGTTGTGTATCTTTAACATACTGTTGTGTATCTGACATGCTGTTGTGTTGCTGCTGTTGTGTATCTTTGACATGCTGTTGTGTATCTGACATGCTGTTGTGTAGCTGCTGTTGTGTATCTGACATGCTGTTGTGTATCTTTGACATGCTGTTGTGTATCTGACATGCTGTTGTGTAGCTGCTGTTGTGTATCTGACATGCTGTTGTGTATCTTTGACATGCTGTTGTGTATCTTTGACATGTTGTTGTGTATCTGACATGCTGTTGTGTAGCTGCTGTTGTGTATTTGACATGCTGTTGTGTATCTTTGACATGCTGTTGTGTATCTTTGACATGCTGTTGTGTATCTTTGACATGCTGTTGTGTATCTGACATGCTGTTGTGTATCTTTGACATGCTGTTGTGTATCTGACATGCTGTTGTGTATCTGACATGCTGTTGTGTTGCTGCTGTTGTATATCTTTGACATGCTGTTGTGTATCTGACATGCTGTTGTGTATCTTTGACATGCTGTTGTGTATCTGACATGCTGTTGTGTAGCTGCTGTTGTGTATCTGACATGCTGTTGTGTATCTTTGACATGCTGTTGTGTATCTTTGACATGTTGTTGTGTATCTGACATGTTGTTGTGTATCTGACATGCTGTTGTGTTGCTGCTGTTGTATATCTTTGACATGCTGTTGTGTATCTTTGACATGCTGTTGTGTATCTTTGACATGCTGTTGTGTATCTTTGACATGCTGTTGTGTATCTGACATGCTGTTGTGTATCTTTGACATGCTGTTGTGTGTATCTGACAAGCTGTTGTGTATCTGACATGCTGTTGTGTATCTGACATGCTGTTGTGTATCTGACATGCTGTTGTGTATCTTTGACATGCTGTTGTGTATCTGACATGCTGTTGTGTATCTTTGACATGCTGTTGTGTGTATCTGACAAGCTGTTGTGTATCTGACATGCTGTTGTGTATCTGACATGCTGTTGTGTATCTGACATGCTGTTGTGTATCTTTGACATGCTGTTGTGTATCTGACATGCTGTTGTGTATCTTTGACATGCTGTTGTGTATCTGACATGCTGTTGTGTATCTGACATGCTGTTGTGTATCTGACATGCTGTTGTGTATCTGACATGCTGTTGTGTTGCTGCTGTTGTATATCTTTGACATGCTGTTGTGTATCTGACATGCTGTTGTGTGTATCTGACAAGCTGTTGTGTATCTGACATGCTGTTGTGTATCTGACATGCTGTTGTGTGTATTTGACATGCTGTTGTGTATCTGACATGCTGTTGTGTGTATTTGACATGCTGTTGTGTATCTGACATGCTGTTGTGTGTATTTGACATGCTGTTGTGTATCTGACATGCTGTTGTGTATCTGACATGCTGTTGTGTATCTTTGACATGCTGTTGTGTATCTTTGACATGCTGTTGTGTATCTGACATGCTGTTGTGTATCTTTGACATGCTGTTGTGTATCTATGACGTGCTGTTGTGTATCTGACATGTTGTTGTGTATCTGACATGCTGTTGTGTATCTTTGACATGCTGTTGTGTATTTATGGTTATATAATATATATTTTTCAGGGTTTTTGGTGCACTGTTAGGGGTAATTTAAAGACTTTTATCTAATTTGTAGTTGTGTGTGTTTTTAAAGTCATTTTGTGGCCCCATGGGTTCCCAGTTATCATCTCTGTTATAAACATTTAGAGGCCCGATATTTATCTAATCTGAATCTTTTTATGGTGTGTCAGATTATGGTATTAGCTTATATGTAATTTGCTTTAGTAGTTGAAGGATCACGTTTAGAGGGGACGTAGTGTTAGTTAGTAAATGCTTGGACACACACACAGCATCGTAAAAAGGAGTCGATGCGAGGCCAGAAGAACTAATTCTTGAAACAGGAATCAGATGAGGAATAACGACCCCTGGACAACATCCTTATCATGCTGTTAACAAATGGTGAAGAGTAGGGGGTCATACCCCCACCGCTTCACTCTGAACTATGGAATGAAACACGATAAAAGAAGATGGAGTCAGATTGGAAGATGTCTTTGGCATCTGGTGCAGGAAGCAGAGAACCTTGATGGAGCTTGTGGCGTTACATGTATCAGAGTTATTGATTATGTTAATAAATCTAGTCATCTGTCTGAGGTGATGTGATGAAAGAAAGAAACTGACTGACATGGACAGGTGGTACGTTCATGTTTAGGGAGATATTTTACAGTTTATAAAACGTTTGATCATATTTGTGTTGCTTGCACAGGAAGTCAGCACCTTCACCGTCAGAGTGACCAGCGCCTCCTGTGATGCTTGTCCAGAGGAGACGACGCTGTGCAGGATCTGCAGCAGCTGTGGTCCACCCTGTAGGAGATGGAGTTGTAGAAGACGGGGTTGCTGTGGCCCCTGGTGTGGTGGGAGTCGTAGGACTGAGACTCTGGGCTGTGAACGTCCAGACCACAGCACACACAGGAGAGCAGGGTTCTGAGTCTTCTGCTGGGCTCAGGAAGCTCCACACTAAGCAGTCTGTGCTCCTCTGCTGGGGAGGGAAAGAGGCTGCTACAGCTGCTGCAGCTCTCCATGGGTGGACCCAGAATGTGGCCATCCTCCATAAGTCTGACTGTTCTGGTGTCTTCTGGTGATCCATGCTCCTCTCCTTCACTCGCAGCCCTCACGTCAGCATTCACAGTGAGAAACCTCAACACCACCAGGTTCAGAAACGCCCCAACCACTGTCAGCCCAACCAGGATATACATGAAGCTGAGGGCCACATAAGGAGGTTGGTTCTGGAGGATGTCTTTCTTCTGCAGGGCCACAAAGTCCCCGAAGCCGATAGTGGTGAGCGTGATGAAGCAGTAGTAGCAGGCGTTAAAGAACGTCCAGTTCTCAAAGTGAGCAAAGGCAGCGGCTCCGATGCACAAAGTGCTGGAACAGGACAGGAAACCCACCAGGACCATGTTCCCCATGGACACCTCGGTCCTCTGGAAGCCCAGGCCCTGCTTGGCTCTGCACAGAAGGTATCTCACCAACATGTTGATCCTCTCCCCCAGACTCTGGAACATGACCAGGGTCAGAGGAATCCCTAGAACTGCATAGACCATGCAGAAGGCTCTACCAGCGTTGGTGCGTGGAACAGCGTGGCCATAACCTACAAACATAAAACAAATTGATGGTTTGGTTCCAAACTCTCTGATTTAACTGAATTAGCAAAATAGCATAGGGCAGGGGTGTCAAACTCATTTAAGTTCAAGGGCCAAATACGGACCAGTTTGATTATCAGTGGGCCACAGGTTTTTTAGGCAGGAAAACGAAGTATTTCAACATTAACGTGCCCAAGTTTGTACTTAGTTATAAATGAAGGCGTTGTACTCAGCTCCAGCTCAACTTGTGCACAGCTCACGATTCATGTTCTCACACTGTACGGACCGACACTCCTCCTGACATGACCTGCCTCCTACACAATGTTTACTACACCATGTATAACACACCATATATCTATACTAAACAATGTATACTAAATGGTAAACGGTAAATGGACTTTATATAGCACTTTATCACCACACTGAAACAGTCTCAAAGCGCTTTACATATCAGCTCATTCACCCAATCACTCTCACATTCACACACCAGTGGGACAGGACTGCCATGCAAGGCACTAGTCGACCACTGGGAGCAACTTAGAGTTCAGTGTCTTGCCCAAGGACACTCCGACACATAGTCAGGTACTGGGATCGAACCCCCAACCTCTCGATCAGAAGACGACCCACTACCACCTGAGCCACGGTCGCCCCTACACCATATATGTATAATACACCATGTATACTACACCATATATGTATACTAAACAATGTATACTACATCATATATGTATAATACACCATGTATACTACACCATATATGTATACTACACCATGTATACTACACAATGTGTGTATACTACACAATGTGTACTAAACCATATATGTATACTACACAATTTGTGTATACTACACAATGTATACTAAACCATATATGTATACTACACCATACCAGAAATCTTTTATTAGGAAGCCCCAAGCAGCCGAGCACCCAGCGCATCCCGCCACCGACCCCAATCCCCAACCCCAATCCCCCACGCCAGCATCCCGCCCCCTCCACCCACCCACACCCAACTACCCAACCCCCGAGGGGAGGGCCCAGAGAGCCCCCCGCCCACTCCCAGCAGACGGCCAGAGCTGTGCCAAATGGGCAGCCAGCGGGCGCCCACCGGTTTGCCCAGAGCCAGCAGGGACCGGACCCCAGGCCAGAAGGACCCGGAACAGAAGCAGCACCGAGAGCAGCGCCCCAGGGACAGCGACCACGCCCATAGTCACCGAGGGCACCAAGGGGATGCTGCAAGTTGCCCCGCCGGCCCCCAGGTGCACCGACCAAGCACCCCAAAGCGCGCCAGATTGCCTTTCCTCGATGCCGCCCGCGCGATGAGCCCAAGACAGCCCCCCCCCACCCCCAAAGGGCCCAGCCACACCGCAGAGCCCGGCTCACGGGGCGCCGCCCAAGCCGGGGCCACCCGGCGCCGCACCCGCTGGCATGGTAGGGCGCGGCCCGCACCAACCGCCCTGGAAGACCCCCGCCAGGACCGGCCCAGCCAGCCGGCCAGGCCTGCCAGACCCCAAGGGCACCGCCGCAGGACAGGGAACCACCAAGGGCGCAAGCCACAGGGCAATGCCCCCCCGGCGCAAGAGCGACCGGCGGCCGCCACCGCGGGAGAGAGGCCCGCCAATGGCACATAACCGATGCGGAGCAGCAGCCCCCAGCCAAAGGTGCAGAACCCACCCACCCACCAACCCGCAGATAGCAGGACAGACCTACCAAGAGGCCAATACCAACCTCAACCACCGGAACAGCTAGAGCCGCCCCCCAGCAAAGAGCACCATCCCGGAGCGCCAAGCAACCCCGCCCCAACCCCGGCGCAGACGCCAGCAATAGAATTAACTTTTCAGAGAACTTGAAGGCAAAGCAATCTATTTATACTAACAATCATAGAACACAACATATTCCTGGAGTCAATACGAGCAGATTTTAAGGTTTTTTAAGACACTGGACCTTTACTTATTGTCACTAACCTCTCATCTTTAAGGGTGCATGGGAAAGAAATGCAATTTTTGATCAATTAACTAAACTCCAGGCAACCCCACAAGGGGTCTCGACCCCAAGGTTGAAAAACACAACTATTCAGTTGTTATGATAGCAAGAAATGAGCTGCCAGCAACTTTAAAAGTAATTGTGAAACATTCACTACTATTTATAGTCAACATGTAAACTAATGAGCTGTATTTCATTATTTCATTACTATAATCAAACAATAAAAAAGATGTAAAATGTGTTTTTGATATATATAGTTTTTTCCATCAATGATACAAATGTACTTGCCGATGGTGGTGATGACAGTGATGGCAAAGTAAAACGACCCAGCAAACTTCCACTGCCTCCCAGCGTGATGAGGCTCTGACTGCAGCACCACTCTCTCTATCTCTCTGTACTCGTCCTCCTTTAAGCCGTACTTTCGCTTCAGCTCATTCAGCTTCTGCTCCAGAGCTCTACTCCTGGAGCTCTCGCTGTCAGACTCCAGTGCATCGAAGACCGCGGCTCCAATCAGCAGGTAGAAGATGATGGAGATGATGAGGAAGAGGGTCCTGATGTTCTGCGTCATCATCCTCATCTCCAGAGCACCTGGTCGGAGTCAGAGGAAGAGGAGGAGGAGGATGGAGGGAGGAGGAGACATACTGGATCATCAGCACAGGTAGAACCTTGGCCCTTTAGCCCCAGCACAACCTCGTTGTGTTGAAATCTAACACCTGGTTGGTTGTGTAAGTCGCTGCACCTGTGACCTGTGTCAGGTGTGACCAGAGTTGGGTAGAATAAACAACAACGGTACTAAAGTAAAAGCACTGTTACGTTATATCATTACTCAAGTGGAACTAAAACTACTCATGAAAATAAGTATTTCAGTAAGAGTAAAAAAGTGGTGTATCTTGTAAAAAAAATAAATAAATACTCAAATTATTATTACTTCAAAAACAAACCATCACTCCCTGAATGAGAGGCTTGGATACGGTCATTAAAATAACAAAAAAAATAAATAAATAAATAAAATAAAAATGTATATCAGTGGATTCCAACCTTTTTTGGGTCATGGTCCCATGTTTATATCAGAAATATCTGGCAACCACAGAGACTTTTTCTCTAAAATTCGTTTTTTGATAATGTTTGTTTTACTGTGTTACAAATACAGAGTACGGTTGTAAGGATTAGTTCAGAAAGTGACAATATATACTGCATTTTATTTGAATTATTTTAGAGAAAGTGAAACAGTTGTTTGAGATTGTGTGTGATTTGAAAAAAAATTTAATATCTAAGCTCTTTGAGCTTTCTGCCTCTTCAATGTCTATTTCTGTGGTATTATGTACTGTTTTTTTAGTTGTGCAAAATATATAAATAAAAATATATAAATAAAAACAGTAATATATTTTTATTTTAATATTACTAGACGCTTCAGGCGACCCCATTTTATTTCCAGGTAACGCCACATTGAGTCACGACCCCAAGGTTGAAAAACATTGAGTCAGTAATTTAGCTCAACTATGAAGTGTTATTTCATCCCCTTGTTGATAAGCTAGCATGATATGCTTGATAAGTGTTTAATCCTTAGGTTCTCTAGTTTCACATGATATACTGTATGTATTCTCTACGTTGCATTAAAACTGGTCCCGCTACACCTGCTAAAAAGCAGTATATACAGTAGTTAACCAAGTGTCAGACAATAGGTTAAAGTGATGTAACGACACGCATGTAGCCCAAAGAAACGGAATAGAAGTACATATGCATATTATAAGTACATAACTACTATTAAAAGTATAATTTATTAAAAAAAAAAATACTCAAGTACATGTAACAAAGTAAATGTAATGCATTACTACCCACCACTGGGTGTGACCTGGATCAGGTGTGACCTGGGTCAGGGTTGACCCGGGTCAAGTGTGACCTAGGTCAGGTGGTAACTGGGTCAGGTGTGACCTGGGTCAGGGGTGACCTGGGTCAAGTGTGACCTAGGTCAGGTGGTAACTGGGTCAGGTGTGACCTGGATCAGGGGTGACCTGGGTCAGGGGTGACCTGGGTCAGGATTAACCCGGGTCAGGTGTGACCTAAGTCAGGTGGTAACTGGGTCAAGTGTGACCTAGGTCAGGTGGTAACTGGGTCAGGTGTGACCTGGATCAGGCTTAACCCGGGTCAGGTGTGACCTAAGTCAGGTGGTAACTGGGTCAAGTGTGACCTAGGTCAGGTGGTAACTGGGTCAGGTGTGACCTGGATCAGGCTTAACCCGGGTCAGGTGTGACCTAAGTCAGGTGGTAACTGGGTCAAGTGTGACCTGGGTCAGGGGTGACCTGGATCAGGGGTGACCTAGGTCAGGCTTAACCCGGGTCAGGTGGTACCTGGGTCAGGTGGTACCTGGGTCAGGAGGTATCTGGGTCAGGAGGTACCTGGGTCACTTGATCAGTGCAGCTGGCTCCATGTTTGCCCAGCCTACTTAAAGCGGGTCACATGACTCTGTTTACCCGAGCCGGCGTGTGTATGTGTGTAAGTGTAGGTTTACATCACTGCCCTCATTCTATCAGCCTCACACCCAGGACACTGGTTCAGGTGATGGATGGATGTGTGGTTTCCATGTCCTTCTCCACAAGGAACCTCTGTGTAAAGATGGAAAACTCTGACAGGAGGAGAAATATTCAGAACTATTTGGGAATGTTTTTCAAATGCGCATTTAAATCAAAGTTTAATCTTTCTTTTTAAATTTAAAATCTAGATTTGAAAAAAAAAATTTATTTAAATTTTGCATTTACATTAAAGCTTAACATTTAAATTCAAAAAATCAACTTAATTTCATATTGTCAGTGTAGATCTTTTTATTGCTGGGGTTTCCAATGACCTGGACATCAGTCAATGTCTTTCTCTCATCACTTCACACAGATGACTAGATTATTTATTAACGCAATCAATAACCCTGATACATGTTGTAATAAATAACTCAGATACAGTATATGAGCTAAAAATCAACACAGAAATGTTCAGTTTTCATGCCATATTTCAGATCACTCTTTTCTCTCAGTGATTAACGTTACGTTATATTGTTATTTTTAAACATGAGTATTTGCACATATAATGGTACATACAGTACATTTATAGTTGAAAGCATATTATGTGCCTGAATGTTTCTTTGTGTGTGTTTAAAGAAAATATAATCATCCTAATCCACCAGGAGTTAAAGAGTGTGAATTAATTGTTACCTGTAGCTACAACACTTATTAGCTTTTGTTGTATATTTAGGTCAGAAATAATATGTGAATCAGGATTTCCCCATACAGCCCAAAAACTAGAACAAAATGATTGATTTTTGGGAGTCATTTCATGTAATTGTTGTATTTATTGTATTTTATATAAAATGTATTTGGTATATTTTTCTGTCAATCTGTGAATTTTGGTTCACGTTATTAGTCAATTTTTGTGTATTTCTGTTTCTCGTGTTGTGTACTTCTGTTGTTGTTCTGCATATTTTTATTGTTATCAATATTTGACTGTTATTTGTGAATATTTGTTGCCAGTTTATGTGCTTGAGCTTGTTTAAGATAAATAAATAAAATAAAAACATATATACTGTATATATATATTGTTTTTTCTTTTGTATATTTTCAGTTTTTGTGTATTCTTGTAGTCAAAGTAATTTTGTGATCATTTTGTGTATTTTTGCTTTGTTTTTTGTTTGTTTTCTGTCATTTTGGGTTTTTTGACTCATTTTGCACAGTTGCTTTGGGGGTCACACAAAATCAGATCAGTTGCCCATATCTGCTGTATGAGGAGAAACAGAAATTGATTATTTTTAATTATTCTGTATCTGTAGCTCATAAAAATAAATCAAAACAGGATAAATCCTCAACTTTCTTCAAACATCTTTGACTCCTTTCATGACATTATACAGTTTAAAAGGTAAGAATCCTTTTAGTTGAGTTAAACTTGGTGAGATGACCTTAAAGTGCACGATGACACTTGTGCAGAACTCGACAAAGCACATTGACATTTCCCACCCAGCAGCACTGCACAGTGTTCACTCCATTAACTTGCAGGTGAATGTTGTGCATTAGAGCATGCACGTCTGTGGAGATGGGTCAACACGCACAATTTAGCTCAACACGCTCCACAAAAACTACACTAAACTTTAACTAGTTGGATTTTTCTTCACTCGAGGTTGATCGTAATGATATTGTATATTCACTGTTTGTTTTTAAGCCCCAAAAAAGGCTTTTGTTTTTTTATTTGATATGAAAATCAATTGGATAAATGTCAAAAATATCTAATATTTTGTCTTAATTCCACAATGATGAAGAAACAGTTGATGAAAGAGAGTTATTTGGTTTATAGAGGAGTCTCGCTCACTGCAGAAACAGCTGGCCTTTGCAGACTCCACCCCTCTGATTGCATTGCCCTGTGAAGCATTCATGTGCAGAGTATTCGCCGTGCGCCTGGTACAGTATGACTGAGTGATGGAGCATTAGCTGCCAGCGACGCTGACCTTTATCAAACGCAATTAGCTGTTGAGTGATTCGCCATCATTTAACCAGGAGTTTAACGCCTGTGGCCTCGTCCTCTGTTCACTAACTGAGCCATGTTCAAAGTACAAATCATTTTCAAAATGAGAAAACTAATACATAAAAAACCTTTTATCATTTCTTGATCCAAAATTTGTTCAATATTCTATGATTTATTCATTTTTTTATTAGATTATTTTCAGTGACTTGGCTGTCATGCAAACAATTCAATCTAAAAGTGACTAAAGTGTGTTCTGATAACATGTCTTATCATTACCACTGATTTAGAATGAATTTCTAATTAAGATTAAGATTAAAGATTAAATGGCAAAGGCTGCAATTTTTTTGTTTTAATAAATCTGAAATTGTTTATTATGAAACAGATTTGATTTATTGCTTGTGTTCATTGAAACATACATGACAAGAGGCCCTTGAAAAAATAATTGCATGTTAAATTGCAATCGTAATATTGAGGAAAAAATGGCAATTAGATTATTTTCCAAAATTGTTCAGTTCTAATGGAAGTGAGCAATTATTAACCGATCAATGTATCCTTTTTATCAAGAATGTCAAAAACACAAAGTAGTTCAATAGTGAGCTGCAAAAAGTCTGACATGTTAACTAGTCAATCATTGATTAATATCTCTAGTTAACTAGTGATGCAATTCCTAGTAAACTATGTGGACCAGACATGTTTACTAGTGAACTTTATAAAATAAAAAAGATATATTTAGGGTGACTATGGCTCAGGTAGGGGTCGTCTTCTGATCGAGAGGTTGGAGGTTCGATCCCAGTCTATACTTGTCTATGTGTCAAAGTGTCCTTGGGCAAGACACTTAACCTTAAGTTGCTTCCAATGGTTGACTAGCACCTAGATTAAGCACTATATAACCATATCTACTAGTAAAGCCATTAGCAGTCAGCTAGTTAGTTAGTTGCTGAATTTCAAATAAAAGATAACCATTGTTTACCTTTGGGTCATTCCATGTCATTTCAACACATTTTCAGGACATCCCACGCACTTCCGTCTCAAAAGTTCAACCATCAACACATGATTGGATGAAGACTTTTTGAGATATGGCCAATTTAGTGAGGTGAGGAGTATGTGTCAATGTTCGTGCATCGGTAGAGTAATACAGCTCCACATACTCTCTCAGAATATACAAAAATATCTGCTATACATTATATGTGGTAGACATGCCAGCCCCTCAAAATTTGAAAAAAGTTTTTCGGGGTTTGGGTCTGGAACATGTTTGGGCCTTCAGTAAACAACTTAACATATGCCTCAGCTCCCTGTAATTGGTAGCAATTACAGCTGGTGTCACGATCCGGTATTGATATCGGATATAGATTCAATATTAGCCAGAAAACGAATATCGAATTTTATCAGACTGCATCTAAAATCACTGCTATAAGCTCTCCAATAAAATGTTCCGCTCTGGCACTTCTATCCATAGGTGACTGTGGTTCACACTCCAACAAAATAACCTACTGTTGCTGAATATTGTTCTCTGTTTGAGTAACATCACTTGATCAAGCCTTTTCTAACATTCCACACTACAAAATAAGTCATAAAAGTATGTATAATTCGTGCTGATATCGTATCAGATCAATATTGGTATCGGCCGATAAGTAAGGCTGCAATATCGGTATCATATCGGATGAGAAAAAGTTGTATCGGGACATCCCTAGTAATTTGATCAGCTTTGAGTTATGAACATAGACTGTTCTAATGATTAGTCACACATATGCATTGGTTCTTTGGTGTCAGTCTCTTGGAAACCAAAAAACAACAACTTTTTTTTAAGCTATTTTCATTGGCCTATAACTGTATGTGGGATTGTAAGAAATGCTTTCATTTGTAGTAAAAAAGTTACTCTTTCTCGGGATATAAAACAATTTTTCTTTATGTAACTTCTACATTTTTATATTATTTTGGACCGCAACTTTGGGTTATTTCACCACTCGTTAATATTGAAAATTCTTTACATGAGGCCAATGTAACTTGTCTCTGTCTTATAAACATTTATTGCTTAATAGTTTTTCCACTAGTAACATTTGTTGAAACAACATGGAATAACCCCTTGTATTTATTAAGTGTTCTGTTTATGTGAAAGCATTGTGAGTGCTCGTTTAGTCTCTTCACGCACCAAAGGAGGCCATAAAGACCATAAAGATATGTCGTTAGGATCTATATTCACTGCTTTCCATCCCATCAGAGCATAAGCTTATGTTTATATGTTCCATGTCATTTACAGGACCTGGAGCCACTTTAGCAGGGTAAAGTTAATGTATCGCTCAGCTGATGCTTAATGTGTTGCAATGATCTACTCTTAAAAGGGTCATCACTTTTTCTTGCAATATTTTTGCCCTTTTTAATGCATTTTTGCAACATTACTCCCATTTCGGACACTTTTCACACCTAATGCCGCATATGTTGACCCATTATTGTCACTTTAAACCTCTTTTCATCATATTTCATGCTTATTTTTTTGGCCAATGGAACCATGTTCATGATTTTTCATGCCTATTATTGGCCAGTTTATACTAATTGTTCCAATATTGACACTTTGAACCCTTTTCCACCACTTTTTCTGTCTGTTTTTACCCACTCTAATTTGCAACTTTAACAAATTTCTGTGGTTTTTCATAATCTCATTTCACCACCTTTTTCACCATTTTTGGTCACTTTTAACACATTTTATTTTTGATTAAAACAGGGATTTACATCTTTAAAATGACTATACAATATGGTGCAGCCCTCTGTGTTCAACCACCTTCAGGTACAGTGGGCCTGTGGGGGTCCCCAGTCTCTGGCACCTTTATTTAGGGGGTCGCGGGCTGAAAGGTTTGCAAATCACTGCCCTAAGCGATGACAGCATTACCTAAAGATTCACAAACAATAGCACCATCACCACCAATATCAAAGTAACAATTCTTTCTTCAAAATTGACGAAAAATTCTCCCAAATTCAAAAGCTTCTCTGAAAACGTCTCTGACATAAAGATTTGTCAGGTTTTACCAGCTGTTGTTTGTCATGGGTAATAATGTTGGCTTATCTGATGTACTCGTCTCTTATCTTTGTTCTCTGCAAGATGTCTTTATGTACCACCGGAACACATTAGAAGCAGGAAGTCCATTGAGTCTCATATCTGTGAGAGTTGGTGTCGTAAAACAATGCAATAGAGCTGGAGCACACAATACACAATACACAATCCAGACCACAAAAGACACAAAACATGGTCTGTTAAAGATTCTCTCAAGACTTTAGTAGGTTTAATTTATTCAGACAATTGTTCCTCAGGAAACCCGCTTTGATCTCCTGGCATGTTTCAAGTGCTGGAATTATTATGAGGGAGTCAAGGAAACTTCAAAGGAAACATCAAAGTGATCAGCAGACGACTCTGACAAAGACTGGCAGCTGTCAGTCGAATTAATAAAGCTAAAAAAGTTGAAGTAATTAATAAAGTTGAAGAATAGCAGAAATCAGTGCTGGTCTCGTCTTAACGGAAAATCCTGAGTCTGGGTAGTCCGAGACCAAGACAAGACCAAGACCTTTAAGATGTGGTCGTAAGACCAAGGTTACGTTGTAAATGTCATACTAACGTACTACTCATAATAAGTCTGACGTCAAAATTTGTATGTAGTGAGTTCACATTACATAGTTTGAAAAGATTGAGTACACAAGAAATGCCGGGATGTATACTATATGAGGACATATTTTAAGTGAGCACACTAGTCATACTCAACCGCCCCATGATGCATTGCAAGCAGAAACGTAATATCGTCCTGGGCCCGGCTTCAAACTAAAAACCAAACGTCCCCTTTTAAAAATAAAAGCATCTCTTCTTGTCCTCCATTAGCTTTTTTTTAACACTTTTGTAAATAGAGCTCTTGTTTGGAAGTTAACCGAAAGTTTTGTCAGTCGCACAATTGCTGTATCTCGCCTTCCTTATTCACACTGTACACAAAGACATTAAGCTCAACACCTTCCGCTCATTAAAACTCTGGTTTATTGACAGGTGAAAGGGTGAAACTGAGGCACACGAGACATTTGTAAATTTAGCTGCATGAATTAAATGAACTTAATAATGTTATTAAGGCTGCAATGCTTAGTCGACATAATTGATAATGTCGACTACAAATCACGTTGACGCAGATTTTATAGCATCGACGCATTGTTTAATCCTGTAAATTAATGATAAAATCCAGCACGCGGCCGCTTCCTGCCTTCTTTCTTTCTGCTGCAGTACCTTATATTGACTGCTAAGGGCAGTGTTGAACACCAACTTTGTGCAAGTAAACACTGAAGAAGAAGAAGTGTGGAGAGAGGAAACCACTGAAGAAGCTCAACGCAATCTAAAGTTTCTAAAGCTTCAGAACTTTTCACCAAAAACAAACCGGAGATACACGGACACCCGAAACAGAAAAGCAGCGGAGCCCCGCTTTATCCATGGACCGACATCACTGCCGCTAATATTTACCCAATCTTTAATTTCTAATCACATGCAAATGTGTTTGTTAGCAAACAGTCAGTTAGTGACGTAGGCAGATTTTTAAAGTTACTTAATTACACTCTTTGTTTACTATTACTACTTTGTTCACGACAACTTACACTTTAAGTTTGTGGTATTTAATTTATTCATGATTTTATTGTGATTTCATCGATATTTTATGTGTTAAATATAACAACTACACTACAAATACAGGTTTTATGTCATTGTTTTAAGGCAGTGGCTATCCATACGGTTGCCGTATCAATATACCCATATTCTATCCATACGTGATTAAGACTAAACCTTACCCTAACACTAAAAATTGTTGCGATATAGGGTTAAAACCTAAACCTAACCCTATGTACGTGTACTTCGGTAAACGTACCAATAGCACGAGGGGGTTGTCCGTATGGCAACTGTACGAATAGACACTTTCTTGTTTTAATTCCTCTGTATAACAGAGGAACAGGCACATGTTCACAGGTGGAAGGATTTAAGCAGGTGAGCTAAGAAAGAAATAATCACTACATATCCTGTCTTTGTCACCGTCTCCTCTGGATCCAACCCTCCTCCCTCCCAGCAGTATATATATATATATACATATATATATATATATATATATATATATATATACTTAAAAACATTTGTCCCAATGTTTCAGTGAGAAAAACATATTTAAAGATACTAAAACTTTATCAGAAGTATTTAACTTTACCAAGTACTAATTACATCTATCACATGTATTTATTTGTGTGAGTTTGAATCCTAGAAAGTAAATCAGATTTTAGATGGAGCTCATTGGTGACATTGGGGAGCTCCTTTGGACCCCTCACATGGTCCATGAGGGCTACCTGGTGCCCACGGGCACCGTGTTGGTGACCCCTGCCTTAGCCACTCGTTGATTGATCCACAAAGTGGAGCGTGAGATCAGAATATATTTATCTTGCTCTAGTGGAACCCCTGGATGAAAAAAAATTTAAAATTTGTCAAAAACGAAGAAGCCACACACAGCCAGGATCATTCAGAACGCCACAATTCTTCATTCTTATTTTATTGATATTGTTTATTATAATCAAAATTATGGAAATATCTCAATGTTGAATTTTTAATGCCTAAGTATAGTTTCACTTTCCTTTATGTAAATGAAACTGTTGCAAACAAGGAAGAGCCTGAGTTTGACAGTAAAGTGAATACTTTAAAGTCCAAAAATGAGTTTTACTGTGATTTACTATGGGACACTACTGAGCACCAGGAGGAAGAGGAAGAGGAGGAGGAGGAGGAAGAGGAGCATGAGCCCACCAAAATAAATCTCTCTACATCTGTAATTCAAAAAGTTCATATCATGCAGTTTCACTCTGTGTCCAGAAGGAGGAGCTAAAGATTGTTTTAAGAAGCTGAGACATAATACTCATATATTATATCATAAATAAAGTACAGGTTGTTATGTAAAGTGAAATTTATTACTTGAAGATTATTGTAAAAAAGTAAATTAAGCACCAAGTTTAAGCTTTTTGTAAAGTTGTGTAAAAAAAAACATATTTAACATTAGTTTTGAGTGTATTTTGGAGTTTAACTCAACTCTGTTACATATCCTAAGTTACTGAGCTTGTTGTTGTGGTTTTTATATTAAACATTAATAATAAATAGTTGAGAAAGAATTAGGACTGGGACGATATATGCTTTTGTCCAGATTCAGTTTTATCCCCTTATTGATTGCCGATTTGTTTTTCTATCGAGTATGTGATTCAATAATGACGATTGTTGCACTTTTTTTTTTCCTCAGAGGCATCTGGATTTTCCAGTCTGACAGTCGAAACAAAAGTAAATAATAACAACAATAATATATATATATATATATATATATATATATATATATAAAGATTTTGCATTTGCACTTTTTATTTGAAAAAAGAAATATATAAAATCATTATAGATTGTTTTGTTGTTGGTTTGTTTCCTATTAAAAACACGTATAAGAATGACTGCAGATTGTTAATTGACTTTAAAGATCATAAAAACTGTTTTCTTTGTGTTTATTTGATTCCTATTAATATTATAGGCTACAATTTTCAGGCCTCAAGACCGTTCGAGAGTGTGTGTGTGTGTGTGTGTGTGTGTGTGTGTGTGTGTGTGTGTGTGTGTGTGTGTGTGTGTGTGTGTGTGTGTGTGTGTGTGTGTGTGTGTGTGTGTCACTCATACTTTCACTTTCTCTTTTCTTTCTGGTGAAATCTCTCTGGTCCGTGTCTGATGGATGTTCTATTTGTTTCTGTCTCTGATGGGATTATGAACTTCTTCTGGGACTTTTTCCCTCCGTCAGTGGGATCTTCAACATTTGTCACCATATCTGTTGTTGGACTGATTATTTTTGTCAGGAGGTTCTACGTCAAAAGGCTCCAACGGAGTGGTCGCAGTGAGGAGGACTGGTTCCATCCTGTGTGGATATTGACACGTTGCTGGCACTTTGGATGGTGGTTTTTATGGCGAGTTTATTCTTGGTTTCAGCGTCTGAGGAGGAACGCAGACCCTGAGGATGAGACCGTGGTGAAAACTACCGACGAGCTTTACTGCGACTATGATTCAACGTGGGACTCAGAGGAGGGCTCAGACTCAAAGGGCCCAAAAAGGCCCCCAGCGGCCAGGAAACCAGGGATGGTTCAGGTACCAAGTCACTCACTGTTAAAGGTGCAACATGTGAGATTTGCAAGCAATTTCTGTCACCACTAAGTGGCTTATTACTGAGTAAAACTGATACTTCCGCCATATCCGGTCCTGACCACTAAATGTACAGGTGACAATATTCTCTGCTACACCCCGGAAATGTTTTCAAATTTTTTTTTTATTTTTTTATTTTTTTTTTTTTTAATTATTATTAAGAAATGAAGCTTACAGGCTTACATTTTACCCTCAGTGCCAGCCATTTTTGAGCATTTTGACTGATTTTAAAGACCCACAGAATATTTTCTCCTATGACTATCTGAAATCTGACACCAGATTCTGAAAAATTGAAGCCTCTACTTTCATTAAAAAAAAAACATTTGTTTCTGGCTCGTTTCGTTCTTTTGTAATCAGCCGTTGAATAGAGCAAGTTTTACACAAATCTTCAGTTTTAGATAGGGATGTAACGATTAATCGTAAGGCAGTTAAAAATCGATTCATAGGTATCACGGTTGATACCGATTTTCTGAAAATTGAATCGCAGTATTTTTTTAACCAGCAGAGGGCGCTATCCGGAAGTGTTGGCGGCGGGCGGAGTCTGCTAATACTTTCTTTCTGGCCGCCTTCTACTCTTAAATATGTTAATAAATGATTAATTGCCCCTTTAGCACCGTAAGAATATCTGTAATATTACTTGAACATCTGTAAAAGTCACGTTTTTCTATTAGCTCTGTCTGCTAGCATAGCATCTCTTCTTCACTGCAAGATATCTGCATGCCAACCGACCACTGTGTTACCAGCGCCCTCTGCTGGTCCAAATCAGTGCAATGACGGTTTTTTTTTTTTTAAAGTCCAATTGTTAAGGCACAAAATACATTTTCAGTTCCACTTTTAAAAAGAAAAATAGCTATTATGCAGTTTTGCATTGTTTATTATAGAACCAGAATTTAAATTAATAGGCTTCATTTTCATTTGTATTATTCCTTTATTTATTTCATTCAAGATTTATTTTTAGTTAAATTGCATTGTTTTGAATAGTTTATCAAGGAATTCTTTTGACAATGAAAAATAAAAGGAAAATAGTACCGTATTTTCTAAAAAATTTGTCTACAGTCCCATTTTGTAAAATAAATCGTGAGAGAATCGTATCGTGAACCCAGTATCGTGAATCGAATCGTATCGGGAGTTGAGTGAATCGTTACATCTCTAGTTTTAGAGCAAAAAGCTGAGAAAACAGCCTTTTTCTTAAAAAAAAAAAAAAAAAGAAAAAAAAAAAAGAAAACCCTGTCAGTGACTTTAAAGCTTTTTTTTTTTTTTTGCTTTAGTGATAACTCTAACATCTGAAAATTGTTTCCTTATATATATATATATATATATATAAACACTGAGACAGGGCTTTTGATGGCAAAATTATTATTATTTTGCTATCTGGGTCAGAGTTTAATTGATTTCTTACTGTATTTTGGCGTTCCTCCAACTTTCTCTCCCTTCAGTCTGCACACACGTAACTTCCCCTTCCTCCCCGACATGCAGAGTGTCACTGCTTGCCCCGTTTTTTCATGGTTTTATCTCAGAATCGCCACATTATCCATAAATTCCACACATGCTCCGGTCCAGTATGCGCTGCTGGGAACGTCAACTCGATCTAATCTCTCATCTAAAGGTGCACTGTTGCCATCTTCAGGACACAGTTGGTCACTACAACACCCCACAGCTTAGATATTGATGAGGGACCTCAGCCAGGGTGTTTTCTAGTAATCCTTGTGAAAAAATGCAAATGACGAGTGCCTCGTTAGTTAGCTGCTAAAGCTAATGCTGCTAAAGCTTATGCTGCACACAAGCTGAAAATTCCGGTTTTTCCTGACGTTTCAACAGTGACCCAGGTTATAGTCACATTTTGTAGACATGAATCGGCTGATCAGTGCTGTTTCACTTCATCAGAATCAGAAAATACTTTAATAAACACTGAGAAGTTTAATAAAGTATAATATAAGTATTGTACTAACTAATAATAATGCTAATTGTGCACAGGCAGAAAAAAAGAGCAAATAAAATGTCCAAATGAAATGACCTGTCCATCGTGCACTAACTTCAAATATATAAATTTAATAAATATAATAGTTTAATAAAAAAAAATCATATAGACCTGGTTAATGAGTGGTGTACCTCATAAATGAACTTTTTAAAGTGAGAACTCGTACTGTAATACCTGCCTGCTCCACATCCCTGGTGTCATATGATGGCTAGTTTATATACATGTACAGTACATGTCTGTGATATGGATCAATTGTTAATCATGAACATATTAATATTAGACTAAGTCACTTTCCTTGTATTATTTTAAACTACTTGGCAGTGAAACTATTCTGATGTGGGAAACAAACATACTGTTATATTATTACAACAGAGCAAGGAAAAATATTACGCTGCCCATTTTTATTTTATTTGATTTTTTTGTGACTCCTCGTCCATTAAAAGCGCAAATACTCATTTAAACTTGTTCATTGAAAGTCAGTATGAGTGAGTGACTACAGTCTGAGTGTTGTACTTGCAATACATTAAATGTCAGATACATTAGGCCGACCTTTATTGTACAATAAGTCCGCTTAAAATCTCAGCGCATAGAGGGTTTTCACGGTACGTCATCAACCCGGAATTTGCCATTTTTGAGGTAAGCAGCCAGTTTACAAACAGCACACAAATGAACAAATCCCAAATTTTGAGAGGAAATGATGAACTATTGCTGTGTTTTTGACTGTACTAATCGGTGAAAAACGTGGAGTTTTATAGACGGCCAAAAGTTAGAACAGATCAGGGAAGAACAATGTCTGTAGTTTATAATCAGTAGTTCTACATCAGGAGAGCAGTGACATGTGACTAGCTCACAGTTGTTGCACCAGTTGTTATTGATGTTTAACCAAACACCGCCGCCCTCATCTCCCGTCTTACATTTAAATCCATCTTCAGGTAATCCAGTTTGTTCTCCAGGGAGCAGACACTAGAACACAGGATGGAAGGAAGCGGTGTTCTATGAGTAGGGATGTAACGATTCACTCAACTCCCGATACGATTCGATTCACGATACTGGGTTCAAGATACGATTCTCTCACGATTTATTTTACAAAATGGGACTGTAGACAAATTTTTTTTTTGGGAAAAAAACTAGAAAATACGGTACTATTTTCCTTTTATTTTTCATTGTCAAAAGAATTCCTTGATAAACTATTCAAAACAATGCAATTTAACTAAAAATAAATCTTGAATGAAATAAATAAAGGAATAATACAAATGAAAATGAAGCCTATTAATTTAAATTCTGGTTCTATAATAAACAATGCAAAACTGCATAATAGTTATTTTTATTTTTAAAAGTGCAACTGAAAATGTATTTTGTGCCTTAACAATTGGACTTTAAAAAAAAAAAAAAAAACCGTCATTGCACTGATTTACGTCATATTTGTTTGGACCAGTAGAGGGCGCTGGTAACACAGTGGTCGGTTGGCATGCAGAAATCTTGCAGTGAAGAAGAGAAGCTATGCTAGCAGACAGAGCTAATAGAAAAACGTGACTTTTACAGATATTCAAGTAATATTACAGATCTTCTTACGGTGCTTAACGGGTAATGAATCATTTATTAACATATTTAAGAGTAGAAGGCGGCCAGAAAGAAAGTATTAGCAGACTCCGCCCGCCGCCTACACTTGTGGATAGCGCCCTCTGCTGGTTAAAAAAATTACTGCAATTCAATTTTCAGAAAATCGGTATCAACCGTGATACCTATGAATCGATTTTTAACTGCCTTACGATTAATCGTTTCATCCCTATCTATGAGCATTAGTTTTTAGCTTGGTTGCTAGCACCGCTCCTGCTTCTGATCACACCGCTTACGTCTCCTCCGCTGGTGAACACCGCTGGTACGAGGCTCCGCTACTTCGTAGGCCGCTGGATGTCGCGGAGCCTCGTACCGCTTCCTTCCATCCTTATAGTTATATAGTTATTTATTTATGACACATATTTAGGTATTAAGTTATTTATTTATTTATGGCATATATTTGTAGGTATTTATTTATTTTTTGTTTATTTTTAATTGTGGCAGGGTCTGTCCTCCATTAAAATGTCTGTAAACCATTGGTTAATAATAAATGGTCCAGTTTTTCTAATATCTGCTGTTGCTGACTATTACTTTCTGTTTGATTAATATCACTTGATCAAAGCTTTTCTAACATTCCAAACTACAAAATAAGTCATAAAAGTACATATGATCCGTGCTGATATCAGATCAATATCAGCCAAAATGCAAAGTGGTGATATGGGTATCATATGGGATGTGATCAATGATATCGAGTCAGTGTTTACACCTGGATTAAATGTAAAACAAATACTGGTTTACTTTCTCTTCTACAGGATAAATTTGCCACATTCTGCAGAGCTTCTAGAGACATGCAGAAGTACAGACACGGATGTTCAGCTGTAAGTCACAGATCTCACACTCACTGTGAACAATATTAGTCAGTGTCTCATGGTTCTGTGATGTTTCCCTACAGAGGTCAAACTCCTGGAGGTTCTGCCGACAGTCATCTACATCTGTATGTAAACACAAGCTAACATTCAAACCTGAAACAATGTAATTATTATCCATCGCCACAAAATGTGGAAGAGGGTTATAGGTACGAGCCCCGTACATCCGTCCGTCTGATTAAAGGGGACAGCTTTTCTTAGAGACTGTTTAAGATATGATAACCAAATTTGGTCTGTGGCTTCAGGGTACCAATACCTTGATGGAGTTCGAAAATGAGAACTTTGCAATTATTTTATTTGGAGTTATTGCCCTTGTTTTGTTTTTTACTATGTTCGAGGTGTCTTCAAAGGGGACAGTTTTTCTTAGAAACTGTTTAAGATAGTTAGTAATTTTATATTCTGATGTAATATTTTCTTATGTATACATCTAAGTTAGATTTAGGACATTGATGAAAAGGTTGTAATAGTTATAATGAGAACAAATCTGGCGGTGGATGTTGATGATTGTGTCTTCTTGTTATTTAATCACAGGACTTCAGGCCAAACTTAGACTTCTACCTTGGACGTACGCGCACCCAACCTGACGGTGAGACTCACCATTCATCCTCCTCCTCTTCTTTATTTAAGCTTCATCAGGGCCAATCAATTACAAATGTAATCACATAATTCAAAGATTGGTAATTAATTACAATTATGACATAATTGTAATCGTAATTGAACAACTATGTTGCCATTGTAATCGTAATTGAGTTAATATAATTTATTACAGTTCTATGGCTTACACATACTGTACATAGTTAATCATCAATAAAATATGTTTTATATAAACTTTTCCCACCACCTGTCACTTCTCATTTTACCACTGAAAAATATATTATATCTAGGGCTATACTGACAGTAAAAAGGCTCAGACACCCACAACAAAAGTATTAATACCAATATTTTTATTGATTAGGAAGCCTAACAAGGTAACCAAGAGATGAAAAACTAATTAGATGATAGATAATAATTGTTAGTGTATTTTAAGCTAATTTAAGACATGTTATCATTAGGGATGCTAACAGAAAGCTAACACAACAGGAAGGTTACGTTCTATGGGGTCATTTATTTCAGGCTCAGTAATTGTGATAAATTGTAATTTAACTTTAGTAATTGAGAGCATAATTGTAATTGACGTTCAGGGGGAAAATAATAATTGCACTTTTAATTGTAATTGGAAAAAATGCCAGTCAATGTAATAGTAATTGAGTTATGTAATTGTGAATGGATAATTGAAGACATAATTGTAATTTAAAAATGTAATTGACCCCAACCCTGGATGTCTCATCAAACAGTAATTTTTTCCTTTGAATAATTTTGTTAAAAATTATATTTATTGTGAAGGAGGAACTGGTTCATTTTAAGAGCTATCGCTGTTAGTTACGTTCACTTCAACAGGGAATTCTGAGCACTGTACAATCACAAATTTTTAAAGATAACGCTTTATTCTCATAAAGTTATGACTTTCATCTCATAGTGCTCAGATTTATTTTATTTTAACATGCTTAAACATAACATAAATGCTTAAACTTAATCTAAACTGACAAATGCAGTCACTTGATGCTGTTCTGTTCAGGACGTTCACTGATTATTTTTATTATTTTTATATGTTTAAACACTAAATGACATGGATTGTTTCTCCTTTTCATATTCAGGCATCTCCATAAAAGACTTCCACAATAATTGGCGTGGACGGTACGACAAACTGGAGTACACACACACATTTATCCAATGGTAAGACTTCATCACGTCTTTACTCGTGTCTGGAGCTCAGTTCCTGTGTGTGATGGTGTGTGTCTGCTAAAGGTTGTTCCCTCTGAGAGAACCAGGGATGAACTCTGCAGCCAGTCCACTGACAGAGGAGGAGGTCGAGGTAAACTGGTGGAAAGGCTCAGAGCTGCCGTGTTTAAAAGAACAACCTCCTTTTCTCACAATACTTTCACACTTTATTCAGGCGTTTTGCCAAAGCCATGAAGCCAAAGCAAACCTGCTGGAGTCCTACAAGCTCATGTTGGACTTTTATGGGATGGAGCTGTGCAACGACCAAACTGGAGAAGTGAAGAGAGCGGAGAACTGGGAAGAAAGATTCAACAACCTGAACTAGTGAGTACCCTAGTTCTCTATGGCATTGTTTCACAAATGGGGGTACGTGTACCCTTAGGGCTACGCAGTGGCACTGCAGGGGGTACTTGAAAGAGCAAGAGGAAAATAAACAAATGATAGCACTGACAATATGGGGTTTTATGTTTATTTTTTAGTTAAAAATGATAATCATACTAAATATTAGCAGCACACTCGTAAAACGACAAAAAAACTAAAAATAAGAGAGAAATATACTAAATAATTAAAAGAACAGACAAAAAACAACAAAATGATACTAAAAACACACAAAATAAGAGAGAAATATACTCAATAATTAAAAGAACAGACAAACAAAAACAAAATGATACTAAAAACACACACACTAAGAGAGAAAAATACTTACTATTACCAGCAATACACAAAACGACAACAAAGACACACTAAATGAGAGAAATATACACAACAAGAAGACTACAAAATACTCAAAAATAGCAGAGAAACATACAAAACAACCAAACGACACCAACAACACACAAAAACGACAACAAAATATGAGAGAAATATACTGAATAATAAAAATAACAGACAAACAACAACAGAATACACAAAATTACACCAACAACCAGGGTTGGGGTCAATTATAATTGTAATTGCGTAATTAAATTGTAATTTAGGTTTGGTAATTAACTTTGTAATTGTATTTACCATGAAAATTCTATAAAAAAATTGTAAATTATAATTTAACGCAAAACTGCGGAACCATGTTACAGTTCTATGTACAGTTCTACACATATGTAGTTATCAATTATTAAAATGTGTTTTATATCAAGCTTTCCCACATTTGACCATTTAAAAAACATTGAAATCGAGGCGTATACTGACAGAATAAAATGCTAAGGAACCCACAACAAAAATATTAAAAGCTATATTTTCATTGATTAGGAAGCCTAACAAGGGAACCAATAGATTGGAAAAAAAATTGATGATAGACATTTTTTAATGTATTTTACAGCTGATTTAGGACCAGTTATCATTAGAGATGCTAACAGAAAGCTAACACAAGAGGAAGGTTCACTTTTACTGTTATTTATTTCAGGCTCAGTAATTGTGATTAATTGTAATTGAACTTTACAAATTGAAAACGTATTTGTAATTGGTGACTTTCTGAGGATAAAAAATAATTGTAATGTAATTGTAATTGGGGGAAAATGCTGCTAACTATTGTGACTAATGTCAATTACTCATGTAACGGATAATTGAAAACATACCGTAATTGTAACTCTAAAATGTAACTGACACCAACCCAGCTAAATACTGTTTCATTTCATTTATTTACAAAATGAGATTCTTTAAAATGTATTTTATCTCCCATTCATTCCATCATTATGCTCTATAGCGGTTTTTTTCACAGAATTATGAGTAAAATGTAGTCGGACATAAGGAGGTACTAGAGCCAAAGAAGTTTGAGAACCACTGATATCTATGGAAACGTTTTCTCCCTCTGAGTAATTATCTAATAACCATGTGATTCTTCTTCATTGTTTGTCAGTAACTTACACAACAGCCTGCGCATCACCCGTATCATCAAGTGTCTGGGAATACTGGGATACCGGCACCTCCAGGCCCCTCTGGTCCACTTCTTCCTGAAGGAATCTCTGGTGAAAGGAGAACTTCCCTATGTCAAAGACAGCATCCTGAACTACTTCATGTTTGCTGTGCTTGATAAGGGAGAGCGCAAAAAACTTGTGGAATTTGCATATTTCAACTACCATCCTAAAGATGAGTTTGTTTGGTGTTCCGAGAAAATCCAGATGCAACTGCAGCAGAAGCAGCTGCAGCAGCAGCAGTAATAACATCTGTGATTTGAAGCCATAATTGTGAAGTAAGCGATGTAGGCACTGATTGTAGGACAAAGAAAATACAGATGCTGTGAACAAACTAGCAAAGCGTTGACACAAACAAATCCAGGCATGAGTGATCGATGACTAACGTCAACAAAATCAATTCTGGGACCAGGAATCTTTGGCTTGCATTCAGGGTTGGGGTCAATCAATTCATTTCAGTTACAACTAGAATATTTGCATTTCCTAAAGAAAATGCAAGTGAGGATGCAGGTGCTGGCCCGCATCGCACTGCCTTAGCTTAGCATTAGCATTAACCTAACGTTAGCATTTGCATAGCGTTAGCATTAGCCTAGCTGTCAGTGCCCTAATATTTTCACGGACCGGATGCTTTCAGATCCTTTCAAAGCATGCGGGTAGACTACGTCACTTCTTTCACTCACAATCTTTACAACAGAGCTCCTGGGACGTGATATTTGAATGTAAACCGACCATACGACGTTTGCTTTTTAATAGTACACATATAAATATGTGACTGTTTTGTGGTGTTTTTAATTGTTAATTAAAAAATGTTTAAATAAAAACACAATACACAACATTTACAATCAAAAACAAAACAGAAAATAAGTTAAGTACTAAAATAAATCTGAATTCTCTCAAAACATAAATTTCAAATTCTTTTCAAATGGCAGGGTTTCAACCTTTTAAATAATACACGAACTGCCGTAAAATAGCACGACCGGATGTAGACACGTTGCGCATGCATTGAAAGGATCTGAAAGGATCCACTCCATGAAAAGATTGGTTAAAATTAAAAAAATTGGGATTTTAGGGACATAAGACCCTAAAAATGTTTTATGGGGTTAATTATTTCAGGCTCAGTAATTGTGATTATTTGTTATTGAGTTTCAGGGGAAAAATAATAAATAAAATTGCAATTAAACAGAAAAAATGCCAGTCACCATAATCCTAACTGAGCTATAACTGAACTAACTGAAGACGGAATTGTAATTGAAAAATGTAATTGACCCTAACCCTGCTTGTCAGGCTTACTAATAAATTAAATGATAGGTTTTCATATTTTTGTTGTGGGTTCCTTAGTATTTTTTGTGTCGATTTAAATTTTTCTATGGTAAAATGTAGGAAAGCTTGATGAAAACATATTTGAATAATTTTTAATTACATGTCTTACAATATTCATAGAATTTTCATGGCATTTACAATTACAAGGAAATTATCGAAACTCAATTACAATGTAATTATGATTACATCAACCATTTTTTAAACTACAAGTAAAATTAAAATCACAGCATTATTGTAATTAATTATGCAATTACAATTACAATTGCTTGCTATTACTATTTAGCAATTTAACCATAACGTTTTGGGGTAATTATGATCATTATCATGTGACTGTCAGTGATTTTTGTGAATCTTCTCTCAGACAAATAAGTCTGAATTATAAGAATGTTTATAATAAATAATGTGTTTTGGTATCAAACAGGTAATATTATTTGTGTAATCCTCTGGCGTTGTTTGGTGCTAAATTAACAACATTACGTCGCTACTGTTCCAAAGTTTCCTAAAAAAAAAAAAAGAACACAGCCTTGCCTAAATTGTCTATACATTTACTAAGTTTTGTTTATTTTAAAATCTTAATTATTTAGATGAAAGTTAGGTATATTGTGGTATATTATTAGTGTGATTTTGTGCCTAGCTGACAGATACTGTAGCTAGTAGAGCCTCGCCTCGTATTTCATGCTTCATTTTTATTCAATTTATTATGAGCAACGTTTTGATCAGTTTTGCTTTAGGATTTGTATTGATTGTTTGATATATAATTTGATTATTAAAAAGCATTGTGGCTTTGTTTGTCTGTTATTTCATAATATGTGTTTGTATTAGTTGTGTTACCTAAAGTAACTGTAAACAAGTTGGAAAATATCTGTTGGGAATTTTTATTTATTTTTTATCACAATAATAATACTAATTTTATCAATAATTTTTACGATGGATTCCTTTTATTTCTGGTTTCCTCAAATTATTCCACGAAATTATAGTGTAGTGTAGATGCATATGTACATATAGGCATCTACACATTTCTGATCTTTCAGCTCAAATATTGTAAGAGTAACAAATCTTTTTGACTGTAAAAAAAACTGTGATACAGTGTGTGGGAGTGTTTAGCTTCACAAATAAGTAATGAAAACAATTGTACCAATCTAACGGTTTTATTATTATTATTATTATTTCTCATTTCTGTAACATACGTTTTGAACGCTGTATTAATGGACCTGCCAAAATTAATCCAAAATGCAGCTTGAACTGTTCAGCACCCTCTGTAACTTAAAGAAGGAGATAGTAAAATTGCTCAAATGAAGCAGTGTTATTATTTATGATGTTCTACAACATGATATATCATATAACACTGGATACATAAGAGAGATATGCTTTAAAACATGGAGGGATAATCTTTCTAACAGTTGTAAATCACTAATGTAACAGGCAGGATAGTATAAAAGCATACATAAGGATTAAAAGCATTTAAAATTCCAACCACGCATTTAAAGTCTTGTTAGAGTTTTCGAGCTAACTCTAGTGTTTAGTGCCTGAGATTATATACAGAGAGACATAGTCAGAGGTTTTTGCTTTGCTGAATCAATCAATCAATTTATTACGGATAAACTAAATGAAAAAAAAAGCTTCCATCCTGGAGGAAGGGCAAGCGCCCAGCAACTAACTGGAAAGTTCCACAACTTCAACTTTTCACAGATAGAGAAAAGTCCCACCCTGATGAGAGGAGAATGAGGGGGTCAGATGCCCCAACAGTAGAGCAATGATATCTGTCTTGATGTGTGTGCGTCAGTTGGTGTATGTGTGTGTGATGAGTATGTGTGTGTGAGTTTGAGTTTGGTCAGATGCAGCTTATCTGTGTGCGTAGGTGAGAGAATGTGAGTCGGCCATTTAAACCCTTTGAAAGGCATAAAACAAGAATCACATCTTAGGCACTGTTACAGAGCTTTGGTACGAGACCTTCAGCAGAGACTGTGTGTCGCCTGCACTGTGAATACAGCACAATCTGTCTGTACTGCGGGTAACCGAACCTAGCATGACTACGTCTCTGTTCAAAAGTACAACGATATAATGCAGTCACATGACAAATTGTACACATGAACACACATTTGGTATGATGATGATTAATATATTAATTGCCATAACACAAGTCAATAGGAAATAACATCATCTAATGCACAGCTGTGGACGTCAGGATCTGATCATTCCTGGGAATCGAACGTAATTTTCTCTGCATTTTTATTCTATGTTGTTATCTAGTGTTTATTGTCCCATGGCTGCATATGTTTCTTCTTCTGTTATGATATGTAAAAATGATTGTCAGGGTCAAACATGAGGTCATCAAAAATAAAGACATACGTGCAGGAAGAAATGTCCAAGTCAAAGCACAGTTTTCAAAAGTTTATATCTTACAGTGTTTTTTTTAATTAGAAGATGTTTTTACAAATCCAACAATCTGATATAATAGTTATTTAAGACATTTTAATGTTGATTAAATCAATTCAAATTATGTTCAAGATGAATTGATTTATTCATTATTATTATTTATCATTTAAGTGTTTATGGTGCCTGTTTATTTGATTGTTTAGGTATATGAACATGAGTTGTTTAACATATATTAAGTTTAGTTTTTCAAATATAATTATTATTATTTGTTAATGTTTTAGACTTTGTGCATTTTGGGTCAAACTGACATTTTAGTGTTAATCTCAGTGTAGCTAGTTATTTATATCTGATTTGTATTGTCGCTTACGTCCATGGTTGTTATTGTTGGATTTAGATTAAGATGATTAGATGTTCTAAAACTGTTTGTTCCAAAGAACAGGCTGTGAGAAAGTTGACCTGGAAATAGATTTGAAAAAATTGGAAGATATATTTTATTAACAGGATTGATATATAATTATAGTATTACACAAAAAAAGAATCCATGAATAATAAACCATCCCAACAGTTTCTAACAACATTAGAGTCAATCCACTAACTCAGCGCCCGATCCTTTCAACGCATGCGCGAAATGCGTCTACATCCGGTGTCACGGTCTGAGATCGGTTAAGAGCATGCGCACTACCGGAAAATTAATTTATGCTACTTCCGCTTAGCTTTTCTCTATTTCTTCCGTGCTGAGATATAAAAAAAAAAAAAAAAAACTAATGTTATTTGACGAGTGCTGAATGGCTCCTTTTCTTCTACAAAAATGTGCAACTGCTCAATATACGAGGCAGGAGAGGTTCCAACGCCACAAAGAACTTATCATTGAACAATGTATAAGACCCAAGTGTGAATGGGAATCTTTGTAATTATAATACCCTGCTGTTCTGATATATGTTTAAATTGCATAAAAAATTAATAAAAATAATAAAAAAAAACAGTTACATGTGTACAAATAAAATACTTAACACATGGTCGGTTTACATTCAAATAAAGCATCTTTATTATATCTGTGCCAAGAAATCCGCCATCTTGTAAGCATTGAAGCCTCTGAGCTGCTACGGAAAGCAGGAGGGTCAAATATCATTACACTTCTCCGCTCCTTTAAAACCTTTGGAAACGTGATTTTATTTCGTGAACCTTTGAATTTTACATCGGCTGTTATTTTTTTAACAATACCTAATAATTTAACATAAACTAAGAATTAGAAAAGTATAAAAGTTGTGAATCTACACTGTTGCTTTTAGTGTTAAGTGATTGTTAACTAGTGGGTCGGGAACCAAAACAACTGGTCAAAAATAAATACTTTGTTTCTCATGTTGGACTTGTCTTTTATTTTGAAAGAAACTTTTCTTTTGACAAACATGTTGCACAGAGAAATATTTACAGTAGATGTTTAAAAAAGATTGTTTTTTTAACAGCTATTTTTGTAAAAAAAAAAACTAAATTTGGTTGGTTGAATTCTAAAAAAAAAAACAAACAAAAAAACTGGGGTCACAATTTATTGACCGTGGCAAAAATGTGGGTCCCAGGGTGAGGCCAGTTGAGAACCCATCGTCTAAAGCATCTTCGCATGCGCGTATAAGTTAAATGGTTGTGCTTGTGTGCTTTAATGTCCTGTATTTTGTAGCCTTGAAATCTATTACTATCACATTATTCAAATGAAACCATGGGTTTTTTTCTACTAAAACCCTTAAAATCGTAATTTGACCACATCAAAGTTATATTATGAACATCACTATTTTATTTCTTAGTGTAGCTGCTAATCTATATATAGGCATCTACACATATCAGATCTCTCTGCTCAAATATTGAATTGTAATTTTGCAATTACTGAAATAAGACAAGTCTAAAAGTTGTGATTCTCTTTTGCTGTTAGGCTGAATGTGGAACCCTAATTGTGTTTTTTGGTAGTGTGTTGTTTAATCCGATTGATTTAATTGTGTTGCATTTACAATAAATTAACAAAAGAAATTTGATAATTTCGGATAAGTCAGTCATACATGAAATGGTATAGATGAGAATCACCTTAATACTTATTTATTTGTAAAACAAAAAAGTTAAGTGTTCCTGTAAAGTCCAAACACCCATTATAAAGAAAGGCATTGATATATCACAGTACAGCTATAAGACCAGCACCAAAACCCTTTTTCACAAAACATGGATTTAAATGAACACGATTTCCCAAAGCCGGTTTATTTGTTTAAGTTGAAACAAAATCTGTACACTTTGATGATTTGAGGTGTACAGTGTGCACATCTGAGAACTTTCAGTTCAAAACAATCAAAAACAGACATTTGTTTCAACAAGGTAACCTGGACCTTGAAATTATCTCTGATATATGGCTTTCTCTACTTGGAAAAAATTGATTAAAAACATCAGTATATACAGAAGTACAGACAAAGTATTTACATATCATTGAGTGTTGATTAGGTATCGTTAAAGAAAAGCAGTGACAAAAGGACGGAACTGAAAACAAGCCTCAGTAGCAACGTCAATGATCATCTGCACGATCAACTTAAACTATCTTCAGTTTGTGTTTTAAATGTTATATTGTTAGAAAACTACAAGTGACCAAAACAATACAAACGTTTCAAGGATTATTTCTGGTATGGACACAAAAGTAGAAGCTGAACCAAATACTGCTCATAGCATTTACAGTGATACTTCTAATTATCGAGACAGACTGAGTAGTCCACGTGTCAGCTCCTGCTGCTTTAGTGTCTCATGTCACGTTTTTCTCGTCTCTCCTTTCTCTGCTTCGGCGTGGCCTTTCTTGACTGTCTTTGTCTTGATCTTTCTCCCTCTCCTTGTCCTTGTTTTGGCCTCTTTCATTCTCTCTGTTCCTGTTTCTGTCTTTATCTTTGTCACGCTCCTTGTCTTTCTTGTCTCTCTCGCGCTCCTTGTCTTTCTTGTCTCTGTCGCGCTCCTTGTCTTTCTTGTCTCTGTCTCGCTCCTTGTCTTTCTTGTCTCTGTCTCGCTCCTTGTCTCTGTCTCTGTCTTGCTCCTTGTCTCTGTCGCGATCCCTGTCTCTGTCGCGATCCCTGTCTCTGTCGCGATCCCTGTCTCTGTCGCGATCCCTGTCTCTGTCGCGATCCCTGTCTCTGTCGCGCTCTCTGTCTCTGTCGCGATCCCTGTCTCTGTCGCGCTCCTTATCTCTTTTGTCCCTATCACGCTCCCTGTCGCGCTCCTGGTCCCGGTCGCGTTCCTTGTCCCGATCGCGTTCCCTGTCACGGTCGCGTTCCTGGTCCTGGTCGCGTTCCTTGTCCCGGTTACGCTCCATATCTTGGTCGCGCCCCTTGTCTCTGTCGCGGTCCTTGTCTCTGTTGCGGTCGTTGTCCCGGTCGCGCTCTTTGTCCCGGTCACGCTCTCTATCTTGGTCACGCCCCTTGTCTCTGTCGCGCTCCTTGTCTCGGTCGCGCTCCTTGTCTCGGTCGCGCTCCTTGAGTTCCTTGTCCCGGTCGCGAACATTGTCCCGGTTGCGCTCCCTGTCTCGGTCCCTGTCGCGCTCTCTGCCCCAGTCTTTTCCACGATCCCTGTCACGGTCTCGCTCTCTGCTTCTAGATTTTTCCTGGTTTTTATCTTGCTCTCGTTTTCTGTCCCTGTCATTCTCTCTCCGATCAGAGTCTCTTGGCATGTCTCTGTCCCTTTCCCGATCCCTCCACATGTCTGTGTCCTGATCCCTGTCAGAGTCTCGCTCTCTGCTTCTAGATTTTTCTTGGTTCTTATCTTGCTCTCGGTTTCTGTCTTTGTTCCTGTCAATCTCTCTCCGATCAGAGTCTCTTGGCGTGTCTCTGTCTCTTTCCCGATCCCTCCTCATGTCTGTGTCCTGATCCCGATCCCACCTCATGTCTGTGTCCTGATCCCTGTGCCGCTCCACCTCTGGTTCTCGGTGTCTCTCACCATCACTCCCTCTGCTGCGTTCCCGTTCTCGGCTTTTTACTGGGTCCCGCTCCCTCTCCCGTTCTCGGGATTTGTCCCACTCTTGTTCTCGGCTCCATCTCATTCCCTGCCGGGCTGGGTCCCATGATGGCCTCTCAGGATGTGTGGCATCGCGTTCTCTTTCTCTATAGCGGTCCTCGGACACACCCCTTAATCTCTCTTCTAGGGTCTGTGAAAGGCCAGGACCTTGATCTCTGTGTCCTGTGTGAAAACGATTAAAACTATCCCCACTCTTAGGTTCAGAGTCCTCGCGAGAGGCACCGCCTCTCCTTCTCATTTCAGGAGAAAGACGTTGCCAGCGATCATCCCTGTGCAAGTCTGGGCTGTGGGCTTTGATGCGATTTGGAGGAGCGAGTGGCCCATCCGTTGGGGTTGGCAGTAGTGGTCCGCTGTGGCGAACAGGTCTTGGTTCATCTGGGAGCCTCTCAAAGCGGTATCGCTCAGGACCCCCAAAAGACTGTGAAGAAAAAGTCCTCGTTTCTTGGGGAAGTGGAACCCGCTGCTCCTCAAAAGATTCCCGGCGTGGTGGGGAAGATCGCGGTCCAGTGTTTACAAACTGGTTATGTGGATTGAAGTGTTGTCCCATTACCTCCCCACTCGGGGGCAGAACCCTTCTTTCTTCAAAACGGTTGGCTGGCGTTCCACAGAAGGATGGGCCTGGAGGAGGACCCCGATCGTCTTTGAAAGCATGGAAAGTATTGGGATTCTGCTCTGGACGGTCTTTATTATACTGTTCAGCAGGTCCTTGCAAGCGTTCAATAACCTGGGATTGAACCACATGTTCAGGATACTGAGGACGTGGGGGGGGGGCTCTGTGCCTTTGGAAATGGTTTGGAGGGGGGATTCTATTTTCAAAGCGATTCGGTGGTGGTGTCATGAAAGGTGGTGGAGGGCCTCTATTTCCAGGAAAGTTAAAAGGAGGAGGTGGGGGATTAAATCTTGGAGGTATATTGGTCTGTCCAGCCAAATTGGGAGGTAGAGGAAGACCCGGTTGGGGGGCTTGCTGGCCAACATGCTGATGGGGTAAATTGGGATCAAACATTTGAGGGAGTGGGCCTCTTTGGGGAATTGGAGCAAATGTCTGAGGTGGTCCTCTGATTGGCATGATATTGGGGGGTGGCGGTCGTTGAAAAGGTGGCTGCTGCTGTGAAGGGACAGGGGTGCCTTGCCATTGATTCTGAAAAGGAGGAAAGGTAGGTTGCCGTGGGGCAAACTGTGGATTGCTGTCTAGTTGCACTGGGAGAGAACCACGTAGAGGGGGAAGGACATGGATTGGTGGAGGGGGTCCTTGTATCTGAGGCGGTCCCCCTATCGAAGGAATACCTTGTATTGGTGAATGCATTGACACTGTTGGAGGACGAAGCATAAAGTTTTGTTCATGAATAGAGTGTGGATGGGGGAAGGTTTGTGGGGGAACTTCAGCTGGGACTCTGAACCCGCTATCAAAACCTACCGTTGAGATGTGACGGGGGTGTGTGTCTGCAATTGTGCTATGAGTGAGCACTGGAATTGAGGACGCTACTGTCGACGTGTTTTTGACTTCATTAAAATAACTCAAAGTCTGTGTATTCTGCCTGTTCTCTTGTTCCTCACTAACCTTTAAAATACTGGCAGCATTTGGCCAGAGACTGTATTTGTCTACACTATTCTCATCTGTTTCATTTTCCTCGGAATTAACCTCTTCTTGATCGATGAAACTGGCCTCCTCATCAGTATCCACCCTTTCACCAAGCAAAGGAATGGACACAGATGGCTTGTCAGAGTCCATGAACAATGACGTCTCGTCATCCTCTTGGGTTGATGAGGATTCAGAGCATTGTGAAGACTTTTCTAGTTCATCTGTTTCAGGCAGCTGCGGCTCTTCCACGGCAGACTGCAAGGAAGGAACGGAATCTGACAAGGGAGCAGCTGTCGCCTCTTTATCCTCAGATTCCTCAGACAGTTTTCTGTTGCCCGCAGCCTGCCGGGGATCCTTGCTATGTCGAGGTTCCTGTTTCTGAACGATGTCGGGAGTAACAGATGTGGACTTTACAAGTTCTTCAACCTTTTGGCCAAGTTGTAGCAACTGATTGCTGGCCAACAGCTTTGCAATCGGTTGTTTCATCGGAGAAATGTGCTGCTCTCCTTGTTTAGGCAAAAGCTGGCTTCCAATCTTTTTAAGGCTCTCCAGGATCTTCTGTGGATTAACAATAGGTTCAGTTGTTTTTTTAGCTTCTGTTGTTGTTAAAGGTTGGACTTCATCGAATAGAGTATCATCCTCAGGATCATACGCCACATCATCAGTTTCACTTGCTTCTACCTCAGCTTGGTTGGACATTGCAGTCAAGCCAGAGTCTAAAAGAGGCTTTTTCTGTACATCATATCCCTTACTGGGATCATACTCTTCCTCTGGGTCATAAGGTCTGTCATCTTCATCCTCCTCAACCGATGATTCTTTGGAAATCTGAGAAAACTTCCTCACAATGGGGTCGATCATTGTAGATGATGGAGCAGATGGTTCCCCACCTTGATCAGATGGAGAGCTGGATGCTTCTGAATACTTCTTTCCAAAAACTGTTTGGAGAATGGTCTGAAGGGGATTGACAGCTGCAGTCTGAGGGGTGACGAAGCTCGAGGAAGTTGGGGAGTCTTTACCAGTAGAAGTGGACGTAGCGGGGGCTTTGACTGACGACAAAAGAGACAAAACGGAGGAGGTGCTGACAGTGCTGCTGGAGATCTCAGAGGAGCTGGATGGAGGCGAACCAGGAGGAGTTGTGTTAAAAGGAATTTCAAGACTGTGTCTGGAGCTTCTGTCTGCCTTAAGTAAAAGTTCTTGAAGGCCAGTGTCCTCTGCATCTTTGGTTACTATCTTAGACCGCTTCTCCTCACTTTCTAACACAGTGCCAGAACGCTTTCGGTCCTTCTGGCAAATCAGGAGACCCAGGAGGAGGTTTGGACGAGCTGGTTCAAGTCCTGTAAAACAAATTTTATTTGTCATATATATTGAAAAGGAAAAAACAATTCTATATCAATAAAACAATTTAAACGTGGTTATATCTGATGTAGTTTCCCAAATCATCAGTTTTGTCACCTATATACTGGTATTCCTTTAGGGATTTGATGTTAAAAACTACCAGTTTCACCCTTTTCTTTTCAGCAATGATCATAACCAGACTTTCTAATATGATTTGTGAAGAAGAAAATGAGCTTTTCGCTTTATAAAAGACGAGTAAACTTCTTTCTGTTGGTTAAACTGTAAGAAAGAACTGTTGAACAACACCAAGCTGAGTGTGAAATATCACAAGAAAAACCTGTCCAGAAAACTCAGCAACAACTTTTTTGCTCCCCCTACAGTTCAAATGAATGCATTGCCTACTATCATCCTTCCTACTTCAATAGGCAAACACGAGTCAATAGTGTAACAAGGGCCTAAATCATTTATTCCCCTGAAATCTTACCTGGCCCATCAAACGGTAGAAGTTTGGATGGCAATGGATCTTTCGAGCTCAGTGGGATGAGGTAAAGATCTTTGATCCGGCGGTTGCTGTTTCCTACAACACCAAATCGCTTTCTGCTACTAAAATAGGAGTAAAGAGAGACGTATGCCACCTCCTCTTCCTCTGTAGCTGGATGAAAACGGATCAGGCACAACTCCTGTGAGGAAAAAGAAGAAGCATGGGTAACAAACATTCAAGCACTCTTTGTACCATTTATTTCTCATTCTCATTTACCTTGGACAGAGATGTTTTTAACTTTCCAACATAATCCCACACTGTGTTGGGTGGTATCCGTCCTCCTACATGAATGGTGTCGGGCAAATCCTGAATCAATATTGACAAAACTTTGGGTAAGCTCAACACAGTAATTGCTTGGTTAAATGGCAAACTTTTGTTTCTGGAGTTCAGTTTGAGTAAAATACCTCTTTTAGGTGTTCAAAGGATCCAGAGACAAGGTAAGCCTTGGTCACAAACTTGGCGACAGATGGCATGTTGATGAATCCTTTCCAAACTCTTTCTTGTCCATGGAGGAAGAGTTCAGTTTCTCCCTCGGGAGGAGTGTCAGTTGTACTAAAAGTTCAAAACCAATACATTCTCACTGTTAAAAAACTAACATATGACTGAGAAACACAATCATCAGATCAGTGAAACAGTTTTATATTTATTTATTGAGAATCAAAAAAGAAGAAATGACATGCAAATAAAATGTAAACGATTGTAAACTGGAACTACAATGAACATCAGTGTTAATAAAATGACGATTGAAGAGTTTAAGCACCTTGTTTTCAACAGTTTGGCTGCAGCCAATGTGGATGGGGGGGCTGGAGGCAACGGCAGGGGCATCGGCAGAGGCATTGGCAAAGGCATGGACAGAGGCATCGGCAGAAGCATTGGTAAAGGCATCGGAAGAGGCATTGGTAGCGGCATTGGGGGAGGCACCTTGAGTCCAACATCCACTGGTGCAGTAATGGGAGCTGGAACTGGCTCCAACACTGAAGTGGTGTGTTTTTCTGGAGCAGCTTTGGTAACGGTTACCCCGGGGCCGTGTCGGGCCATGCGGGGGTCTCTGCGAGTAATGCTTACAGATGACACAGTCTGAGAGACGGGGACGGAGGCTGCCGCTGGTGGAGGCATCATTTCCACGTCCTCCTGATACAGGGGGGTCTGAGAATCTGGAATGACCGATTCCACCGAGGACAGAGGAACCAGGTGCTGCTGTGCGAACGGGCTCTGAGGCTGATATGCTGCAGAAGCCTGTGATTGGCCGGCAGGGGAGGCGTCACCTAACTTCGATGGAAAGGGTTCTTGTCTGGTCGGCTGGGATTCAGACTTTTTGGAGAGTCTGGCTTTTTTGGATGCCGGTTCATCTTCAGCAATTTGTCCTAAAGCACAAGATAAGTTAATCTTTATCATCATCATCACATGTATAATGGCACAACAGAAAATCGGAACAGTCCACATAAAACAGGCATCAGTTTTTAAGAGCATCTTGATCTGCTATTGATACTGGTAATCGGTTCACTATCCGACATATAGGGACTATGATACATAATTTGTTTTTATTGGACTTATTGAGGATTTTCTTATAAATTCTATTTAATTATAGAATATTCTTGTGTTTAAGTTACACTTGTGGTTATTTTTCACTTTAAAAAAGGTCTAGTAATTTATTTTTTATTTATTTTATTCTAATGTAGAATCATCTTCTGTTTCAGGTTAAAAATTCTGTAACCCATTGGTTAATAATAAATGGGTTAGTTTTTCTCCGTAATAATTCCAGCAAGTTCATTTTGCCTTTTTCGAAATAATATGTAAAGGTTTCATATATTCAGACAGCTAACCTATCGGGCTACAGGGGGTCTTAAGTTGACCACACCCAGAAATAATTAATAATCAGAGCTGCCTCTAAGGAAGACTGACAGTTGTCAGTCTAAACATGTCAGGAGATTAAAGTAAATTTCAAGGTACAATTCCTGAAAAAAAAAGTTGTCTGAATAAAGAAAAGTTTAACATATTATTTCAGTTTTTTAACTGATGACTATTGACTACTGTTCTCTGTTTGAGTAATATCACTTAATCAAGCCTTTACTAATATTCCACGCTACAAAATAAGATATAAAAGTATGCATGATTTATGCTGTTATCGTATTGGCTCTCTATCAGAATTTGCCAAAAATCAAGGCAGCAATATTGATTTTGTATCGTTGTGAAGACATTACAGGGAAGCTTTAGTTGAAACTTCTTCAAATAAATACAGATGCATATATCCATCAAGTGATCGAAACTAAAAACACAATGGGATTCAATTCGGCCAGTTTGGCGAGTATTTTTGATTCAGTTAAGCGTTGGGTGGCTGCTCCAGACTCCAGATTATTTACCTGTGCATATTTTACAGTTGAGGTCAAACAGGTGAGTCTTGTGTTCTGCTGTGGTGTCTTTCAGCATGCTACTGAAAATGTCCGGCATGCTGCTGGCACTGCTGGTCTCAGCGGAAATCTGAGAGGAAGGTGTGACACCAGAGTTATCTTGATCCTGTGAACACAATAAGAAGAATCCCAACGTGTCAAGCAGTTAGTATTCAAATGTAAGGTTAGGTTACCAAGTCACACAAATAAAACACACACCAGAGTTATACCTGTGTTGGAGTAGGGGAGCCATAGCTAAGTCTAGTGATGCACAATATTATCGGCATGTTATCAATATCGGCCGATGTTGGCTTTAAAATTAAGTTCCGTACATTGGCCATTACAATTTTTTTAAGGATCTCATGCATTTAAAAAAGGAATCCAATGTTTCTCAAAGCAGGTTATTTTATTCTTTCTGAGAGCAGACATTTTTTCCATGGAAGTGAAATACATGAGATTTTGCAATTGGTTGAGCTTTAAGGATTTTTTATCTTTCCAATTCACTAATATTGTTTTTTGGTTGTTTTTTTTAGCTATGATGCGTGCAACAAGGATGGATTGTGACTGATTTGCCGAAAGATCAAGAGCCATCAGATCACCTTTCAAACACAGATTTGGAGATAGAGGAATCCTGCAGTCCAAAATGGAGGAGAGTTTCTTAGTAATTAGAGACCAAAATTGCTGAACTGGAGAGCATAACCATAAGGCATGTAAATAAGAATCAGCCGATAAAATTAACCTATAAAATAACAAGTTTTGATTCCTTGCTCAACCCAAACACATCATATACGTAGACTCCTCATTACCCGTGGAGAGGCGAGACTAAGTGCTGCCATCTTGTGTTTATGGAGCAGACTACAGGAGAGCTTGTAAATTAATGGCGGTAAGAGACGCACAACAATCACAAAGTGGAATTATTCACTGAGTTTACTTATTTCCAAATGGGTTGGGGTTTTCCCCCCTTCATATATAGTTATGACACAGAATGCTTGGATTTTGTAAAAATGGCATTTTCACCACTCAAATACAAGAAGTTAGTAGGTAGTAACTGTTGTAACCAGGGTTTGGATCAATTATAATTGTAATCATGTAATTGATCATTAATTACAATTAGGAGGTGATTATATTTGTAATTTTAAAAACTAGTTGCTGTTGCAATCATAATTAAATTGTAATTGAGTTCAAATAACTGACTTTCTAATTGTAATTGGCTAGACATTTGATTAAAAACTGTCAATTAATATTTAATTACACACAAATCTAGGGAAGCATGTTACGAATATGGTTTTTACATACGTAGTTCACAATTCATTTTACAGCTGATTTAAGACATGGGTCAAAACTCATCCGTTAGCATAAGAGATGCTAACAGAAAGCTAACAACGACTCATGTTAGATTATGTTGTTATTTATTAAAGGGTCAGTAATTGAGATTGATTGAATTTGAGCTTCAGTAATTGAAAACATGATTTTAATTGACTTTCACGGGAAAAATAAATATTGTCATTTTAATTGTAATTGGAAAATACGCCAGTCATTGTAATTGCAATTGAATCGTAATTGAACATTGATAATTGAAGACGTAATTGTAATTGGAAAATGTAGTTGACCAAAACCATGGTTTTAGTTAGGATATGATCCAAGTATTGGAATTGTTTTGTTTAAAAACACTGAATAAATATGATACATTCTAATAACGTAAGTTGGAAGTATTTTTCTTATTTTGCACAAGGAATTACTGATGTTACACCATTTTCAGCTTTGACTTATGTCTGCGTTTTACAGCAAGAATAATTCTAATTAGAAAAGCTAGAGGATTTCTGAAAAACGGGTGCGAGGGAGAAAAATATCGGTTTTGGTTATCGGTCAAATGACTTGTAAAATATCATCAAAAATAAATATTGTGCATCCCTAGCCAAGTCATATGTGAAATGATACGTACATCTATATCAGATGTTGGAGGAGCATCTTCCATATCTATGCTGTGTGAGCTAGAGTCACGCCTGCTCCCCAGTTTCGAATTCCCTGATTGGACTCTTGAACCGGGAGAGCGGATCTGTAAATAAAAACCACAACAAGACCAAAAAACCCAGTTTTTATTAACTTTCACATGTCATACCAACTGGTCAGTGTGAAATCCATGGGTTGAAAAACTCACCTCTGGGGGGGCGGGCTTCTTCCACTCTGATATTTCTTTGGAAAGCAGCTCCTCGGTGCTCAGCCTCACTAGCCTGAAGGGAGACAAGTCACCACCCATGACCTTGTAGAACAAGCCCTGAAAAAACACACACATCTGATCAATGCCATATTCAAAAAGATGACAGATTTGGAGCTTCAGGCAAAGCCGAGCACTCGCACTCAGGCGTGTTAATGGCTCACTTTGTTTTTTGGGTCTTTCAGGTGTAACATTAAGGATCTGTATTTGTTCTTGTACTTGCTGTCGGTGTTAAGGAAGATGTTGAACATCTCCTTCTCGATCGCAAAGGACAACTTTGCCACATCGTTCTCTGTCATCTTTAGGTCATCGCTGTCAATCACTCTGGAACCAAAAAGCATGATCACAAACAACAATAATAATAATAATACATTTTATTTACAAGTGCTTTTCAAAAATGTGAAAAAGTAACTTGACAGTTAAAACAATTAAACACAAGTTAAAAAATAAACTAAAGGTAAATACAGAAAATACATTTGGCCCTTTGGAGCATTTAATTCGGCTCGGAGGAGAAAGTAAAAATTACAAAATAAACACGAATCATTTTGTAAATAAAACTCAACTATATTTGCAGGGCTCACAATTTTCCCGGTGCTTATATTGCATGATGGAATGTGAAAAAACTCTCAATTATTACAAAATCTTTTCATTTTCCTTAAACTATTAAACAAAATGTTCTTTAAGTAGAAATTGGTCACAAATCTAAGAAATTTAAAGTGAAGATCCATTTGGGACTGTTTTCAGTCACTTATTGATTGGATATTGTTGGTTACTTACATATTTTGTGCAAACCAGGACACAATGATGTTGAAATAATAATGCATAAAATCTGTGGCCCTCTTGAGATCAAACTGCTCCGTATTTGGCCCCTGAACTAAAATGAGTTTGACACCCCTGAAAAAATGATGAACAGGAGGGGACCAAGCACCGAACCCTGGGGGACGCCTCGGGACAAAGGAGTTAATGTTCATAAGAAATGACTTATGGACATTAAATGTACATCTTTAGGGGATCAATTAAGTCTACAGTGGCCTGTGTGGGACACGTACCTCTTATAGAGGATGTCGGTCAACGAGCGGCGGATGTTAAACCTCATCTGTTGGTTCTGTGGAGGAGGGATGGGGGAACTGTGGGATGCTGGAATGGTTGGACGAGGAGGAGGCTGAACAGATGGAGAGCGGCTCGAAGAAGCTGAGGAAGACGATGGAGATGAAGGCACTTTGGGGGACTGGCTGCTGTTGTTGGGGTCCTTTTGTTGAGGTTGTTTTTTAGGAATGGTGAAGTTGGACTTGGTGACCCTCAGTGCTCCCGTGACGTGGATAGGACCTGCAGATACCTGGGAAGGTTTAGATGCTAGGTTTGGTTTTTTGGACTTGACAGCAGGTTTTGGAGGCGTCGGTGGAGGCTTCCTGGAGGACTTTGAGCGCGTGGTTTTAGGCGGGGGCTTCTTTTCTTTTGGTGAAGTCTTTGAGGGGGCTTTAGTAGGGATGGACTTCTTGCTCTCTTTGTCCAAAGTGGCAGAAGGTGCTGTGGATTTTACAGGTGGAGGTGGTGGGGTTTCTTCCTTTTTCTCCCTCGGCTCACTTTCAACTTTGTCTTCTTTAACAAGAGCTGGAAAGCAAAAATGACAAAGATTTTAGGAAAAATATTTATAAATTCAACATGATTGGTGCTGTGACACCAATCAAATGGATCTATAAACTAACAGATCAAGAGAAAAATCAAATTGAAAAACTACTTTTCTCCTCAAGAAAAAGAAAAATGTTCTGTTTGGGTGCATTTAAGACACATTTGACAACCAAGCATCAGAATGTCCTTTATTTATGGCCCACACAAGAAGTACACTTTACATGACATAACAATATAGATCTGTATACCAACATCAGAGACTATGCAATGGGACTATTTCCAAAAAGCAAAGAGCTCACCTGAACCCACTGCAGATACTTGACAAATCAAAGACATTTGGATGCTAAGGTTTTGTGTCACATGACTAACAAACCAACCCTGTTAGTAATGAGTCTTGGCTGAAATGTTGTGTAACCTGTGTTGCTACAAAGAGGAATGTTGTTTTTCTAAACTCTTGTCTTGAATTTATTCAAATGTACTCGCTGAACTTTATGAAAAGATAAAATGACACCAAGAGAACCAAAGCCAGGTTCTGTTTATCGACTGTGCGTAAGAAGCCAAGCCCAGAAACTTTTATCATCTTCTCAATAACACAAAATACACCCTGCCAAATATAAATCAATTTTACCCAATCTAGTGATGGCTGTATGGACATCAGATTATCATTAAATTGACACCAAAAATATCAATAACTGAAGAAAAACCATTGGAAGTTTAATGTAATGCAATTCTGAAACCCTGAACCTATGCCTGTGATACACATGGCAATCAGCGAGCCATATGTTGCCCACCATTAGCTGGCATACAGTCCTCCTCATTAGAAGTGTATTGTAATATTATGCTATAATAGTAGTTAAAGTAACCTCACTACTTGGCTCTTTATGAAAATGAGAGCAGGGTCTATATAAAAAACAAAAACAAAAAAATCGACACTAAAAAGTTCCCATTTGATCACCAAATCATAGGTGCAGACGAAGAAAAAATGATCTGCTTGTTCTTTGGCTCGGGTCAACTTCAGCTTCTTCATCTTCTTTCTTCTACTGAAGAATTCCACTCGTTCGGCTCCACATCCTCAAGGTCAGGAACCTCCCAGCGCTAGTCTTCTATCATCCAGCTGTCGGCCCTCAGATATCGTCAGGCGTTTCTTCGTATTAGCAACAATGTGTCGATGATTGAGCTTTTAGAAAACCCTACAGTGAGCCAATAATACTGCTCACATAATCAAATCAAGGCATCCAAATATCAGTTTATCACCTTTTATTTAAAAAAGCCAGTATCCCACAAGATGGGATGAAGCATATTCCATTAGGGATCATGAACTTAAGCAATAAATAATGACAAAAAAACACAGCTGACATGATGGTGAGAAACCAGTACCTACCTACCTGCTGTAATGGGAGGAGTGGGAGCGTTTCTGGTAACGACCAGCGGTGGTGCTGCACTCAGGACATTAGGAGACTCACAAACAGGGTTTTTTCACTCCAAACACGCACAAAAGTCTATTCCATTCATGGTGTCACTCATCCAATACAAAAATCGTCTTTACAGCCTCAAGCATTAATGTTTACAGTCAAATGTGTTCAGATATGATAGGATCTACTAGATTTCAAACATGCCATGAATGAAAAAAAGACTTCACTGTGTGCAAACTGTAGCGTTTTATGATAGAAATACTTTCTCCATCATTGAATACTTACCAAACTTACCTGCTGCCGACAAACCAGTAATAACATGTTTACCAAAGACTAACAGACCATAAATAGACTATAGTGTGCACACAAATTAATTGTGTTCAGCCCCAAGTGAACAGTTTTCTAAAAACAGAGCCACGTTCATATTGTAAATGTAGCAATGACAGCGCGAGACCTCTAAAGAGATACATACACTTTTTGTTTAACACTGTTGTTGGTGGTGGTGGTGGTGGTGGTGGTGAAATGGGCGGAGTCTTTTCTGGTGGTACTGCAATGTAATTATGATCGCTGGACCAGGACGCGGTGGCGGGCGACGGCCGTTGTTCCACAGAGTGCTCGTCTTCGTCCGTCTCGTCTGGTTGAGGGCGTCGATCTTCATCCACGTGCATCTCCTCCTCCTCATCAGCTGTCTTCGAAGTCTTACCAGCACCACCAGCAGCAGGAGCAGCACTCGTCTGTAGAGCGAGGAAAACACCTTTAGTCGTTTCAAGCTTCATTTACATTATGTGGACAGAATATTGGAATTTTTCCCCAAATCTGACCCAAGTCATATTCCTATGTATTTATTATTTTAAAGAATGCCTGTTTTCAGAATCCCATTTGGGGTCAGGAGACACTGGGAGGAAGTCACCAGATGCCTTCAAGAAACTAAGAATTTTTTTGTTAACAATTTGAGCCTGTTTTTGTTTATTTTTTACCCTTTTTCGACCATATTTTAACCTATTTTTAATCACTTTTTCTTGCCACATTGTTGCTCCTTTTAATGCATTTCTGCCACTTTTTCATCAAATGTCATTGCCTTTTCTGGTTATTCTTTCCACTTTCAAGACATTTCCACCCCATTTCTTACCTAATGTTGTATATGTAGACCCACTGTTGTCACTTTAAACCTCTTTTCACCATATTTTGTGATTATTTTAACCAATTGAACCACATTCAGGATTTGTCATGCCCACTGTTTGCCATTTTAAATTGATTGTCCCTCCTTTTTAATTAAAATTAGCCCCACCCATCCCCCCAGTATTGACACTATGAACCCCTTTTATCTTTTTGACCTATTTTATTTCCGATGAAAGCAAGGATTTACGTCTTTAAGATCACTAAATACTATGGACAAATATTCACATTTCCTGGAAAACAGTGGATATTATTCAGATGAATAAATAAATGTGGTTATCACGGATTCATAAAACAACGGACCATCATTTTGCTGACTTTATGGATGGACCCCAAAAATCTCTCCCCTTTATTCCCCCTTATTGATGGTCCTGTCTCCACATGACTGTTCTTCAATGTTCATGTCTGTGTTCAACCACCTTCAGATACAGTGGGGGTCCCCGCTTTCTGGAACCTTTATTTTGGGGGTCGCGGGCTGAAAAGGTTGAGAACCACTGACTTAAAGAACCGATTTTAAAAGGGGACATATTAATAAAAATCCACTTTTGCAGTGTTTGCAGACCGTGTAAGTCTTAGAACACAGAGAGAAGAGCTCCGTTTCAAATTTTCTGAGTTTGTGATGTCACAAGCTTAACTCCGCTGGTGACAGGGAATGGTTTTAAAAGGTAAAAAATGGTATAAAATGTCCCCTTTAAAGAATTTTTTGAAATAATGCTACCTTGAACAGCTGTTGAATTGTGGGTAATTGCAGCCACTCGCTCATGTGTGACCTTTGGTCCTCTGTAGGGGCTGCTGTTTCAGTCCTCACTCACTGCTCCTACACACTGAACTAAATGGAGTGTCTTGCTACTAACCCTTCTGCAGAACTGCATGATGGTTAAGTCACTGGAGACAATTTTGTGGAGGCCTTGAGATAATCATAAACATGCAGAATAGAGGCCCTCGAGGACCAGAGTTGTGCTGTGTAGAAAACCATAGGAAGAATGTTTATCAAATTAATGTTTAATTCAGGTTGTTTTGTCAAGTGTGTGTGTGTGTGTGTGTGTGTGTGTGTGTGTGTGTGTGTGTGTGTGTGTGTGTGTGTGTGTGTGTGTGTGTGTGTGTGTGTGTGTGTGTGTGTTTTAAAGCTGCTGAAGTTTAATTTTTTTTTAATCAGATAAAGACAGTGTAGGCCTCATAGATTAATAAATTAAAGATAATTTGCTTGATGTAAAAGATGTAAAATGTTGAAATTACCATTCAAAGTTTGTTTTGATCTCCACTGTAAACACTGACATTTTCAGAAAAGTTGTGTGCATTGCATTGTGGGATGTGGATTCCTTGAGACAGACGCACACAATAACTCATTCTCTTCTGAGTTATTGTGTTCTTCTTCCAGACAAAAAGGACAGTTATTGGCTTGACTCAATTTTAGTTCCCAGTATTCCTTCTGATATCACCTCACGCCGCCAGACATTCCATTTCAGCCGGATTCAGATCGTCCCGTGTTAACCCCAAGATAAACATCTGCCATTGTTTTGCAGCAACTTTCAGTGAAAACACCAGAAATGTGTTGGGAAGTCACAAGAAATGACAGCAAGAATGAAGTAAAAACACTTCAACGCATCCGTCTACAGGACTCCACATCCCACAATGCACCAAACTTTTTTGAAAAAGTCATAATAGTGTTTACAGTGGAGATTAAAACCAACTTTCAAGCAGCAATTTCAATCTATTAACTTTATTTTATACTTTGTTTCTCAGCAAATGATGTTGATTTATTGATCTGAGGCCAACACTGTCTATCTGAAAAATTATCATCTCCAGCTGCTTTAAACGTCTGTAATTTTTAGTCCTCTGTATTGATGTGTAAATATTGTAGATATATATTTATTTCATCATCTTCCATTACCATCATGTCACACTGTGCTGCTGTAATGAAGACTTGAATAAATTATACTTTATTAATTAAATCTATTAATCTATCAATGCAGTCAGTATTTTAGTATTGATGGTTTTCACGGTGATCTTAGCCTGTACGGTGGTGTCACATCTAAAGTGACTTTCAAATTACAGAGACAGGGCAATATGTATATATAATCTACTGAGCTTTGAGAACTTCAAAAAATTCAAAAATGTAAGTTTTATTTATAAGAGCTTACATGGGTTGGCTCCACCGCCTCTTAATAATTACATTAAATACATAAAGACTGCCTCGAGGACCACTAGGGCCATAAGCAAGGGTGACTGTCAGGTGCCTGCGAGAAAAACTACCTTTGGTCAAAACGTCTTGTCCTACAAAGGCAGCGTTCAGTGGAACAGTTTACCAACCACAGTGAGGAAGCCCCCAGTTTTAACACTTTTAAAAGTCATTTAAAGGAATGGCTCAGGTCAACCCAGACTTGTGACCACAAGTGATTTGAACTGATATTTTTATGGTGCATCTTAGGGCTGCGTGCAATGCACTGTTGCACTTTAAATACAAATATTAAAGAAAGAAGCACCTTAAGGCTATGTGCAATACACTATAGCACTTTAAATTAAAAAAAAAAAAATTTATAGAAAGAAGCACTTTAGGGCTGTGTGCAATGCACTACAGCACTTTAAATATATATATACTTTTATTATTATTATTATTTTTAAATTTCTTTTATTAAAAGGCAATTCAGGGCTATTTGCAATGCACAGTGGCACTTTAAATAAATTATTATGATAATGTAAATTTATTGTTGCACTCCTGCGATTGACCAACCCTGACTGTGTGGAAGTGAACTGCTTTTCTTTCCCCTGTACATTTCTTGGCCCCACAGCATCCTGTCTTTTCTCTTGAGTGTAGTTGTTCTGGTCCCAGTGTTCCATTTACATGAGATGTTACTGTATTCTATGATCCCTATGTTTTTTGTCCTGTATGTAATCTTTTTATATATTGTTTTGTGTCTCGCCATGTCTTATTGTTAAGTGTAACATTTTATTACATCAGCCTGTCTAGGGACAACAGATGGAAATTAGCCGTTGGCTACAATCTGGCATATTTACTTTTTTATTTTTTGAATGTTCATTAATATGTATTGTCCCTACTTAAATAAAGAAATAAATAAAATAAATAAAAATAACGGCTGTCAACGTTTATCGCTTTCAGGAAACAACAATTAAAATTAAAACATGCAGATGTGCTGAGTGCAGCTGTGTTTGTTGTCCTGCTCCAAGGGTTGTGTTTGTTTTTTTCTTTTATTCTGACAACTGTATATTTATCCATTTCTGTTTCACTCAGTGCGCTGCTTTACCTGCTGTCTTGGCTTTAAACCCAACACTTTAGCTGAAACCCTTTATATTTCTAGTTTCCCAGGTTAAGACACTGGACAATGATTATAAACAATCTGAGAGTAGAAGAGTCCAAATCTGTATTGGTCTGCTGCATGCAGCACATGGTAAACCCACATTTAATCACTTAGCTTAATAAAAGCAGGTTCAGTTCTCTTGAATCGGTATTGTAACTAAATATTAATGACAACAACAATAAAACAATTCCTAGCAGTTCCTATAAAGGTCTATACAAAGCAACACCATTTATAATGCTTTGTTTTCTGCTTTTTACACTTGAAGCTAATTTATTAACAATCTGCTTCATAAATTATATCTGTCAAGGAGGTTACGTTTTTGCCCTTATTTATTTATTAATTTATTGTCTGAAGAGTCCAAATAAAAAACTAATGGAATATGGAACAATTGATTTTAATTAAAATCCTGAACCAGGATCAGTTTTAAAAAAATGGAAAAATCCTTATTTCTCATCATTGGCAAAATTTCAAATCTTGGTTTCTTCATTTTCATGAAATTTGACTCTGACATGTACAATTAATTCCTCTATCACCCCACAGAGTTTCATCCAGATCTGGACTAAAACCACCAATATGGATAAATGGATTCTCCTCAATATCTACAATATGGTTGCGTGCTAAGGTGTGGTGGAGGTCTCACAATCCAGACATCCCAATGCTTCTAGTCACAATAAGAGCGAGTTGATCACATCTCAAGCAGAAACATTTCATTTGTACTGCTGGAATCCCTTCCACTTAACACACACACACACACACACAGTTTACTGACATGTGACATTAAGAAACTCAAATCAGATTTGATCAAATAAATAATAAAACCACAATTTTTGTAAGAAGCAAGCTCAAGAATGCACAGAAGAAAATGTACGTCTCAGAGAATTCTAACGCTTTTTGGATGTTTCTGATAATCACCAATGACTGTTAAGAAGCCCTTAAGTGGGATCAGATGTGATGGAACATGTAACACAACATTGAGCTCAAACACGGTGAATCAGGCCCTGAGGTCATCGTCTCAGACAGGTGGAGTTACCTTGGGCGTGTGTGTGCTTTTCTGAGCCTCTTCCGTGTCCTGTTTGGAACCCTGGACGTCGCTCATGGACTTCATGGCAGCAGCGGCGTGTTTGAGGATGCAGTCGGGTCCACAGTACACCGAGTCGGGCTGGGCGCTATTGTTACAGCCGGGGCCGATGCATTTGGGCAGAGAAGCGTCTGAGGAGGACGTGTCCACTGTGGGAGTGGTCGTCACTTCCACGTTGGATGCGACTCTCTGCTCCGTGTCCGGGACCGCCTTCGGGACCGCCTTCGCTTCCACGGGTGGCGCCACCTTCTGGTCTGTGGCACGCTGAGCATGCTGCTGCACTGCTTGCTACAAATTAACGAGTCGGTACAAAATAAATGTAAGAGCTGACAGAAAGAAATCCTGTGTAGCATGACAACATCCAATGAGCTTCACACATAACTTACTGATTTCCAGGGCAAACTTAAAGCATCACAAACATTTTTTCATTGTTGGCTTTTGCCTTGTTTCTCCTAGTAAAACAAACAAAACCACAACTACATAGCTTAAATACATTTTCCTAAACGGCACCACTCCACACACACAGTGGACAAAAAGGATTTTTTTTTGCTAGATGTAATGGCAAACTTAAAAGTTTGGCTTTGTGACTCCAAAACACAGCCAAAAAGAATTCAATATAACCATCAGTTTAAGGCTATGAATTTGACCCAATTCACCTTTTAACTCCACATTATCACAAATGAGGATTTAAATCAAACAATGAAATTATTATTATATATGAACAGTAATAGTTTATCATTGCACAGATACTTTCAAAACTGTCCACTACAATTATTTTTCCACTGACTTTGTTCATTTGTCACTCATGAACCCTGTCTGAGTGTCCAGTGTGGATTGGAGTCACGGTCTGCTCCACGAGGACCATTGTCCCTGCTAGCTGCTACATGTTAGCATTGAGGTGTTAGCTGCTACATGTTAGCATTGAGGTTCTAACTGCTACGTGTTTAGTATTGAGGTTCTAACTGCTACATATTTAGCATTGAGGTTCTAACTGCTACATGTTTAGAATTGAGGTGCAAGCTGCTACATGTTTAGCATTAAGGTGCTAGCTGCCACATGTTTAGCATTGAGGTGCTGGTGGAGGCTAGAAGAACTCTTTTTTTGGCAAATTTGCACACAACTGGGCTTTTGTGTTCCTTCCAGTGTTTTTATTTTAACTAAAATTCAGGTTCTTGTTTCTTGTGTTGTAGTCTGTGCATCAGTATTATGGGTATACCGGGAACTTGTGTAATGAGAATGGTTCCGCGCAGTTTGTTGTGCAAATGACTGCGCCTTTTCTGTAATTAATTAACCGCAATTAACATGTTCAAGTCCCAGCCCTAGTATCTATGAATCTTGATTTATTATGTTGATTTAGGGTTGAATTGCTACGACTGTAATCTTTCTTTCTTGTTTATCTACATTGTAGTGATTATTTTTTAAAAAAAGCCTAAAGGAACGAGACATTGTAATCAAAGACACTTTCCTTAAATTCGGCCGCCCTTACTAAGATAGGTGCCACTATTTTAATTACATGTGCATTTTTAAAATCACACATAACATATACGGCTGATTTTTTCCATTGGTGCATCATATTGATGTATAAATATCGCCGTTTTCAACACATTTTCAACACGTGATGCAGAAACTCAACAGTTAGATCAGGGTTGAGATCAGCTGCAGGAACCTACCGGCTGGAAGATCTTTATTTTCTTTTTCCCTGTTGGATTGATGGCTTTTTCAATCCTTCCTTTGATGCCGTGGTCCTCTGCTGCCTTTTCCTCAGTCCCAGAAGAGGTGGAGGACGGTGTAGCTGACGCACTGGACATTCCTCCGCCTGCGCTCGTCTTCTCACCCGCTGTCGAAAATGCTGCACTAGCGATAGTAGCTGCAGCACTCTGACCCAGAACTGAAGCCTTCACCAAGTCTGGGTTGGTGCAGAGGATGTACGCGGCTGGCTTGAGAACCAGGTTCCTCTTGGCAGTGCAGTTTGGGCAAACGTAATCTTCCCCGTTTCTCTCCATGAGGCGCCCACGGGCCTCAGTGATGCCCACGCAGTCCCCATGGAACCACTCCTCACAGCGGTCACAGCAGATCATAAACCTGGGAATGGAACCCAGATGCATTAACAGTGAAGATGAGTTTGTCACACAACAAGAGAGCGCGACTTTAAAGCATTTACAAAACTAAAAACATTTTAACTGATACTCGGTACCTGTGAATCGGAATCAGTTCTCCATGGTAATAATTTTTGGTACTTTTGTGTGATTATAAATGGTAAATAACATTGAAAATGTTCCAATTTACCATATTCATTTCTCATATTAATAATAATGATAAAATAAACATAATAAACAACTTTAACAGATATATATAATATTTGTTTCACAGATTTCTTCATCATGATTACCTACATCTATCTACCTATAACGCACAAAGTGACAGGGCTCCATATTTCAAATATTTCACTTGCATTTGTGCTCATAGGTGAAAACGTATATGCAAACGGCAAATATGAAAAACGTTTCATCTATAAATAAAGAAATAAGTTTTCGTGCGGTGCGAGTGCCAGAGCTTAGCTGGTTCTAATCCCGTTTATCCTTAGAACGTGTGTGAGTTCCGCAGCAGTTTGGTATCCGGTGGAAAATGGAGGTTAGACACGCATCGCTGTGCATTAGCAGCATTAATTTGGTTTCAGTTTATCAGCGCACAACAAATGATGCATGCTTGGAGAAGCACACACCCTCTAACACGCACACAGTGTGTTTCAGTGAGAGAAAATATTTAATTTGACTCTCTTCCAGCAGCTGAGTCACTTACAGGTCTGTACATTATTATTTAATGTATGAGCGTGGTCAAATTAAACTTTTGATTTTATATTGTAAATTCTTAGAATGTCATTGCTAAATAATTTATTCTTTGAAGCATTAATACAGTATTTATTTATGCAATGTTTTAATTTTAGTGAAGTTGGTACACATTCAGAGCCATAAATGCATTGGAACTAATAATTTGCAAAATAATTTCTTTGGGTGTTTCAGTGTTCAGCCTTAGTTTTGGCTAAAAATTTTCATTTCGGTGCTTCCCTAATAATTTGTATCATAATTGAAAAATGTTAATGTAAATGAATTGTAATTGGGTTTAGATAATTGACTTTGCAAGTGTAATTGATATGAACATTCTATAAAAACCGTGTAACAAGTCTATGGCTTACACATATATAGTCAACAATTATCAAAATATGTTTGATTTCAAGTTTACCCGTTTGTTCTCTTGAGGATAATTTCACTAGATAGATATGTCATGTATTATGTTTACTTTGTATACTCTGTTCCAGGTGACTCATCAGTCATCCATACTTCTTGAATAAAGATAGAGGAAGATAGTTACCTGTCCATGACTGATGAGTCAACCTACTGTACATCCCCAGCTGACAGACCCTGACAATGCCTAAGCTTACCTGCACATTCAAACAATGTTTTTAATCCAGGGGTATACTGACACAAATTTTAATCAGATCCCACAACAAAAGTATTAATTCCAATATTTTCATTGACAAGGAAGCCTAACAAGGTAACCAAGAGATGAAAAACAAATTAAATGATAAATAATATTTTTAGTGTATTTTAAGGCTGATTAAAGACATGGATCAGCATTAGAGATGCTAACAGATCGCTAACACAAAGAAGGTGAAGTTTTATGGGCTTATTTACTAAAGGCTCAATAATTGTGATAATTGTAACTGAGCAATAATATATTTTTTTTCTTTCAGGGAGAAAATAATTGTAATTGGGAAAAAATACCATAACAACGTAAATATAATTGAGTTGCAATTGAACATGGATAATTGAAGACATATTTGTAATTTAAAAATGTAATTGACCCCAACCTGACACACTGACTAGAGCTGGGTGATATATTCTGATTGAAGATATATGGAGCTTTTTTAATTTGACGATATACAAAATTATGACATCGCTTATATCAATATATAACTTTTTTTTTTTAAGCTTATTTTGTTTTAAAACGCTTGCTTTAAGAGTTGCTACTTTCACTACTTCGGACTTGGGTTTCTCAGTTTTTGGTTTTTAGTTCAGGCCAAAGAATTTTCATGTTGGTGCATCCCTAATGTACACTGACTGATGTCCAGAAACCAAACGACACCACAGCTTACATCAGACATACCTTTTGTTGTGTTTCTGCCGACAGATGCAGTAGAGAGCGTTGGGGTCGTAACCGCCATCGTCAGGTTCACTCGAAGACGAAGAAGTGGACGAATCACTATCAATATCCTCATCATCGTCATCGTCTTCCTGTGAAGGCTTGCATGATGCCATAGCTCTCTGAGCAGCTTTGGGTTTAGTTTCTTTCTTGACCGTCGTGGTAGTTTTGTTGTTAGTAGGAGTGGCAGCGGCGGTGCTGGTGGAGGTGGGGGGGGATTTCCCAGCATTCTTAGCCACCCTTAACTTGTTGACATAAGTCCTTATTGGTCCCCGTTTGACCACGTTAGCGGCAGGCTCGTCAGTGCTGTCCTCGTCGCTCTCAGATTCCTCCTCCGTTTCTACCTTGTCGTCTGTATCTTCAGGTTTAGGTTTCTCAGCAGCTTTGTTCTCAGACTCACACGGTGAAGGAGACGATGTTGCTCCAGAGTTCTTTACATCTTTTCCCTCTTGTTCGTCGTCCTTTTTGGCGTCGTCCGTATCCTCGTCGTTCTCAGAGCTTTCCTCGTCTTTCACTTTCACGCTGCCTCGTCGTCGTCTGGTCTGCATGCCGCGCTGAGCCTGCGCCCGCGTCTGCTTCCTCGTGCTACTTCTAGTCCTCCGTTCTGGGGACTCCACCTTGGTGTCGGCATTCCCATCAAAGCTGGCCTCAGAGGCCGTTTCTGCATCAGTAGGGGTTTGAGACGGAGGATCGCCACTTTCCAAATTGGGAGGGGCACTTCTTCTTGTCCCCCGTTTTGTTGTTAAAAGGAATTCCTCTAATTTGTCAGTACGTTTGGGCTGCCGGCCGCTACGACGCACGGGACAGCGGCTTTCAGAAGCGTCCGATGCTCCCTCCCCAGGCATCTCGTTCTGCTGCCCAATAACAACCAGTTACTTTCGAAGATTTATCTGCTCTTCTAGTGAATTGTTAGCCACATTCTCACTTTTGTTAGGGATCGTCACTTCAGTCCACTGCTTTCTTTACAGCCTGAAGCAAAGCAACAGGTCATATAATTAGTATGGCAACATAACAAAATTACACTGAAAGCCTGTTACATTCATGGTTTGTGGAAAGAGCTCAAAATGAGTGTCTTTTTATAACATTGGAAAAATTAGTACGATATGCATTACCCCTAAGGCTGGATTTTGTGTAAAGAAATTCCTAAAGCATTATTTGAAGTATCTGAAAGTGAATTAAGTTTTTTATTCTTTTTAGCATCCATTTATTTAATATGTAATGAACCTTTCCAAGTAGGGCTGCACGACTTGACTAAAAACCTAATTGAGATTTTTCGGACCAATATTGTGATTGCGATTCGATTTTTATATTTGATACATTTAAATGCATAACACGCTAAAATGATGTGTGACGGAAGTCATGTTACATGTAGACTGTCAAACAACATATTCTTGAGGTCAAAACCTTGATTGCAATTTGATCGATAAACTTTGCAGCCCTATTTCCAAGTTATGCATGAGTTTTCTGTCCTGTCTGAAAAAAAAAGAGAAAAGAAAACGTAGAGAATAACTGCCTGAGGATGAAGATGCCATTTTCCATTTAATGTTATGTTTCTGTTTTTTTGTGTACGTTTATATTAGTGCTGCACGATTTGGGGAAATTTTGAGAGTATGGATCATTTAACTTAAAACACACAAGTATAATAAAATACAAATTTAATCTTTTAATTAACTGTTTTTAATTTATTTTCCCCTGAAAAGAAAAAAATTATTTTTAAAGTGCAAAGACAGGAGTAATGCAACTTTATTTTTAACTTAAGGTATTTCTATATATAAAAAATAAAAAACTAATATTGTACAGTCCTATCAGAAAATAAAGGCATTTTTGCAAAGTGCAAACAGAAACAGTGCAACTCTAAAAACTTTCAGAGAACATTCTACACAGTGCAAAATAATTGTATGTTTTTTATATTACGTATGATTAGATGTGCAGCATTAGTTTGTATACAGAAGATAAGTTTGTCAGAACGAAAAGTAAAAATGATCAGTTTTATATTACCTAGCGCAAGACAATCTGTGGAAAGTTTTTGCCTGTAATACGTGTCAGCATTTATTCAAACAGAATTACAAATATAAAACACTGAAAAATCAGTAAAAGTTTAAAAAGTCACCGATTTTTTCGGCTCACAGATTTTGTTTATCAAATTTCGGTAAAAGCTATTCTGGTTCTCTTACAATGAAGCCACCTTGTGAGTACTAGAGTAGGAGGCACTCAAACATGCTGCTGCTGCCATTGATCTATGACCTAAATATAATAATGTACCCAAACAGGAAACAGACCAAGCTTGGGAAAAAATATTATGTGCATTTTTACTTGCCCAAAAAAGCATCATAAAACACTGGAAATTCCAGTAATAAAATGAAGTGTGTTTACCGCATGACAGAAATATCTCTGAAGAAAATCTCAAAGTTGGGAGGCAAAGACGTTTGATTATTTTTATTATTCTGTTCTTTCAAATTACAGATTAACATTGGGAAAGAAAAATGAACTAAGACCAGTAGTTTCAAACCATCAGACACGTTTTTAGAAGAGTATTACCATGGAGTTAATAAAATATAACCACTCAGAATATCAGATTAGACTAGGGATGTAACGATTCACTCAACTCCCAATACAATTCGATTCATGATACAATTTTCTAATGATTCATTTTACAAAATGAGACTGAAGACAAATGACTGAACATTATTCCTTTATTTATTTTCGAGAAAATACTGCACTATTTTCCTTTATCATTCATTGTCAAAAGAATCCCTTGATGAACTATTCAAAACAATGCAATTTAACTAAAAATAAATCCTGAATGAATCCTGAATAAAGGAATAATACAAATGAAGAAGAAGCCTATTAATTAAAATTCTGGCTCTACAGCAAGCAATGCAAAACTGCATAATAGTTCCATTTCTTTTTAAAAGTGCAACTGAAAATGTATTTTGTGCCTTAAAAATTGCACTTTAAAAAACAGTGTACAGTATTTAAGTGATATTTTCAACCAGCAGAGGACACTGGTAACCCAGTGGTCGGTTGGCATGCAGCTATTCTAGCAGTGAAGAAGAGATGCTACGCGCGAGCAGACAGCGCTAATAAAAAAAAAAAGGTGACTTACAGATATTCACGTAATATTACAGATATTCTTTCAGTGCTAAAGAGGAGAGGAATCATTTATGAACATGTTTAATAGTAGGCAATTCCGCTTGCCGCCTACACTTCTGGACAGATAAATTATCTTCAACATGACGAGTGTTGTTTTTGTCAGGCATTTTCTTCCATGCTACTTGCTTACAATGACCTGACCAATCATGGCAGGGTCAGGTCCAACGTCACTCTCTAGATTGCCAGTTTGTAATTACAAACAAATGCATGGCTGGATAGATTACTGGAAATGCACCCTGCAGTTTTGATGCATGCAATGCACAGCAGTACCAGTAACATGCAAGGGGGGTTGCCGGGTTGGGGGCCCGAAGAAGCCGCTTTGTTTGCGTATAGGCTGGGCCATGCTTGGCGCCGACGCTCACGTTACGTGCGAGTGGTGTAGTTCAAACAAAAGGATTTTTTTTTTTAAAAAGTACTGCGATTCAATTTTCAGAGTATCGATATGAACCGTGACTCCTATGAATCGATTAATAATTACCTTGTGATTAATTTTTACATCCCCAGATTAGACTGTGGTTCAGGTGGTTAGGGTTAGAGGTTGGGGGTTTGATCCCAGTCTATACCTGTCAAAGCGTCCTTCGGCAAGACACTGAACCCTAAGTTGCTCCCAGTGGTCAACTAGCACCTTGCATGGCAGCTCTGTCCCATTGGTATGTGAATGAACTGATTGTAAAGTGCTTTAAGACTACTTCAGTGTGGGGATAAAGCGCTATATAAATCATGTCCATTGGATTTGATTTATTGAGGTTATTTTTCAGGGTATTCTACTGTATTTGTTATTTATCTTATTCTATTGTGTTTAAGGTTAAATGTATATAAACTAATACTGGGCGTAACCGTAACAGGACTTCCACAATGCTGCAACATCCTTACGTGATAAAAGCGGAGTCGGAGCCTCCACATGGTAATGCATTTTAGCCTTTATTATGAGTTAATAGTAATGAGGCATAAAAAACAAGAGAGCAAATGCGCTAAAATCTCACTCTCATAACTTTCTTCTTCACCTCTCCTGCGCGTGTGGCACTACAGAAAAAAAAACACGTACACACACAAGGTATTTATGATAAAAAAATATACTAATGAGTAAAATAAAACAAAAAACTAAACATATACACAAAAAGTACACAAAACGACAACAGAAATGCACAAAAATTTACAAAATGACTCCAGAAACACACAAAATGGCAACAAAAACCGACAAATAACTGTAAATATACACAAAAAGACTCAAAAAACACACAAAATGACTTCAAAGAACATACATACATTAAACTACAACAAAATATAAAAATTAGTAAAAAAAAACAAAATAAATATTCATACAACAAAATACACAAAGTGACAACAGAAATGCACAACACTACACCAAAAAAGATACAAAAAAATACACAAAATAACAAAGATACAAAAATACACATTATGATTCAAAAAACATACATTACAGAAATATACACCAAACAAGAAAAATTAGTAAAAAAAAAAAAAACAACAAAACAATATTTATTAAAAAAAAAAAAAGATAAATATGGACAAAGCCACATTCATTAGCATATAGATTTCCTTATGAGCAAGTTTATTGAATTTGTTGTACAAATCAATGTTTTTTTGTCCCCCACAGTACATCACAGCGGCACATGGACAGCTTTGTCCAGATCATGTACAGTGGAGGAAGCTGGAGGTCTTATCAGATGTGTTATAGCATTGGCTACAACCATTTTACTTTTTTTTTTTTAAATTATTATGATAAACCTAAGGAAATAGGTTGTATATTTATTTTTATGCCCTGGCATTTGCTTACTGTTAAATTGAATTGTTGAAGTTTTGAAATATAATTTTGAGGAATAACTGAAATGCTAGCTCATTTTAAGAGGTCTTTCATATTTCATAACACACTATTGATATTGTTGTTCACAAACACAAACGTATAATTCATTTGATTACTCAAAAAATTGGCAGAATACTCAATTACAAAAATATTTGATATCTGCAGCACTAGTTAGTGTTAGTAGTGGTAACTGTTTATATATTCTGTATGGCACTTTGGATAATGGTATCTGATAAATTCACAATGGTCAGTCATAATAAATAAGTAATTGATAGTTAATATAATAATTTTAAAAATGTACAGCATTTTGGTCAGCTGAAGTTGTTTTTGAAATGAGCACAAATGCACATAACTTGTTTTCTAAATTTTGATATTTTTCTCTATACCTCTGTTAATGAAGGTCCCTGTGTGACACTAGACATGTGGCTTTAACTGGCTTACCTTATTTTAAGGGTTTGCCTCTGGAAAAAAAGAAACCAACAGGTACGCTATGCTATAATAGTGAGGGGAAACCCCAAAAACCTCACAAAGAAAACAATATATATTGAGCATTGCCATTCTGGTTCAATTGTATGCATCAAAGCATCATCTCAGGGCATGGGCAAAATATCGAGATAAAGCTTGAAAATAGATGTTTTTTGTTTTTTTTAAAAGTCATGTCACCAAACCCCAATATAAACATACGTTTTTTAACACTAACACACAACAAAATAAGTCATAAAAGTAAGTATGATTCATGCCGATATTTAATAGGGTAATAAAGATCAGCCTTAAATGTGTTATTTATTTTAAGGAATATTTTGTGTTTTAGCAAACAATATCTGGACATGTTTGGTGCGATTACTCAAAAATAAAAGGCCTTGTGCTTTTCCTTCCATCGAAAAAGTAATTTGTAATTGTATACTTTATTTTGTGGATTTTTGTTTACATGCAAATTATTACAAAGTGGGCGCGGTGCGTTCAACAATCAATTCACTGCGGGAAAAATCAAATGCAGCACGAACAGCTGTTCCGTTTCAACTGGTGTCCGTTACAAATAGTGATCTAGATCCCACGTTTTTCGCTAGTAGATAGCTAATAGGTATAGAAATATTTAAATCAATGTTCACTCATTATTATTATTATTAGATTTCAATACTATCATGTTGCTAAAAGGTGAAAAACTATACACCGTTAACAGCAGCGAGACTCAGGCCAATTAAGAATCAAGACTCAATTTTCGACAATCGATTAGTGACAAAGTCTGTCTATAAATGTACTTATTTTATAAGCGAGCTTACATATTCTGTTCCAGCTACATTTGTTTTAACATGCAACCAACAGCGCAGTCGGAAACGGATCACCAGTTAAGCTGAACACGAATTAAAACATAGCACCGGGCTAATTCGTGTCCGCTATAAAACGTTTACATGGTAACACACAGGCATCAAAGACACTGTTAATCCTAACCGTGCATTCATCACAGAATCGTGTACATTTATAACACATTATAATGTAGTAGTTGCTGTGAGAAAGTGATCGTTTATTTACTAACACACCACCACCGAATTAAATGCAACGTTAGCTAATAGCTAACAAAAGCACGAAAATATTAGCTTTAATCTATACACCTCAGAAATGTCTTTAACACCTCAAGCGCCGAAGTGTCGTTACAATCGTTACAATCCTTGGACACAGATATAAATAATTCGTTACATAAGTAAGAGGAAAAAACAAAATGTGCACATGCTACCGCCCAGCGAAGCTAAGCTAATGCAGCTAGCCACCACGCGTACAGTCATGCTAGCCGCGGGTATTACGACGAGTCAAAGTCGTTTAAAAAAAGGATTGCAATCATGCAGCTATACATACACAAGGACAAACAGAATGAACACTGCCTTACAAACACAGCTACACAAATTCTAGCAGCCTGAGTGTGGATTTAAAGTATGTTTAGGAAATTCAACCTCGTCCTCATCACGCGAGACACACCAACTTCGTCCTTATTCGCACACTTAAGAAATTAACAACGCATATAACACTTGCACGTAGTGAAATAAATAAAAAATGATCCGAAAACAAAGGCTACCCACCTAAATCCAAAAAAATACAGATGACATGCCCTGGGTTTCTCTGCGTTCATTCCTCCATTTCCCATTCCCGACGGAACACAGCTCAAGAGCTGAATGCGGTAGATGGCCGACAGCCTCTGATTGGCTGATGAGAGTGAGCACACAGCGCCTCCCCATGGCCAGGAGGACAACTACAACTAATGGATTACCAGAGGTGTAACACAAATATATTCTACTCATATAGAAGTACTGTTACTTGATTTCAATTGTACCCTGTAAAGCGACTTTGAGTGTCTATGAGAAAGTGCTATATAAAATGCATTATTATTATTATTATTATTATTATTATTATTATTATTACTCAAGTACAAGCACAAGTAAGAGGTAATTTTGTGCGGCCCCCAAAACAAAAATACTACAAAAACTGACGAAAATAAATACACAAAAAGACAACTAAATCACTCCAAAAACACAAAAGATGACTACAAATATATACACAAATAAAAGAATACATAAAACGACTATGAAAAAACACACAGAAAACAGAAAACTATTGGAAACGACAACAGAAATTCACAAAACAAGAAAAACACAGAAATGACTAGTACTCATATGTGAAGTACATGTAAAGCTACTATGTTTTGTTCAACTAGTGCGTGCAAAAAAAAAATATATATATATATATATATATATTATTATTATTATTTTTTTTTTTTTATGTTACTAGTGGAAAAATGAATAAACAATGAATTATTATAAGACAGAGAGGCACGCTACAATAGCCTCATGTCAAGAATTTTCAATATTTGTTATAGTGGTGAAATAAACCAAAGTTGTGGAACAAAATAAAAATGAAGTCGCATAAAGACACGTTGTTTTCTATCAAAAGAAATAGTTACCTTTATACTATGAATTAAAACAGATCAGAATTTTCTGGTTTTTCTGAGACAGAAATGCTTTGGATATCCTGAATATTTGTTGAAATTACTCACTAGTCTTATAAATGTGTTTGTAAACTACAAAATAAAAACCCTCACAGGCTTATTTAAGAGGTTTGTGTTTATTACTTTCTTTACTTTGTACAACAGGCAACATTAACATACCAAATAACTTAACACAAAGTAGAAAAGGTTATTTACAGACATTAATCTGCAGCTGGAGCGGTCCATTCACAACGTTAGCTTTGTTTTTTATTGTTATTTTGTTACGTAATCTGTTTAACTGTTCTTTGTCCCTCTGTGTGTGACCTGACATAATCCATCATACTTACACTACTCACAAATTTCTGTGAAAGTATGAAATAAACTCCAATCAAACTGTGGTTTGTGGCCCAACTGGGCAAGTAAAAAACAGAAATAAAACATTTTCAGAACAACAATGAACAATTTGCTTTACCAAACTTTTGAAAACAACAATTTAGAGGAACATGATGCATACAGTCCAAAAAAGAAAAAAAATGTACATTTTCAAGCATGTAATGTTGGTGATGATAAAGTCACAGAAACATTGTCGTTATTGTTCTTCTCCGTGTCACTGGTTTTGTGTGAAGGCGCCGAGGCTGAGGGGTCTTTGAGGGGGGCGGAGCCATCGTTAGCCTGTCCTGGACCTTTGTTTGGGAGCTCTGTTTTTGGCTCTGGCTCCGGTTCCTGCTGTGGGGCTGTGGCTGCAAGTGGAACAAAAGGTTAAAAAACCATTAGAATTATTACAAAAGGACACACAGTCATTTAGAGAAATAAATAAGTTGTTAAAAACACATATGTCAAACTCAAATCTGGTCCTTTGGAGCATCCAATTCGGCCCACAGAAGAAAGTGAAAATGACAGAGAAAACATGGATCATTGTGTAAACGAAACTCAACAATTGCAGGGCCCCAGAGTTTTCCTGATGCATATATCGCATGATTGCAGTCATTTTTAATGTTAAATTGTTGGAAAAACTCAAACTTCTTGCCAAATCCTTCAATTTTCCTCAAATTATGACAATATTTATTTTAATTAAATAAATATTGGCCACAAAATCTAGGAAATGTAAAGTAAAGATCCTGTTGGGACTGATATCTGTCACTTATTGCTTGGATATTGTCGGTTTCTTACATATTTTGTATTTCATGTACACGTAGAAGTGTAAACTAGGGCACAATAATGTTGAAATGACTTGTTTTCCCACATAAAATCTGTGGCCCACTTGAAATTAAACTGCTGCGTATTTGGCCCCTGAACTAAAATGAGTTTGACGCCCCTGGATAAGTTGTTAAGAAACTGTAGGACCACAAATAACTTCTCCTGCTTCCAGCTGTACAAGTTGTTGTTTTGTGGACGTAGTGGACTTAAAACAATTTGATGGTGAGTCAACGTTATATTTAAACTGACCGTAGGAAGTATGTCTTGCTGTAGAAAAGTGTGAGGTTAAGTAGCTTTTTCATGGATGGTTTACAAGGGAGCTTTAATTCCTCTTTAATTCAGAATAAAAGTGAAATCCTCTTTAAACTGACCTTGTAAACACTTAATTCCTAATGCAAATGTAGTTCTGAATTAAACATACACACACGCGGACAACACCCCAGCCCCGGGCCGCCGCTGCCGCACCTCCGCCGCGCCTCCGCCTGGGACAGGCTGCCCCCGGCAGGACACCATCCACCCTCTGCTTTGCTATAGAAAAGTCGGAGGTTCAGTATCTTTTTCATGGATGGCCAAAAGAGGTTGTGTTTGAAGGTAAGACGTCAGGGACATTTAGGTTTGTTGTGAAATGTGTAGAGTGATAACTATTGGGTTTTCATATATTTTGGCTTTTAGCAAGGACACTGTAGGGAGCTGAACCCCATTCCACTAATGTGAAAGTACCACTACCGATGCCTTTTGCTTTTTTATCCATTGGGAAAAACCAGTAATGCAACAGCATGATATTTGAAAGTGTTTTTAAGGCAAAATCTGGTTAGATTTCTGTTTTATATATGGTACGTATGGTACATATGGTGACCTTCAGAATCTGCGGTGTCAACACTGTTGCAAACATGTTCTTCTCCTGGAAATATCTTGGTCATGTACTCATTTATTATGTCGACTTCAGAGTTAGTTGTGCATAAAATGACACGTTTGCATAGCCACGTTGAACTGGAAATGTTGGCCAGCATGTCTTCATACACCCAGTGGACAATGTCTTTCAGTTTGTCACCAGGAATTGTCAGTGTGTCTGTGAGTTTAATGGCAAACTCACCCTCTTCTGGCACTACTGGAATTTTAGCCTCGCCAAGGTTTAAGAGAAATCTGGCAAAGACTTCTTCAGCTTGTTGATGTTCTGCAGTCTTTGGAGCACTTTCTGTCAACAATGCATGGACTGTCACAATTCCACTGTCCACATGGTCCATGAATCATGTGTGATGTGACAATGCGATGTAATTTCCAAATTAGTTTTTTTGTCCAGAATCTCTGCAGACAACGCGATTAATATCAGTGGAAGTCCTGTGTTTCTCGCATGGCACCATGGTGATGAGCTTATGTATATGACGAAGATGCCTCTTCTGAGTTTCTTTCACCATCACAAATGCGTCCACATGTCCCAGAATGTCATATTTCAGGATGTCTTTGAAGAAAGCCTCCACCTTTATGTGGAAGACTCTGGCAATGATGTCTGGTCTTTGGTGGGTCTGTTAATCCTCAAAAATGTATCCTTTGATTTCAAGCCAGTTAGGGTTGCATGTGAAGGTGAGGAAAAGTCTGGCTTGCCTTTGACTCTGACCAAGGCCATGGCATCTTGGAATTCTTTGGCGTACCATGTTGGTGATCCATAAATTGTGGGTGGCAGGATGCTCCCCGGAACATTTCCCCATAAAAACAGTGACGCCGTTTCATGTTGATTCTGTCACTTTCCGTGTTTAACCGTTTTAATTTCCGTTGGCCGATTCCGTGATTCCGTTAACGCAGATTTTATAGGGCCCTAGTAGTGTGTTCAGCTGCAGCTGAGGGGAGGGGCTGCACATGTGTCTGTTTGTGTCTACAGCAGCAAATAAAGTTGTGTCAATTGAAACAGGTGAAGAAAAAAAAAACTGGAGATGAACCATAGATATATTAAGAGATGAACACCTCACTGTTAGTATCGATACTTTTGCAAATGAGTATCATATCCGATATTCACTTTTTTGGTATTGACACGTTATTCGATATCAAGTTTTTTGACAACACTACTGCAAAGCTGCATTTAAGAAATAATTTACTAACGACGTCGCACACCTTTGAACCAAGCAGCAGCCATGTTGAAAGTCTCAGCCCTGTCTATCCCTGAACCGCAGAGATATTTGAGCCACACACACACACACACACACACAGATTTCCTGCGGTACAGACAGATAAATAGGTAAACTGACAAGAATAACTGCTTTTAAATGTGACGTCAGCATTTTTAAAGCACTGAGAAAAAAGCCAAGAAGTCTAATCCAGTCTCTGATGAAGGATTAACCCAAAAATTAAGTCCTGAATTAATTTCATGGTAATAAAGATTGGGAATTTATTATCAATAATAATGTCCTCATATTAGTAGAGATGCGCATTGTTCCCGGTTAAGGATTCTTTGGAATCGCGAACAAAAACCATTGACGATACCACTATCGATCGTTCCCGGGCTGCGGCGCCACTGTAAACAAACGTACCCCACGATCAAATGACAAAAAAAATACAGAAAAGGACAATAAAATCACACCAAATCAAACTAAAAATCAAAAGGACAACAGCAATACACAAAATTACTCAGAATAAGATGACAAAAAAAGCAAAAATACACAAAACCTTAGCAAAAATACACAAAATAACAAAACAATTACTCTAAAAATACAAAGAAATAGAAAGAAAAGACATCAAAAAACAACAAATAAAATCCCCAAAATGATTTAAAAAAAAAAAAGATAAATACTCAAAATTACAAAAATTACCCAGAACGATGACAAAAGTACACAAAAATACCAGAAAAATAACAAAACTTCAACAAGAAAATGAATAACACCACACTAAACACCAACCAGAATACACACATAAACAAAACAACAACATACATAAACAAAATTACAAAACAATTATGCCAAAAACACACATGACAACAACAAAAATACATACGATAGAAGAAAAAACACAAAAAACAACAACAAAAACACACAAAACAAGGAAAAAAATAACAACAAAATAACAAAACAATTACACTAAAAACACATAAGATAATAGTACATGAAATACAAGAAAATATACAGAATGAGCACAAAAGAAATCACTAATACCACACTACACCAACCAGAATACACAGAATGGCAGAAAAATATACAAAACAATAACATAAATACAAAATTATTCCAAAAACACAAAATGTAAAATATTTATTATTCTGAACGCTGAGATGAATGTTGTGATAATAGTCAGTGATGGAACACCTTTCCAGTCTGTCTGACTAAAAAAGGCTGTTACCTGACTGCGTGCAGGACTTCATGTGCTCTGGCCAGTGGGCCTGTTGACAGGGGTAATCACAGTAGCTGGTGTTCCAGCAACAGTAGAAGATGGCCTCCTTCCTGCAGTTAGCACACCATTGTTTCTTCTTGGTCTCGTCCACCGCCTGCTGCTTCTCCTGCTCCATCTGTTTCTTCACCTCCACCACCATTCGCTCCTTCTCCTGTTCCAAGCTCTGCCTCATCTCTGCCATCGTCAGCTCTGGGTTTTAAAAGAGAATCATGACACACTGAAGACTGGACAGCACACACGTGAGGCTAGAAAATGGAATACTTGCCCAGATTATGCTTCATTTCTGACAACTCCTGCTGATGCAGCCATTGGAGCTTCTCTATTTCTATTCTCAGTCTTCGTATCTACAGAAATGAGAAAAACATCACAAAGCTGATCTAAACGGTGACAAGTTCTCTACAAGAACTCGTGAAAGCACCTACTTCAGCTATGGTGTTCCCTGAAGAACTCTTGGAAAGATCGTTGTAGATTTCCGTCATTGTGCCTTTGATGGCATCCATTATCTGACAAACAGAAGACGTACAGGATGAGTGACAAAGTAACACAACAGCAGCAAAACGGTAGCTTTTTAATATATTAACTGAAAAAAAGGAAAAATACACAAAAAGGACTCCAAATCCATAAAAATGACAAAAAAAGAACAAGAAAAAACTAAATATAGAAAATATACAAATGACAGAAAAATGCAAAACAGGACAAGAAAAGTACACAAAAAGACTGAAAAATTACTCAAAAATGATCCCAAAATATAAAAATGAGCAGAGAAATACACAAAAATGACTCAAGCACACACAAATTAACAGAAAACTACATAACAGACAAGAAAACTATCTAAAAAGCAGAAGACATAGTATACGTGACAAAGTAACAAAACAGTAGGAAAACAGTGGCTTATTTATATATTAACTAAAAGACAAGACAAATATACAACAATTACTCAAAAAAACTAAATAAAGAAAATATAAAAAGACTTAAAATGCAAAACAGGACAAGTACACAAAAATGACAAAAACTTTTACTCAAAATGAAAAAAAAAATACTTCCAAAAAACAAAATGAGAAGAAAGCTACACATAGATGACTCAAAATACACACAAAATGACAGAAAACTACATAACAGACAAAAATAAATACACAAAAATTACTCAACCCACACACTAAATGAAAAAAATGACATAAAAAATAAAAATCTGACAAACAGAAGACATACAATATGTGACAATGTATAACAACTGAATAACTGAAAAGACAAGACAAATACACAAAAATAACAACAAAAATAATAAAGACAATATACAAATGACAAATGCAAATCGGGACAAAAAAAGTACACAAAAATTACAAAAAATTACTTGAAAATTACAAATGACCACAAAATGATTGAAAATTGCAGAAAGGACAAGAAAAATGCACAAAATGACTCCAATAACACACAAATTACAGAAAAACACACAAAAGGCCAAAGAAATACACAAAAATGACTCCAAAAACATGCATCATGATAGAGAAATACGTAAAAAGACATAAATAATACAGAACAATTTCTCCAAAAAAGCACAAAATGAAGGAAAAATACACAACCAGACAACAATAAAAAACAACAATGACTCCAAAAACACAAAAGTCAAAGTATCTAAGTGCTGTTAGCAAGGAAAAAGCCACTTTTTAGTAAGTAACAAAACAATTTAAAAAAAAAAGTTAAAATGATCATTCTCTGATCAAAAAATTCAGTTCAAAAACAGGGTTCAGGAACACATTTAGAGCAGGAAAACAAGTTACTTTAAACAGTTATGTTAAACAAACAAAAATACCTGCTCAGAACATTCAGAAGATTAATAAAAATGTAAATGAAATACTAACTTTATTAGTGTACTTGGCAATGTCTGCGGCGACCTCTGCAGAGGCCGTAGGGATGTAGAGGTCATTGTGAGCCAGGGAAGTCGAAGCTGCTGGACTTAAACTGGATGTAGACACAGGGTTACTGGACACCAGAGTGACTGCAGACGTGATCGGGGCGTCTTTCTGTTGAACAGCTTCAATAAAAACAACAACAAAAGATAAAATTACTATCATAACATAGAAAATCATGCACCAATTCAGCAAACATGCAGGTACACAAGGAAAAACATACCAAAAGTGTTATTTTGTTGGGTAATTAAGTGACCAAAACTGTACATTATGTATATGTTAAGGTTTTGATTATTCAAACAAGGTTTTTCAGGAAATGTTATCTCCTGTTTCACTGAGGTGATATGCTTTGATGTGTCCCTAAGAGTTCTCTCATAAGAAAAGCATCAAAGCATTTTCTGCTGCCTTTCATGTACGTCTGAATAGTCCCTTCCATCTCCTTTACTATGCACTTTTTATGAACCCTGTGGATGACATCATAAAGTTTAGGAAAGGTGTAAGTAGAGGAGTTAGATAAAGGCCATCACGGTGTTTTGACAATCAGACGTGCTTCCACTAGGTGACGTAATAATCCGACGGCGGCAAAAGTTAGTAACTTCTGCCGTGGTGAAAAAAAAAACTACACATTTCCAAAAATGGACTACAGTGCATTAATAACACCTTCACTGATATAATCTCAAATATCACAGGGTTTGAATGTAAATCAGAGGAAAAGAGGCTACCAGGCCACGAGGAACAAAAATTAAACTAAAAGAATGTCCCATTGAGAATGGTTGCTCACACTCACTTTCCACTCAGAAATCAACATTAATACAAAATATGTATGATTTCATGAAAATGTTACATTTATGCAAGAAATAGGCCTACATAATATGGTAGGCATACAAATGTGAGACAATTTAATTTTACCCTATGTTGCAATATAGTGCTGGGCAGTATATCGGTTCATACCAAACACCTATAAATATTTTTATGATATGAATTTTTAATATACCGCTGTATTTCATTACACAACTTTCGGAACACTACGCTGCGCCGCGTTTAAGACCAGACCCTTTTCAATGTTGCACTTCTAAATAGGAGGGTAAACAGTTAGCGCTCTGGTGTTAGTTACGGTGTAAATCATACTTGTGAATGGATAAGAAAGATACAATTGAAAGGTCTGAAGCTGCATCTGAGCATGTGCCTGCGTGCGCATGCCTCTGCTACAGGAGAACAACACTCACGGACACGAAGGCATGGTTAGCATAGCATGTCGGCAGTTGGGCAGTAATACACAAAAAAGAGCGCAAAGGATAGCAATTTGTAATGCCTATAATGTGGAAATAAGTCCTAGTGGAGCTACAAACAAAATGCTACCTTATTCACCACAATAAACCCTGAGTATGCAGTATTTAAAGCTAGAAATCAAGCTAATGCTCAAGCTAAGCTAGCGCGGCAAAGAGCCATTAGGCTGCTGTTGCAAACTTGTATTACTACTACTACATCCTAAGTCAATCTACTGCAGTAATTTCTCTCTCAACCAGTAGAAAACGCTGTGAACACGATTATGCATGAAAATAAAATACCATCATATACCGTGAAAACATTAAAATTTTGAAAAATACTGTGATATACATTTTTGGTCATACCGCCCAGCCCTATTGTAATAATAATCCTGCTCTGCAAGGGATGCCCTGTGTACACACACACACTTAGTAAGACCTCACTGTATGAGTGTCCTACATGTTCACACTACAATGCCTATGTATGGAAAGAGGAGAGGAATGGATTCTGTTGCATGTCTGGAAAAGTAGACCTCACATACAATCACACAAATCAGAACCGCAGCTCAATCCCACCACACACACACACACACACACACACACACACACACACACACACACACACACACACACACACACACACCACACACACACACACACACACACACACACACACACACACACACACACACACACACACACACACACACACACACACACACACACACACACACACGCACACACACGCACACACACGCACACTCAAACGGTCTTGAGGGAAAATCCCGAGTCCGAGACAAGACCAAGTCAAAATGCTTCCGAGTCCGAGACGAGACCGAGACCTTTAAAATTTGGTCTCGAGACCGAGATCGGTCTCGACTACTACAACACGACCTCTAAGCTAATTTTCAGACATGAGAGGCAAGTTCAGTTTAACAGAGAATATTTTGCTGTGCTGCGATTGTTTGGGAAATCAAATCTGTGTAAAAATACAAGGTCAGTGGTTGCCATGGCAGAAACTATAAAAAGAAAAAAAGATAATGTATGTATAAAAAGGAAAGAAAACATAGCCAGCGGAATTTGAAAATATTTTGGTTTTAGAGACGAAGGTCATTTGCACAGAGGCAAGGAATTATATTGTCAAAAGAAAAGCTTCAGTATAGAAATAAGAATATGAATGTTAAATATTGTTTTATAAGCATTGCAAAACTGAATTGGAGGGGAATTTATTAATGAAATGAACCAGTTGTTGGATGATTGTTTGGAAATAGGCAGCACTCCCATGCATCGGAATGAGGATGCAAAGATGTTGTTGAAAACTGACTATTTTCTTTGTCCAGCAGTCCAAAGGAACTGAGACGGACGACTGAAAAGACACTAACGACACCTGTGGATTCTGTGCGGTTGGACTGTATGGAAAAAACACAAGCCACTGTGCTGGAAAAAGCAAAGACTGGGGTTCATATAGGGGACTGCAACCGGTGAACAAGACTGGGCTTCAAACAGAAATGCAGCATGTGATCAGTTTGTGCTCCTGAACACATAGTACAACACCAACTCCCATGAACCAACAGTTTTCTTCAACAAAAAAAAGCTGAGGCATTCTTTGCCTGATGTTCAATGTTTTCATTCAGTCTGAATATATATATACACGAGTTTATTTCCGATGGATCAATTCATGCCAAATTCAACTGCAATACTTGATCAAAATCTGATTATAAGTAGATTATAAACTTAAACATTTTAATTTAAGGTTTCTCCACAGTGTTTTAAATTGGTTTCTGGAAGATCAAAGGAGAAAGGTAATTTTATCAGATTATACAATGATGGTTAAACTGTAAACTGTATGTATTGTATGGCCTATAATGTACTGTTTCACAGTACTGGTTTAGTTTAGACGAGACGAGACTGCTTGCTTGATATGTGATTACAGAATCTATCCTGGTCAGTTCTGGTCAAACTGCCCTAAGCTTTAAGATAACATTTACCAAGGACTTTTCTCAGAGACTCTGTCATTGTTATGGTTAGCGCAATCAGCAGCATACAAAACCCTGAGAGCACAGAACAGCTACAGATTCATGTGATGCTCACACTGAAACCTCTCAATCCCAGACCGGTCTGCCCCAAAACCCTTTGACCAAATAAACCCTGTGTCCGTATTTGACTTTTAACCCTTCAACTTGACTCCATCTCATTTCATTCAAAACTGCCACAACACTTACCATACAGCTTCTCTTGGAAGAAGTTTGCATCATTGCACCAAGCGAGGTTGTGATTGTTTTTAGGTGGCTGTTCCACACATTCAAGATGAGTTTCCTGATGGCACAGGGCATCTGTTGCCTGTTGTTCCTCTTGCTGTTGAGGTGTCTCCTCGCTTCTGTGGAGGTGGTGTTGTTCACCGTCATACATCAGGCACGCTGCTTGCATTTTTTTCGCACGGATCCTTGACTGGAGTGCAGCATTCTTAGTCAGTCGAGCGATCCGTTGGATGTCGGATTCAGCCGCGCGGCGCTTTGACTGGAGTGCAGCATTTTTGGCCCGGCGGGCTTCTTGTGCTTCAGCTGACTCAGCAGCACGTGCCATGCGCATTGCCAGACGTTTTTGTTCTCTCTTTGCACGATTGCTTTTCGGCATGTTAACATCCACAGGTAGACGTTATATAAAATTGGACTGCAAAAGATAAAAAACTACAGGATTACTTTTAGTATTGGCAAATGAAAAGTATGTTTTGTTGAAAGTTGATGAATTTGTCTAACTTCATCACTATTATCATCAGTAACTATGTAAAGTGGTAATTATAGAACTTGGCCGTCGACTAAGGCAACATTCTTTAGAGTATTTTTAAAGATAGTCAAAACACAAACTAATTCCTTGTCTTTACCTCATTTTGAACATATTCAAGGTAAGTTAGTCGACTAAATGAACTGTGCAAAACATAATATTTAGCACTGTAGTATAGGCTACATATATACAGTGAAAACATATTTTTATTTTATTATTATTATTACTAACCTTAGTTACAAACGTTGCTCACTGAGGACACCTGCTGGTCAATATTTATGGTGTGTTTTTTTAGGATATTAGACCCACTTCAGTTATTTTAAAAGCCTTTTGTTCACTTATCCTTTGTTACATCAGTGTCTTTCAACCCTCTTACAATATCCAGGCTTGGGACTCTGAGAGAACCTATGACATCATCATCAACAAAGGGAACCTGTGACATCATTAAGAAATTATATTATGATGATGTCATCAGTCCCAGCTCTCCAGTGATTGGCTCTGGCGCACACGTAACTGTGGTCGCTCTGCTCCCGGTGGACAATTTTATGAAATAATTTATGAACGGTATCATTGCAGTCCAAACAAGTCCAACGTTACACACCTTTGAACCAAGCAGCAGCTATGTTGAATGTCTCAGGTACTCACCTTAGTTACAAAGGTTGCTCACTGAGGACACCTGCTGGTCAATATTTATGGGGCGCTTTTTTAGGATATTAGACCCACTTTAGGTAATTTTTAAAAGTCCTTTGTGCAGTCACTCCTGTAGATTCGACGCAGATTCCAACTTATCCTGAGTGATAATGTCATCAGTCCCATCTCTCCAGTGATTGGCTCTGGCGCGCACTAAACCAAATAATGTCTTGTGGTCATTCCACTACCGTGGACAATTTTACGTGTCATTGAAATCCAAACAAATCCGACATTGCACACCTTTGAAACAAGCAGCAGCCATGTTGAAAGTCTCAGGTGAATCTGAGCCTGATTCACAGAGATATTTGCGGAACACACAGACACACATAGACAGACAAAGATTCCTTGCTTTATAGATAGATATGTAACGTTGTAGGCATACAAATGTACAACCACACAAAGCTTTCCTGAATGAAATATGTTGAATAAAACATAACATGGCTCAAAACGACTCTAATCCCTTTTTCTTGAATGACTGATTTTATGTCAGTTATAATTTAAGAATATGGCTGCATATCATAAGATAGGGATTTTAGATTATTTCAAGTTGTTCAAGACATATTATTGCATTTGGTAACACATAATTTGCGTCCCTTTTCAGTTTTTGTGAGTTTCCGTAAGGGCTCGAATGAGCATGTCCCTTTAAATATTGTCGCAAGGAATTGTGGGTCAGCATTAACTGGCTAATTTCCTTGCTAAAGGAGGTTATAAAGGCAGCACTGAGCCTCCTTTCCTTAGCTTTAAGAGAATTGGAACGCTTCTTATCATGGCTACCACTTAAACACTTCCAGGGGTTAAGGAAAAGTGGATAGGAAAGGAGATAGGAGGGAATATTTAGACGCATGTTCCCTCATCTCTGCTGATGTTGAAGATCAGCCTCCTGATCTCGATGGCTTCTTTGATCCAGTGTTTGTGTTTTTTTCTTTCTGTTCCAATTATTAATAATAACAATAACAACAATGCATTGTATTTTATATAGAGCTTTATCATAGACCCTCAAAGCTCTTTACAGAATTAAGGCATTGTTCTTTCACTCCACAATTAGTGGTGGTAAGCTACTATTGTAGCCACAGCTGCCGTGGGGCAGACTGACAAAAGCGAGGCTGCCACAGTGCGCCATCAGCCCCTCCAATCGCCACCACCAATACTTACTCACACACTACATTCATACTAGACAATGTGGGTGAAGTACCTTTCCCAAGGACACAATGACAGATACCACTAGAGCAAATGTCCCCGATTGTGGCACCTGGAATTCTCAGTGGTCTCCCAACCAACTACTAACCAGGCCCAGACTTAGCTTAGCTTCCGAGATCTAACAAGATTGGGCAATGACAGGCTGGTATGGATTGCATTGATCCAGTCCATGATGTGATTTTCTGTTCTGCGGTGGTCTAATATTGCAGATTTGAGGTTTTCCTGTTGTACTTTTCTTCCTCCATCCCTGTGAGTCATCCTGCTGTATCCTTTTCCCAACTGCTTCAATAAAAGTTTTTTCTTATATTAAACATTATTTGTGATCTATATATGTGTGTTGATATGACATGGATGGAATTTAATCCGTGTACCGTTCGTTCTTTGGTTACTCATTGAGTGCCATTGACGTCTAAAGACGTCATTGGTTTAGTATCGTTGACGTCTAAAAAAGTCAATTGTGTTTTTTTGGCTGGGGTTGCTAGGAGACAGTGTGACGAAGCTCTCCCATGAATATTGAGCTTGTACCATGATGTAGTGACCAACTGGTGCCATGTAGGTGGCAGCAGCACACCTTTGGATGAGAGATCACCTGTGATTGGCAGAGCTTAGAGGAAGAGGAAAAGAGATTACGAGACAGAAAATGGCGCAACGAGAGTTGATGCTGAAGTTCCCAGCCGATGGTGAGAGAAAACAATCAAAAAAATGGGACAACCGGTGAAACTCGGCATGTCCGGGAGGAGGAGGAAGTTGCATATGGGAAGGACGGGGGAGAGACTTGGAGGACAGCCAAAATACAGTAAACAAACCATTCAATTCTGACCTAGATAGCAAAATAATAACAATTTTGCCATCAAAATCGTAGTTTCAGTGTTGTTTTTGTAGTTTTATACAAGGAAACCAATGTTGGGGTGTCCGTAAAGCAAAAAAAAAATTGCTTCAAAGTCACTGAAAAGGCTTTTTCAGAAAAAGGCTTTTTTCTCAGCTTATTGTCACAAACTGGCGATTTGTGTGAAACCTTGCCTGTATTCAACTCCTGATTACGGAAAAACGAAACAAGCTAAAAACCAAAAAAGTAAGAGTAGAGTGTAGAGAGTCGAATATTTCAGAATCTGGTTTCAGATTTCATACTGTCATAGTACAACAGTGAAAATCATCTAAAATGCCTGGCAATATGGGGTTTGCTGCTCTGAAAATGACTGGCAGCGAATTAGTTAAAAACCAAATCAAAATGACAAATAAACGGAAATATAGAAAAATAAAAAAAACAGACAAGCAGTGTTTTTCTGTTTTAAAACAAAACCCTTTTAACAATTGCTCTGTCTGTTTTTGTCCACTCTTATTTGCAACTTTTAACCAATTTCACCACCATTTTTGATCACTTTTAACATATTTTATCATTCTAAATAAATGTAGTTATCACAGAGTAAAGGTCCTTTGGAGAGCTCTTCTTCTCTGGTGAGTTTGAACTGTACCCCTTGCAGTCACAGATTTTGTCCGAGTCACAACTGTTTTTAATTCCAGCAAGATTCTTTTTGTTAAGCCATGTTACATACAACTGTTTTTATCCTCTTTCTGTAAACAAAATAGGGTTACATAGACATCTTTAACTTTTCCCGATTATTTAGAGCAGTGTTTCTCAAATAGGGGTACGCAATGGCACTACAGGGGGTACTTGAGAGAGAATGTGAAAGATCAACAAATGAAAGCATTAAAAATAATTTAGGGTTTTTAGTTAAAAAACGATAATAATGATGATGAGAATGATCTTGTTTAGAATATGAACTTAAAATAGTAGACAGTTTTGGTCCCACTATAGACGCGAGATGACCGTAAATGATAAAAAGTGTAGCGATAAATCTTTTCCTCTGTGTGGAGTGAAAGAATAATGCACATCAATGTAAAGGGCTTTGAGTGTCAATGATAATAATGAAATCCAATGCATTATTATTATTATTATTATTATTCATGAGACATTAAATACTGTTTCATTTTGCTTATTTACAAAATTACATTTAAAATGTGTGTCAACATGTCACTCATTCATTCCATAATTATGCTCTACTGTTGTTTTTTCATAATATTCTGAGCAAATGTTGCAGTCGGAAAAGGAACGGGGGTACTTGAGCCAAAAAAGTTTGCGAACCACTGATTTAGAGCAACCAAAGTTGTCATTTTGACCGAAAAAGCAGCTAAATGATCTAAAAAGCTACTAAATGATCTAAAAAGCTACTAAATGATCTAAAAAAACTACTAAATGATCTAAAAATCAGGCTGAATGCTTCAATCCAATAGAAAACAACGGGATGTTTACAGGCAGTGGGGCCGTGTGACATCATCAGTATGCATTAGCATACATCTGCTAATAAGTACATTTCAAAGGTTTTAGGCCACATTTGTGCCATTTGTGCAACAGTGAAGGATGTCTTGCTCGCTTTACCCATTCTAACAAGTTTAGCATAGCATGAATGAAGTATCATACTGATATCATCATGTTTTATGACCATATCTTACCTTTGACAGCCTGCCTGGTTTGGTAACGTGTGCTTTGTGAGGACTGTTGCCCAGACCCTGTGGTGCTACTCCCAGCTGTTTGCGTCTGCGTCACCACCTGAGACGATGTGGATGTGTGTGTGGCTGACTCCGCTTCCAGATGTTGCTGCTGATGCTGCACCTTCTGCATGTGCCATTTCTGAGAAGATGTCTGTAACTTGGTGGAGGGGCTCCACACCACAGCTTTCTGCACCACGGCCACGCTCTCCCTGGGCAGCAGGGGGCGCTGTTTCTTCAAAGCTGGGGTGGGGGAGGCCGAGGTGGAGGAGGAGGTCGGGGCTGTGGCTGAAGCGTTGGGCACTGATGTTAGATTAATGGTTGCTGGAGAAGGAGTGTTGAATGAAACCATGGTGACAGGAATGGCCATAGGGGAGTGGGCGGGGGCAGGGGTGGGCATCGCTAGGACTGGGCTGCTTTGAGATTGGAGTGTCGACTGGTTTGATATTTTACCTACACACAAAAAAAATGCAGAAATATGCACACTTTTATGAAATAAACAAAACAGCAGTGCCTTTTAAACATTCTCAATGTCACTTAATATGTTAAAGCTGCTATAACAAAAATACTTAGGCTGTGTTGTAAATGTCATACTAACGTACTACTCATACTGAGTTTGACAGAAAAATGAGCATGTAGTACATTGATATTAGAAAGTATGAAAAGATTGAGTATGCGAGAAATACCCAGATGTACAGTATACTATATGGGGCCATTTTTTAAGTGTGCACGGTGGACACACAAGTCATACTCAACCGCCCCATGATGCATTGCGAGTGGAATATATAATCAACCTTGGACCAGCTTCAAGTTAAAAGTCAAACATCACCTTTTCAAAACAAAAGCATCTCTCTTCTTGTCTTCCATTAGTTTATTAAGGATTTCATAAATAGGGCTCTTGTTTTGAAGTCTGAAAATCTCCAAAATGTCGTAATGAAATGTGCATACATGAATCTTATGGATCAAATGAGCACATGTTGATGTTCTACTTGGTCACTTTCTCATTTGTAATGTTTTCAGAATTTTCAAAGGTGTAGAATCAACAGATATATTTAGCCTCAGTGTGCTTCAGGTTTTTGTCATTGTAGGTTCCAAATGCATCTTGGGAAACTTGGAACTATAATTCAGTGGGAACGCTCATCATCCTAGTCATACTTACTGGGGGTTTCCACTGGATACGTCTCCGCTGCGCCACGGCACCCATCCGGTTTTGCCCCGCTGTCTGCCGACCGGTTACGTTTTGAGTGCGCCACAGTGCACTCCGGTTGGACGACTGTGACGTCATGAGATAGAGTAGTTCTCACGATATTTATATAATCGCGCGAGAACGCAGCTAAAGGTTCGTGTTATAAATGCAACAATAAACAGGTCAGTGTTCCTATTGAAGGAGAACAAGAAGGTTGGACTCTGGATTTGTCATAACCACATTTTTTAGCAACAGCCAACAGAGAAGAGATAAAACTGCACCAGTTTTACACATTATGACGTTTTGGTGATGTAGTTATCTATATATATAATGAATTAATAAATAACAAAATATAATCTGAAGTCTTTTATTTTGAAAAGTAACCGGATATTTTATTCCGGAGTACGTGCTTAATTTCCTGTTCAGTGTCATTTGCTTTGTGCTGATTGATGCGTTGTGCTCCAGTGTCTTCAGAAATAGAAGCCCTGCGTATATCTGGCGGAGGACACTTGACAACCGCAGCTGGGAAGGAGCAGACACGCAGCGCAGCGGACCCGGTGGAAATAAACACATAGACTAAAGCTCCGGTGGCGCGGCGGAGACAAAACGCAGCGGAGCCGCATCAAGTGGAAATTGGGGGTTATAGTATAAAGTAGATAGTACTGTATATGCTCATTGAGTTTGTAATGTGTAGTATGGATTTGCAAAAAGTATTTGCAAAACAGCCATTAGGGCCCCTCACATGGTCCATGCTACCACCTGGCACAGTGTTGGTGACCCCTGATAATAATAATACATCAATTATATATAGCGCTTCTTTGGACACTCAAAGCGCTTTACAGAATTAATGGATTATTCTTTCACTCCACACTTAGTGGTGGTAAACTACTATTGTAGCCACAGCTGCACTGCAGTGAGGCTGCCATAGTGCGCCATCGGCCCTTCCGACCACCATCTAACATTCACTCACACACTACATTTATACTAGGCAATATGGGTGAAATGTCTTGCCCAAGGACACAATGACAGATACCACTGGGGCGACTGTCCCCCACTGGGGCACCTGGAATTCTCAGTGGTCTCCATCCAACTACTAACCAGGACCAGACCTGTTTAGCTTCTGAGATCAAACGAGATCAGGCAATGACAGGCTGGTATGGACAAAGTAACAAATCAAATTCAAACCTTATGAATACATTGGATATCTTGTAAACTATACTGCATGATCCACATATAGTATTATTTGATACGCTTATAAAGTTTCATTACATTTTGGTCAATAAATCAAAGCTGAATCCACCTTTCTGATGGGATCAGTTTAATCAAGATTTTTGGATCAAACTGATCCCAATCCTACTGAAAAAGTTCTGAAAAACTAAATGTTTGATCCGGATCAAAAATAAGCGAGTTAATCCGATTACGTAATCTGTTTTCAAGATTTGACCCAATCGTCATTCAGAATTCGAGCTGATTACTTTTGAAAAATGAGCCCAGGAGAGGATTTGAACAACTTTTGGATAAAATACAGTTTAAAATGTTAACTATGGTCCCCAACAGTCTAAAGAGAAAAGACAAGGAGACATAAAAAATCCTAATAACAATAAACAGAACCTAAAGAGCATTAAATACAAAACTACAGATAATAAGATAAGTAGTACGGGTAAGTCTAATGAGGTCAAAGTGTCCTGAAAGAGCTTTGAATGTAAGCAGGGAAATCTGGAAATTGATGTGCATCTGGAACAAGAGTTGGTAATTTTAAACTAAGATAAAATAATGTGGATTTGACGATGATGTCACCTGTAGTGTTAACCCATGAGGAGGACCTCTACTCTTACCTTCTGTTTTAGCAGCAGCAGACTCTTTCGTAGAAGCGCTCTCCTTCCTGTTCCTCCTCTTGTTTTTTCCACTCTTTTCCTCTCCGAGGTCGATGACCAGCTCTCTCTCTGAGTCTGAGTCCTCCACAGGCTGCTTGTTCTCCTGTCTCACCTGAGATCTGTCCCTTAAAGCAGGAGATTCTGGCACTGTTTTGCTCCTCTCTGAATCACTAAGGACTTTCTCCTTAGTCAGAGCATCCGTCACTGCTCCAGGATCCACAGCTTTAGTCACGAGGAATTCCTTCTGACCGTCCTCATCCTCTTCTGGATCTGGGCAGGTTTTGTCCTTGATTTTGCTTTTAGTGAGGAGATTGTGGGGCTCTTTGCTGGGTATGGCATCCTGACCATCCAATGACTTTTGATCCTCGTCACTGGCATCCTCAGTGTCACTGGTCTCAGACTTGTCAGAGTCTTCTGAATCACTGCGTCCCACGCCTTTGTAAACGTCCACAGAGAGCTCCTCTATTCCTGCACCACAAAAACACAGTTTTCTTTATTTCTAATTTTGTCAGGCCCCCAAATTAAACTCCAAAAAGGACAGAAACATAGACAAAGCAATAAACAAAATGACTCCAAATACACAAAAAAGACAACAAAAATACATAAAATAAACAAAAACAAAAAAATGCACAAAAAACAGTAATAGAAACAAACTATGACTCCAAAAATACACAAAACAACAGCAAAAATACACAAAAAAGACTAAAAGAAAATAATACACAAAACGACTCCAAAAACACACAAAACGACTCCAAAAACACACAAAACATGAACAGAAATACACAAAATGACTTCAAAACACAAAAAGTACAACCACAAATACACAAAATGCCTCCAAAGACATAAAAAAGTACAACCAAAAATACACAAAGTGACTTCAAAAACATACAAAATGATGACAGACACACAGATAGTAGCAACAAATATACACAAAACGATTCCAAACACATACAAAATGCTAACTAAAATTTACAAAATCAACAAAACATCCTACAAAACTGCAACTCTTGATAATACTCAGATTGGTCGTTATGCTCAGAAAGGAGGTTCAACAAACCCTGAGTCTATCCATAAACTTACCCATACCCAGAGTTACCCGGATACTCTGGGTATCTGATTCCATTACAGCTGGTATGAAGTCAATCCACCCTGATGTAAACCTTGGGTTACTTTACTATTACTATTACTTTACTATTAAAAAATCGGGGCTTCGCCTTTAATTGGCCATGTAATGTTAGTACATTAATGGAATTCGTCCTCTGCATTTAACCCATCCCTGAGGAGCAGTGGGCAGCCATTTTGCGGCGCCTGGGGAGCAGTTCAGGGTTAAGGGACTTGCTCAACATCCCACAGTGATGGCCCAGGTGAGGCTTGAACCGGCAACCCTCCGATTACAAGCCCAGCGTCCTTAACCACTAGGCCACCACTCCCCTACATGCACGAGCACGATAAAAAGCCTTCATAAATGGAGCAAAGATAACACAAATTACCATGGCAACCACCCTGAAGAGAGTGATTTATACACCCCGATGAGTGAAATACGCACGTGTTTACTGGGAAATATAAACCTGTTCTGAGCCTGTCACTTCAGTGACTATAGTCGCTTAAATCGCCCGTGATGAGTCACGGTTTTTGGTCGCTTTATCACTTCATCGTTCCATTGATGTGACGACCAGGGAATAATATGAATAATATGTGTTTAAGGAGCCATGGTGACAGACTCAGAGAATAACTCACTTTAAGATATGGGATACTCAGGGACAGATTCACTGAGGTTTAGAGGTATTAAAATGTGTGCAAACATCACTCTACGCGCTAATAAGCCGTACAAACCCAAGGGAATCAGGAGTGCACGACTGCTGCATGTCGCAATGCGCCCTCAATCCATTTAGGGCATTTTCCTTTAATGAATATGCATAGTAGGCGGAGCTCGCAAGGGCAGCAAAAAAATGGGAAGAGGACATGCAAATAAATTATTGCAGGGGAAGCAATACAATTCAGCAAAGACTCTGTTTTTCTGTATAAACTTAGTACGGCCCACAACCAGGTGGTAATTATCAAAGCTTTTTGCGCAGTGATGACATCAGTGATATTTGTGAGGAGACGGGGCAGGGGAGAGGAAAGACGACCGAGGGATGACATTTTCAGACCGTGAGTTAAAATATTTGGGATGAATGAATTCACAAATTTAAGAACGTGTTAAAACCTTTCCTGTTTCGTCTCCCCACCATGGCTGGGGGGACACAGCGGAGATCCGTACTCTCCATGACCGGAGGCTGCTTCTCCTCCAGGGATTACTCCCGTACACGTCACGTTGGCTCACTCTCTAGCGCAGGCGCAGCAGCCGCACGCATGCAACCCCGTCGATCACATCCCCAGTGCGGGATGAATAAAGAATCTATATATCTTTGTCTTTGCTGTTATTCATCCATTTTCATTAGCTTCCTCTACTAACAACTCCAATTCCGCTGCTTCAAATAATTTTTTCATTTCCGAGGACTCAGTTCTCCTTCACGCTCCATGTTGAACACAACACGTACAAAACGCTCATTTAAATAGGGGCGGTCTGCACCACTTCTGCATGTGCGCTAATCATTGCTGCACTCTTAGTGAATTCCTCGCAGCAGGTGAGGAAACTGCTTCATCAATGGGTTTAGGGAAGCAGCTGGTTTACCACCCTTTATTTCAGATATTAGTGAATCCGCCAATCAGAGTTTCCCTTATTTGTGTGTGTGTGTGGTGTGTGTGTGTGTGTGTGTATGGTGTGTGTGTGTGTGTAGAGTGTGTGTGTGTATAGTGTGTGTGTGTGTGTGTGTGTGTGTGTATAGTGTGTGTGTAGTGTGTGTTGACTAAAGACCGTCGGTGATACCTGAGCTCATTATAGTTCAGGTGCTGTGTACGGCCCAACATGATCTCAATGGTTCTAAATCAGAGAAAAACAATTTCTTCTATTAAAAAAACTAGCAATTTTTGTAATATTCATATTTATTAACCTCCAGTTAACTCGATTTAGACAAAAGTAGAACATTTATAATGTTTTAGGTTGCAGTTTCACAACCAATATCCAACTGTGGGAGGTTGCAGATTACAATAAGGTCAGTAAATCTGAAAAAAAGGAGTCGATTGACAATAATATACAGTGGTTGTGCAGCAACATTCATTATTTTGTCTCGTTTAAATTCTTATTACAAAAAGAAATAATTACAAGCATTGTTCATTGAATAAATTGCTATAAGTTACCTACAGTGGTTTTGTTTTAAAGGCAGCAGAAGCTACAACTTTTTAAAGACTTATCATGTGATAAAGTCATTATCAAGAATCAGTGTTTTTTTTCTTTCTTTGTGACTCACCAAGTTGTGCCTTGCAGCTCTCAATGGTTTTGTCCAATTTGAGCTGAAAACGACTTTTGATTCGCCGTTTTGGAGCGGTGACGACTTCTGCCGCGTCTTGTTTCTGCTGAACAGTTTCACTCAGTTCCTTCAGGTCCATTTCTGCTTTGCTACGATCTGAAACACAACCAATGAACTGATTGAACTGGCTGTCGTGACATTTATATTTATGAATATTAGTTCTCTATAAAGAGACTTTACCAAGGTTCAGGTTAAGAATGCTTCCTGTCTGTGGAGGCTTCTCCTGCTTAGTGGCACCATGAGAACTTCTTAGTTTGGGGCTGTCCAAGGACCTGCCTGTGGAGCTACGTCTGGAACGTGAAGGTGAACCTGCAAATGCATCTTTCATAGTAAATAATGCTTAACATCAAATTTCAAAAAACCTTTTTTTTAAGGTTAAATAAGTCTAAAAACAGCTATAAATAAATTGATTATAACACATCAGAAAAACTTTTTCATTCCCAAAAATGTTAAAGCAGAAATAGTATATATATGCAATATATATAACAATACAATACATAATAATGATAAATATAATACCCATAAAATATACAGTGACTTCAAAAAGACATAAAATCACTCCAAAGCACACAAAAACAAAAAACTAAAATTACAGTAAGTGATGTTATAAACATTAAATGACTCCAACTGTCATTTTGTCTTTTTTCCTTTAATTTTCAGATTTTTTTATTGTTACATGTTTTACACCCAATTTGTTTATTTTGAACTCATGTTTTTAGAGCCATTTTTGTGTATTCTTGCTGTTTCATTTACTTATATATTTTTATTTTTTGTATTTTGTTGTAATTTTTGTGAATTTTTTTTTTTTTTGTTTTTTTCTGTAACAAAATTGTATTTCTATTAAAAGAGAATTAATTAATAATTACAACTAAAACTCATTTCTATTTTTCAGTTTTTCTTGTATCGGATCTGAGGGACACATTATCAAAACTCATGTCAGCATTTAGAATAATGACCAATCTGAGTATGAACATAGGAAAGAACAAATAATTTTTGTTTTTTTTTTTGTTGTCATTTTGTGTTTTATCCTCTCATTTTATTTTTTGTTGTGTGTTTTAGACTCATTTTGTTTTTGGAGCCATTTTTGTGTATTATTGCTGTTGTTTTATATACTTTTGTGTATTTTTCCATTCATATTTTGTGTTTTTGGAGTTATTTTTTGTATATTTTTTTTCCTTTTTGTAAATTTGTGGCATAGTTTTTCGTATTTTTCTTTACGTCTGTGCATTTACTTCTTGGGCTGCTCAAAATAAGACCGGTGCCGTGCATTTGGCCCCCAGACCACCAGTTGCCTAGGTCTGTCCTAGATGTTTAGTTTAACGATGACGCCGTTTTTGAGCAATTTTCTACATTTGAATTCTCTTCAATTAAGGGACACGAGTGCATCAACAAATAAAAAATAAGTGCTGAAGTACCTGTATATTCCAGGGAATCGTCGCTCCCACTGCATTGACTGGTTCCTGCTTTCGCCTGCGACTTATCCGACGCTTCATGATCTCCATCCGACCCTGTGTGAGCGGAAGAGTTGGGGCTCTGTGGAGAGTGAGGGACTTCACTGACCAGGAGCCGCTGACACGCAGCACCCCCTCCCAAACCAACACCTGAACACACCGCCCTCGTCAGGGGGATTTTGGGCAACGCCGTCATATCAAAGGCCAGCTTGATCTTGTCCTTTTTCTCTGGTGTGACGGGGATGGATGAGGGGTTGGATGGATCCGGCAGCATTTGGAAGTTATTGTCAGGAGTGTATGGTGTCCTGAAGGAAGCGTAGTTAAAAACTCCAAACTTCTTCCTCATGTTCTCCACGTAGACGTCCATCTCCTGCATGGCACTGTTAAAGATGCTTTTGGTTTTCTTCACAGAAAATGGAATATCCTTGGACATGAGGTAGCAGTTGTTTAAAGGAACCCACGCCCTGGAAATACATGGAAAAGAGTTGTCCCAAGTGTGACATAAACCCCTCAAAGTGCCTTAAAGGGATCCTCCACTGTTTTTACAAATGTAGCCTAAAACCTTTGAAATGCCCTTATTAGAAGATCTATGCCTAACAAAACGCATTATTTGGCAACATATTCGCTTTATTACTTTTAAAAATGGCACTACTTTACCTTTTTTGAGCCTGTTCGCCGCCATGTTGAAATGACGTCATTGATGACGCCAATTGCCCCTTTCAGCCCTTGGACTTCAATAGGAGATGAAGCATTCAGGATGAATTAGCAGCTTTTTCAGTCAAAGTGACAACTTGTGCTGCTGTGGATTGCTCTAACAATCAGGCAAAGTTAAAAAAGTCAAAAACATCTGTGACCGCAGGGGGCGACAGTTCCAACTTTGCTGTTTTGTAGATGGCATGAAGAAGAGAAGAAGAGCTCCAGGAGCAGGATCGACTGCTGCTCAATAATGCCGACGGTTCTTTGTAGCAGACAGATTCAACTTGGGTCAGCATTATTGAGCAGCAGTCGATCTGGGTGGCCTGTATTTAAATGCATCCGGAGCATCAACTTTTTTAACTATTACTGATTTTTAGAGCAACTCAAAGCAGCACAAGTTGTCATTTTGACTGAAAAAGCTGCTCAATGATCCTGAATGCTCAATGGACCGAAAGGGGCGATCAATGACGTCATTTCAACATGGCGGCGCACAGGCTCAAAAAAGGTAACGTAGTACCATTTTTAAAACTTAGTTAAACGAATATGGTGCAAAATAATGCATTTTGTTAGGCATAGATCTCCTAATAAGGACATTTCAAAGATTCTAGGCCACATTTGTAAAAACAGTGGAGGATCCCTGTACAATGTAAACAAAGAGGACCGATACCTGTCATGCTGACCAAAGAATCTAGCGTCCACCTGTCCGTCCTTGTCTCTCAGAGCTTTAGCAGGCCAAAAGGGAAATCCCTTTAGTTTGGCCCACACCAGGGGATGTGGATTACTCTATGGACGGGAAAACACTGAAACTCAGTGATTTAGAATAGATAACAATCTGTCCTAATATTACTCAGTCCCTCCAAAATCTACCACAGGTGTTTTTTTCATTAAAAAAACTTAATCATGGGGCTTGTTTTTTACAAAAGACGCAAAGTAAACTGTGGGAATTTTATTAATATTCCACAAATCATAAAAATAAATAAATAAATGAAGCCCTTTCAGTGGTGGAACACATAAAAAAGCTTTACAGCAGTTTGAATTTTTTTTAGTTCAGGGACCAAATACGGAGCAGTTTATTCTTACGTGGGCTGCAGATTTTAGGTGAGAAAACGACTCATTTCAACATTATTGAGCATTAGTTTGCACTTTTAAGTATAAATGATGAGCATTTAAATGATCTAAAGCAGACATGGGCAACTGCTGACTCGGGCGCCACATGTGGCCCTCAGTCTAATTTTGTGCGACCCCCCAAAAGTATGCGAACAAAATGGCAGGAAAAAAAAAACAAATATTTACATCCAAAAAACTCAGAGGACAACCACAAAAATATAGAAAAATAAGTGAAAAAGTATAGAATTCATACTCCTACAACACAAATTGAGTCCAAAACCAAACAGAATGACAGAAAACTATACAAAACATAAAATGACTCCAAAAGCACACAACACAATAACCAAAACACAAACAAATAAAGAAATACAAAATGACCAAACAAAAATACACAAAAAGACCAAAAAAATAACAGAAAAACAGTTAAAACAACAATAGAAATACTGAAAATGACTCCAAAAACACGTACGATGATTACACAAAAACACACAAACCTCTTGTTTTTTTTCTTGTATTAATTTTCAGATTGGTGATTATTCTAAATGCTGACATTAATGTTCATAACTTGGCCCTCGAATCTGACAGTCACATTTCTGTGGCCCCGCTGTGATAAAAGTTGCCAGTCTCCGATCTAAAGTATGTAAAGAACCGTCAATATCCAAACAACATATATCAGTCCCTGCAAGATCTTGTAATCAATTTTTATTTAATATGGGGAAATCTTGCGGAATAATTTGAGGAAATTTGCAGGGTTTTTGGAAAAATTCAGATTTCTTTCAACAATTTTCAGTTAAAAATGAGTGCCATCATGTCACATCCGCATAGGAAAACACTGAGCCCTGCAAACATTGTGGAGTTGAATGGAATTTGTCTATTTGTAGAGGCTGAGATGTCTACAACTAGATTAGTTGGTAGTTTACACAATTATTCATGTTGTCTGTTTGCTAAGCTAAGTATTAGCTATCTTACACAAGGCTCACAGAACCAGTTGTCCCTCTTCTGACACGCTGAGAGATAACACTCTGGACAAACTTCAATCTCGCTCATCTGTGAAGAAAAAACCAAGGAGACGCAGGAAAAAGGTTTTAGCTGTGAAGTCAAATATCCATCTTAGAAGAAGTGCATTCATATTTATTTAGCTGCAGACTTACCTCATGTTCACAGATTTTGACAATAACCTTAGCAGTAGCTGTGAGTTTGTGATTGCCTGTTAAGTACAAATAAAATCACTGTTTAAGCACATACATGAATTATCTTATTTGTACATTTACACTTAACTTGATAACTAAGTATTTCATATCAACCGATAATGTTGTTGTACAGACTGAGAATTAAAGCTGCTGGAGACGATCATATTTTATCAGATAAAGACAGAGGCTGTGTTGTAAATAACACACTAATATACTATACATTACAAACTCAATGAGTATATACAGTCTACTATATACTATAAGTATGATTAGGATGATGAGCGTTACCACTGAAGTATACTACCAATATTCCCAGGGTGCATTTGGAACCTACAGCGTTAAAAACCTTGTTCACACTGAGGCTAAATATCTCTGTTGATTCTCCACCTTTGAACATTTTGAAAACATTTGAAGTGAGAAAGTGACCAAGTAGAATATCAACATGTGCTCATTTGATCCAGAAAACTCACGTAGACACATATTTTCGGAGACCCTCCATTGTGCTACTGACCAAACTTCCAGTTAATTTCAAAACAAGAGCCCTAATTATAAACACGTTAAAAAACTAATGGAAGACAAGAAGAGATGCTTTTATTTTGAAAAGGGGATGTTTAAATTTTGCCCGCAATGCATCATGGGGAGGTTGAGTATGACAAGTGTGCCCACCGTACATTCTTCAAAAATGTCCCCATATACAGTAGAATACATCCAGGTTTTTCTTGCATACTCAATCTTTTCATACTATCTAATGTGAACGCACTACATAGTAACTTAGTATGAGTAGTACGTTAGTATGACTGACATTTTGAACACGGCCTATCGGCCTCATCGATCATGAGTTCAAGGTGGAAATTGCCACTTGAAAGTTTGCTTTGATCTCCACTGTAAACACACACTTATTGATGTCAAAAAAGTTTTGCATTGCATTGTGGGATGTGGAGTCTTGTAGACAGATGCATAGAAATGTTTTTACTTCATTCTTACCATTTTTGTTGTTTTTTGTTCTCGGTATTCCCCGGGATATCAGCTCACTCCGCTAGACATTCAATTTTGTCCAGATTGGGATCTTTCTCTGTAAGCCTCAAAATAAAAATCCACCATTGCCAAAACCATCAATCCAGAAATGTGATGGGAACACACTTTGGCAGAGTTTTGGGGGCAAACTCGAGATATCACAGTAAGAATGAAGTAAAAACACTTCTATGCATTCGTCTACAGCAGGGGTTCTCAACCTTGGAGCGGGGTCGCCAGATGCCTTAAAGAAACTGTAAAATATTTCTCAACAATTAGAGGCCATTTTTGCTTATTTCTAACTTTTTCTGCAACTACACCAAACTTGCCATATTTTAACTTATTTTCATCACTTTTTCTTGCCATATTTTTGCTCCTTTTATTGCATTTTTGCTACATTACTCCCATTTCTGTCGCTTCTCCATCAAATTTCAATGCTTTTTTTCCACTTTCAAGACATTTGTTTGCACCCTTTCCACCACTTTTCCACCTAATGGCACACATGTTGAGCCATTATTGTCACTTTTAACTTCTTTTCACCATATTTCACGCTTATTCGCAGGCTTAAAAAGGTTGAAAATCACTGGTCTACAGGACTTCACGTCCCACAATGCAATGCACGGTTACAGTGGATATGAAAGCCAACATTCAAATGGAAAAGTCAACCTTTACATCTTTTTTTTTAGAGCAAATGATCTTTGACTTATTGATCTATGAGGCCTAGACTTTGTCTTTATCTGATAAACAAATATATCACACCAAGCAGCATTAAGAAAAGGGCAACTTTGTAAAATGAGGTTGTGATTTCTGGCCGTGGCCTTTCTCATGCACTTCCTACATTATTGTGTCTTTGCTCAGATTTTCTCAAAGTAACATAGTTTATTATTATTGGTTGAAAGAAAATGAGTCATGCACAATAGATAATATTGTATTTTATCTTCTTGGGCTCTTTTTAACTCCTGACTGTTGTTTTTTAAAATTGTAAATAGTATATGTGGTATCATGTTTTCTGTCATCAGTCATTGTTTGTCTCATTGTGTAGCTGTATATTAACTGTTATTGTTCAACTGTATCTTATATGACATCTTTACCTGCCTTTGGAGAATGGATGAAATTTACCTATTGTGTTAACTACGGTACATTTATGTTAATGCTGTTTGCTGAGATATTGATTAATATGTAAAGTCCTAATTAATTAAATCAAATTAAATTACATTACATTTTCCAGTCCAAAGCTGTGTAATTGTGACTTTATTGGAAACTGATTGAGAATCAGAATATTGTTCCAGATGCCATAAATTACATTTTATTAAATTTTCCAGTCCAAAGCTGTGCATGTTACATTAATAAATAATCAAATTGTTAAGTGAACGTCTGGGTGTTTTTTGTATCAAAGTGTACAAGCCTTCCATTTCTGAGGAACCTAATTAGTAAAAGTGGATAAATAAGATTAAATATATGAGAGAACCCTTAAAGTGTGAAACCCACCTCCATTGTATATAATACAATTGTGCAAAATCCATTTAACATCAGCCAAGAAGGCCTCTGTGCACCCGTACATTTTCTTTTTGATGTTCTACAGAGGGAACAATGCTTTCATTCATTAATCTGTAATATTTTAGTGTTACAAACACATGTGGAACACCTGTTTACCTTGTCAAGTGTGCAAAGATCCATGGGATGAAAAATGTATTCAGCATAATCAGGATGTTGATCAAGAGAGACGGGTTTCTGGAACGGCTCAGTCTAAAAAACAACAACAAAAAAGAGAAGATTGCAACGTTTAAAGGTGATCTGAGACCACTGCCATCCCAACATGCTACCACCACCAATGCTAATGCTAACAGCTCTGAGAGCCGCTTCAAACAAAAAGGAAGAAAAACCAGAGGAGGGAGAAATCAATCATGATGGGGTCTTTGTTAGTGGTGTAGTTTGATTACCCAATTAAAAGTCTTTCTCTGCGCAGAAGCTGCATGTGGGGAGCGAGATGACAAGCGGGGAAGATCCTGAAAGAGAGTAAGAGCGGGAGCTGTATCCTCACCATCGGCTAGCATCTTCCATTGAGCCATGACACACAGGCTCAGTGTCACACAATAACTGTGGTTTGTTAGTTATAGGCTATTGGAAATAATTTACACATGCAAATCAATATTTAACCAAGCTGGACTGATGTGTGAATACGGCCATTCCATGTCATTTCAACACATTATCAGGACATCCCACACACACTTTGGTCTAAAAAAATCTGAAATGTTTACCAATTGTTCCATGATTATTCAGTAGGCACGGTGTACATTTTAGTTTGATCAGATCAATACTTTTTGAGATATGGACAATGTAGGGAAGGCAAATTTTATACACAAGGCAACTCAATGTGCTTTACATGATCAAAAAGTCCAACAGAAAACATTCAATAGCTTAAAAATCAATAAGAACATTAAAGTCAGGAGCAAAAACATTTAAAATCATCTGTAAAATCAATAAAAATCATCAACAAACACATTACATCACCAGCATGACCAAAAATCTCCCTCTTGATCACACACAGTAGAGAAAAAGAGTGTCTTTAACTTTGATTTAAAAATCCTCTCATGTGATGCTGACTTCAGCTCTGCTGCAGTTTGATCCACTTCTTTGCAGCATAACAACTAAAAGCTGCATCACCATGTTTACTGTGAGCTCTGGGCTCCACTATCTGACCTGTGTCCATAGATCTGAGAGACCTGCTGGGTTCATACCTGACTAACATCTCACTGATGTATTCTGGACCAAACCCATTCACACATTTATAACCAGCAGCAGAACTTTAAAGTCTATTCTGAGGCTGACTGGGAGCCAGTGTAAGACTTTAAAACTGGATTAATGACCTCTGACCTCTTTGTTCTGAACCAGATGTAGATGTTTGATGAAGACCATTACAATAGTCCAGTCTGTTGGAGATAAAAGCATGGACCAGTTTCTCCTGATCTTTCTGAGTCATTAAACCTTTGACTCTGGAGATGTTCTTTAGATGGTAGAAGATGTTTTTGTGATAGATTTGATCTGATGCTGAATGTCAGATCTGAGTCAATCAGAACCAAGGTTTTTGACTTGGTCTTTAGCTTTTAAAGATGGAGACTCAAGGTACTTGCTGACAGCAGTCCTCTTTTCCTTGTTACCAAAGACAATCACCTCCATCTCGTCATGATTTAGTTGAAGGAAGTTTTCACTCATCCAGAAGTTTACTTTTTACTTTTTCTAAGCAGTCATTTAGTGTGCGGGGGGTCGATTTTTGCTCATCCGTATTTTCTTCTATTTTCAGGTTCTAATATCTCAGGAAACTACATCACATAGAAAACAGAAATGTGGTATAATATACAACTCCACCTACTTATCAGAATAATAAATAAAGATCTGCTATACATTCTATCTGGTGGACATGCCAGACCCTCAAAATTGGAATAAAGTTAGTGTGTGTTTGGGTCTGGAACATGTTTGGGTCTTCAGTAAACAACTTAGCATATGCCTCATCTCCTTGTAGTTTGATCAGCTTTGAGCTATGAACATAGACCGTTTACATTTTCTTTACTATTTTCATTGGCCTATAACTGTATGTGGGAATGTAAGAAAAAATCTGATCTCTGTTTTAATTTATCATATAAAGTTTACTCTTTCTTGGGATATAAAACTAGTTTTCTTGATGCCACTTCTTTATTTTTCATTTTGGACCCAACTTTAAGTTATTTCACCACTCGGGAAAATTGAAAATCCTTTACATGAGGCTATTGTAGCTTGGCTTTGTGTCTAATAATCATTTCTTCATTTTTTTCACTAGTAAAATAAAACCATTGCATCATTTCTTTTTAAAAACATAATATGAATATGAACAAATTTCTCATGTTCTACATTTTGTTCATAATACATTATAAGATGATAATGATGATGGATATATAATAAAGCATTCATCAATCAATCAAACTAAAAATGTACAGTGTGCCTATTGAATAATCACGGAACAATTGGTAAATATCACAGAATTTTTTGAGACTGTTTTGTTGAAATGACGTGGAATGACCCAATACGATGTGAAGCCTGACATAAAACACAACATGGGGGAAAACACACTTCTTTTTTTTTGTAATCATTGTTTTAAGAAGTTCAAGAGTACAGTGAGGGAATCGACTGAATAGACTGAAAGATCTCATAAAAAGCATTGTATGTTGATGTGATGTGATCAGTGTAGTAATACTTACACCTGGTTGTTTCATCTTCTGCAGGGCAAACTTTAGTAGGTAAGACAGTTGGTCTATAGTTAGCATCATCATGGCTTTGCTTTGAGTCTCTATACACTCGGCAACTGTTATTTTTCTAAGACACCAAAGGAGATGAATGCTTTGTTTATGTCCCATTTCTGCACAAAGTGAACCAATGTGACATTTCTGTCAGATAGTACCAGCGTTGGGGTCAATCATTATTGTAATTGCGTAATTAATTACAAATATGACCTAAATGTTCTCGTAGGAGTAATTATTATTTTTCTTCCCCAACTCCTTTGTCCTGGAACTCCTCCTAGGCCATTATGGGGCGACCATGACTCAGTGGTAGAGTGGGTTGTCCAGTAACCGAAAGGTTGGGGGTTCAAATCCTCGAAGAAAGCGCGCTATATTAATCCAAGCCATTATTATTATTATTACGCCCACATAAAAAATTTAATACCAACATTTTCATGGATAAGGAAGCCAAACAAGGAAAATAAGAAATTAGAAACAAATTAAATGAAAGATAATATTTTTTGTGTATTTTATAGCTGATTTAGGAACGCTAGCAGAAAGCTAACACAAGACGTTTTATGGGCTTATTAATAAAAACAGACATGGGCAACTGGTGGCCCGGGAGCCACATGTGACCATCAGGCTAATTTTTGCAGCGCCCCCAAAGCAAATCCCAAAAATTGTATTTTTAGAAGCTAGAAGGAATATGAAGCCCAAAATAATACACAAAGTACACAAAAACACGCAAAAAATGAATTGATCACAAAATGACAGGAAATACAGGAAATGACAACAAAAATGCAGGAAATGACAGAAAAATACACAAAATTACACCAAGAAGAAAACACACACAACTCCAAAATCACACAAACTTTTAACAAAATTACACAAAATGACAGGAAAATACAGAAAGATACTCTAAAAATGCACAAAATTCATGAAAAATACACAAAATTACACCAAGAACACAAAAAATAACAAAAACACACACATAATGACTACCTTTAATAATCGAGAACGTTAATGTAATCGACTTTGAGGGGAAACATATTAATAAAAGGCTCAGATGCCCACACCAAAATATTAAAACCTATAACTTCATTGATTTGGAAGCCCAACAAGATATTCAAAATATAGGAAATAAATTAATAAATAGATATTTGTTTTTAATGTACCTTACAGTTGATTTAGGACTTTTTATCATTAGAGATGCTAACAGAAAGCTAACACAAGAGGAAGCTTCTATTAGGTTATTTATTTCAGGCTCAGTAATTGTGATTAATAGTAATTGAGCTTTAGTAATTGTAGAGACGTAATTGTAATCGAGTTTGAGGGGAAAAATAATCATTTGAATTGTAATTGGAAAAAGTGTCTGTCACCGTAATCGTAATTGAGTTATAATTGTAATTGACCCCAACCCTGGTAGTACACAGTCTGACATGTATTATTATTGATTACAGGTCTAGACTGAACAGTGAACACCCGTGTTGGTTTGACATTCCTGGGCGAGTACCTCACACTCCGGACAGAACCAGTCGCCCTCGGGCTCGGCTGGTAGTTTGAGACACTTGGCGTGGTACACCCTGGGGCAGAGCTCACAGCAGAGCACCTGGCCCTCGCGGTGGCACAGCCAGCAGTAGAAGTCGTTCCTGCCGTCCTGCGGTACAACATCAACAGGGTCTGTGGTGAGTGCTGGCTGCTTCACATAGTAAAAGGGACCATGTCTTAGTTCTGACTGGAATGCAGGCAAAAGAAACACAAAAGTCGGGGAGGTCAAAATCAAAGGTTAGTTAGTGTGGCCGGGCAGACATGCAAAGCTTCAACCATTCAAAACCACACACTGCTGATGCTAATGTTAGCGCTGACGCTAGTAATGCATTGACACACACATTCATGTCCTGAAATTTACTGTTACGTTGAAGTCTTAAAACGGCAACAAAACTCAGTCGAAAGTTGCACAAATCTTTTGAATATTGCAACTAAAGGGATTAGGATGAATGTGCAATTTTTATATTTCATTTATTTTTTTAATTAAAAAATAAAATCAGAAGTCGAATCACCACACTCATGACCTAAATCTGCCAAAGTGCAAGAGCTTAAAACATGTTTGTGCAAAAAAGAGATCTGCACACTTGGATCAATGCAACTAAAAACAATTATTTTATTTTAAATACATTTTATTTCATAACTGTATTTTGTTGTATTTTAAAATTGTATTTTATTTTGTTTTAAAATTGTGTTTTATTTTATTGCATTTTAAAATTGTATTTTATTTAATTTTAGAATTGTATTTTCTTTTAATTACATTTTATTTTAAAATTGTATTCTATTTCATTTTTAAATTTTTATTTTCTTTTAAAATTCTATTTTCTTTTAAAATTTTATTTATTTTATTTTAAAATTCTATTTTCTTTTAATTACATTTTATTTTAAAATTCTATTTCTTTTAATTACATTTTATTTTAAAATTCTATTTTATTTCATCTTTAAATTTTTTTAAAATTGTATTTCTTTTATTTTATTTACATTTTACTTTATTTCATTTTTAAATTTTATTTTATTTAAAATTGTGTTTCTTTTTATCTAAATTAAAATTTTAATTTAATTACATTTTTCATTTAAAAGTACATTTTTAATTTTTTCATTTACAAATTACATTTTGATTTTTTCATTTAAAAATAAAAGAAAAGAAAAATGTGCAAAAAAGTCTGCACTCAGAAAGCGAACAGATGAACAGAGATGTGAATTTTTGAAATTTCGCCAATGATCAGATTTTTTTCACTGTTTGAGAATCAATTAATTTAATTTAATTTAATCTTCCATGGCGTTGACAAAATCTGTTAAGTAATTTTACTGTAACACTGCTAACAGACAAACAAACAAATAAATAAACACAAATAAAAATATTACCACCTTGGTGAAGGTAAAAACTGAGGCTTACTGAACATTTTTAATGAGTTAAAAGTGGCTGGACCCTTTTATGAGACTTTATAATAAACACAGACTGGAAATACATTTTAAAATAAAACTAGTCTCCAATGCAACACCACATTCATGCGTGAAAATGAACCTGTTTCAAAACAAACAACATTAATCCAACATGAAAAATTATTTTATTACTAAATCAATCAATGAAAAATTTGCTCATTGAAGGTTTAAAACTCTTGCCATGTGTAAGAATGAGTTTGAAATGAGAAATGGTTGAACGTGGATGGTACCTGGTCTTTGGTGCTGCTCATAGCTCCAGGTTTTTTCTTCTTTTTCACTGGGGACGGCGACGTTTCAGAAGAAGAGTGACTATTTGATGAGTGAGAAGGACTGGAGATCTTTCTCTTTGGAGCCAATCGTTCAGTTGATCCATTGTCTGAAATTACAGAGATGGTGTCAGCCAAAAGAGAAAGTATGATTTTAGGCAGTATTAATTAAGCCTTCATGTGCCCTAGTTTGTCCTTTCACATCTAAGTATGTAAAGCAATAAATGACAGATGATATCAGTCCCTGCAGGATCTTCACTTTAAAGTTTCTTGGTTTCGACAGCAATTTCTATTTAATTTGGGGAATTCTTGTGAAATAGTTTGAAGAAAACTTCAGAATTTTGGAAAAAATTTAAGAAAATCTGCAATGGAAAAGGACAACCATCATGTTAAAACAGCAACAAACATTTTGTGGAGTAATTTGAGGAAAATTGCAGGATTTTGGAAAAGAAATATGCTTAAAAATGACTGCCGTAATGTGATTTAAGTGTGGGAAAACTAGTCTGTGAGCCCTGCAAATATTGTGGAGTTTCAGAGAATTTGTATATTTGGAAGGCTTGAGATATCTAAAACTGAATTAGTTGATACTTTGCCACGTGGACCACATTTGATGCTCTAAAGCAGAGGTTCGCAACCTTTTCAGCCCAAGATCCCTAAAATGAAGGTTCCAGAACGCAGGGACCCCCGGCCCACTGTAGCTGAAAGTGGTTGAACACAGACATGAACATTGAAGAACAGTCATGTGGAGACAGGACCATCTATAAGGGGGAATAAAGGGGAGAACTTTTTGGGGTCCCTCCATAAAGTCAGCAAAATGATGGTCCATTGTTCTATGAATCTGTGATAACCACATTTATTTATTCATCTGAATAATATCCACTGTTATCCAGGAAGTTTAGTATTATTATAGTCTAGTGTTGTAGTAGTCGAGACCGGTCTTGGTCTTGGACTTGGTCTTGGACTCGGTCTCGGCTCCCTGAAGTCTTGATCTCGGTGCATTCTGGTCTCGGGCAAGTCTTGGTCTCGGATAGTGTGGTCTTGAACACAACACTATTATAGTCATGTTAAAGATGGAAATTCTTGTTTTAATCAGAAATAAAATGTGTTAAAGGTGACCAAAAATGGTGGCGAAATGGAATTTAAAAAAACACAAATTAGTTACAAGTTGCAAATTAAAGTGGCCAAAAACAGACAGAAAAAGTGGTAAAAAGGGTTCAAAGTGTCAATATTGGAACAATTAGTTTAAACTGAAAAATAATGGGCATGACAAATCATAAACGTGTTTAAATTGCCAAAAAAAAAAAGCATGAAATATGGTGAAAAGAGGAGGAAAGTGACAATAATGGGTCAACATATGTGACATTAGGTGGTAAAAGTGGTGAAAAGGGTTTATAAGTGCCAAAAATGTCTTAAAAAGTGGAAAACTGTGCAGGAAAGGCATTGAAATTTAATGGAGAAGTGGCAGAAATGAGAGTAATGTAGCAAAAATGCATTAAAAGGAGCAAAAATATGGCAAAAAAAATGTTGGTGTAGTTGCAGAAAAAGGGAAAAAATAAGCAAAAATTTGCTGAAATTGTTGATAAAAAAAAAAGAAAAAAAAAAAAAAAAAAAATCCCTGCTCGGCCAGATTTGGCCCCTGGGCCTTGAATTTGACACGTGTGCTGTACAGTATACGCAAATGAATTTGATCCTCACATCCACAAGGTTTAGGAGAGTGTTTGTTGGAATTATTTTACTCTTTCAGAAAGGCATACATGACAACACATTCCTGATCTCTGTCTGTGTTGGATCTAAATTTACTATTACAAAGCTATGATGTATTATATTTTACATTGGCACAATGCAGTCAGGTCAGGCCCTTTATTCTGGGAAAGTGTGGAGGGTCACAATGTTACGAACTGGTGATTTTTGCCCACTGGGCTCTTCAGTGCACTGGGCCTGTTTTGTGATTGTATCTTTTTCTTAATGGCTACTTACACCAACAGTTGATATTGGACAAAAAATGTGACAATATTTCACAAATAAACTGGTCAAATAGAGTTGGTTTGAGGGTCAGAGAGAGAATGGAAATCTACACGATAAATAAAGTTAAGCTAGGAATAGCGTAGCCTCACCTTTAGATCGAGTTGAGATCTCCATTTTTGCTCTTTTAGACTGTCTTCCTGTTGTCTCTTCTTCTTCTTCTTCTTCTTCTTCTGCAGAACTGATACACATGTAGCACATTAAAAACAACACTCAACAGTAAATTGTGATAGATTTAACCTATCCAACACTTTGTGAGTAATATATAAATAAATAAAATATTTTACTTTTCCTACTCCCTAACTACTACTACTACTACTACTGAGAGCTTTTTAAGCCCATGTTAATCATCTTAAAGTAGTGCAATGTGTGTGCACGCACGCACGCACGCACGCACGCAAAAAAGCTCAAACAACCACTTGTCTGTGTCTCAAAAAGAAGCGCCAACATCTTTAGATAATAATAGCTGTGTACACTCCTAAAGTGGCAGACTTAGAGGCGATATTGTACTGTATGTGAGCAGAAAGGCAATACTGCAAAAATAAATAAGGTTGTTAAGGGGCAGAAAATTTCGAATATAATTCCATAGGAACTTAAGATCAGGAACTTTGGGAATATTCAAAAATATTAACTTTTGATGGGAATTATTTATTGAAATTGCACAAGAATTGGGGGTAATCTTAAATAGCTGTCATATCCAAACATAAATGTTAGTATAAAGTCAAAATAAATACCACTAAAAAAAACAAAAAAAACATCTCAACTATGGTTGGAAGTTGGAAACTTTCCATGGGAATTAACAGGAACATTTCAAAATTGAAGTTGGGAAAATATATTTTAGCATCATTTCAAATATCAGCGTTAGTTATTTAAAAGTACGCCCAATTTCCGGGTAATTCCAAATAATTCACATGAAAAGTTAATATTTTTGAAAAATCCCAAAATTCCCGACATTAAGTCTCTGTGGAAATTTAACAGAAATGTTCCACCTCTTTACATCCCTAAAGAGAAACATCAAAGTGTCAAAGATATCTCAGAAAGTAATTAATAAGTCTTTTGGTCAATATAATGCTGCAGCAATGTTATGATTCCAGAGTTAAAAACATGTACGGAAGAGTCGTGGGAGTGTCCAGATTGACCATAAGTGACTGTGTGTGGAGTTGATGAATTGGCATCTTGTTCAAGATAATCTGTAAAATAAAACCCTACAATATAAGACCAAAGCTTGATAAACAGTGTGCACACAGCAATGTTTAAACAAGTGAAAACCATGCATACACTAAAAACACTGAGTTATTCAATAGCTTAAAATCAATAAGAACATTAAAATTAGCAGCAAAAAAACATTTAAAATCATCAGTAAAAACATTTAAAGTAATTAACAAACACATTACATAGAGATGTCCCGTTACAACTTTTTCACTTCCGATACGATACCGATATTGCATCCTTGTGTATTGGCCAATACCGATATCTATCCGATGCGAGATCAGCACAAATCATACATACTTTTATTACTTATTTTATAGTGTGGAATGTTAGAAAAGGCTAGATCAAGTGATGTTACACAAACAGAGAACAATTCAAGTTCACTTCAGTTATTTTTTACTGTCAGTATATGGTGGGAACAACTGAGGGCGGGGACAAAAACAACAAAAACTTATCAGAGCGCTTATATCGGTGATTTTAGATGCAGTCCCTTAAAATCCGATATTTGTTTTCTGGCTGATATCGGTCCGATATCCGATATCAATATTGGATCGGACACCCTTAACATTCAATGTGCTTTACACGATCAAAAAGTGCAACAGAAAACATTCAACAGCTTAAAAATCAATAAGAACATTAAAATCAGCAGCAAAAACATTTAAAATCATCAACAAACACATCAACATTAACATGACCAAAAATCTCTCTTTCAATCATACGCAGTAGAAAAAAAAAGTGTCTTTAACTTTGATTTAAAAATGTTCACATGTGATGCTGACTTCAGCTCTGCTGCAGTATGTTCCACTTCTTTGCAGCATAACAACTAAACACAGCATCACCCTGTTTACTGTGAGCTCTGAGGGGTGTTCCATAAAGCAGGTTATGTTCAAACTCTGAGTGTGTTCAGGCTCAAATGAGGAAACTGAGTAATCTCATCCTAAACGCGAGGTATTTTCGTCTCTGATAGTAAGTACCATGCAACATTGTCCGTGGAACTAAACCTGGTCGCTGGCAGGTTTTATCAAAGAAACCCTGGGTTTCTACTGGCTCCGCCCACCTGAACACCGTTTTGAACACTTTAATGAACCTTAACCACTTCTCTGAAACACATTAGAACATCACACCCCACAGACGTGTTCACATCATTACTAATGTTGTGTTGCTTTACGTTTTTTTAGTGTGTGGTGCAAACGGTAGTTTTCTTTCCAACATTGTGGATGTAGATCATAAGTGAAACACACTGAGAGGTGATCGGCATTAAAACATCTACTGACGTCTGTAGTAAAGTTCACTGAATACAAACCTGTGGATAATATAAAGGAGGAGATGACAATTTAAATGAATCCACTTTTAAGGTTCGATTGTTTTATATTGTTATACAGTTAAATCTGTAGATCACATCTCTTTGAAGATATGATGGCGCTGTGACTTGTGATGCTGCTCTTGGAAGAGAAGGGTCGCTGGTTCGCGTCCCGCTTCAGTGTTTTTAATGACATTTTTTAGGACGTTGAGATGACTCTGGCGACAATATTACAATAAAAATCAATATAAATGATGCAATATCAAGCGGCATTACTGTCTTAATATCCAGTGTACCAGGAGGACTCTCTAAGTAGCCATCCTATACTGCTGACACGTCTCCCTCTGACACATTTTATTCATATTATTCGCCGCTCGTCACGTCACTGAAGCAATAAAGTGATGAAGCGACCAAAAAGTTGTGACTAATTCCGGGTGATTTAAGTCACTATAGTCACTGAGGACTGAACACACCTTTAGAACAGGCTCATATTCATCAACACCGGCTTTATTTCACCATTAAGGTGAATAAATCACTATTTTCCGGGGTGGTTGCCATGGCAGCTCGACTCATCTTCGATCCATTGATGATGGCTTTTTTTCACGCGTGTGCACGTCAGTAACCCAAGATTTACATACTCAGGGTGATTGACCCACTTCCATACCCAGCTGTAATGGAATCCGATACCCAGAGTTTTCCATCGCGGGGTATGTTGACCCAGAGTTTATGGATAGACTCAGAGTTTGTTAACCCTCCTTTATGGAATACCCCTCTGGGCTCCACTAGCTGACCTGTGTCCATAGATCTGAAAGACCTGCTGGGTTTTTTATTTTTTTTATTTCAGCGGTCTTCACAAGCAAAAACAAGTACAGACAAACACTCAATTGTCCAATTCATCCACCGAAAGGGTGTAGGTTGAAGTGAAGCTTATATAATATCACACAAAAAATATTTAACTTATATTACTATTTTCACAATATACATTCAATATATATTCTGCACAATATGTTAGTTCATAACTGACTAACATCTCACTGATGTATTCTAGACCAAACCCATTCACACATTTATACACCAGCAGCAGAACTTTAAAGTCTATTCTGAGGCTGACTGGGAGCCAGTGTAAGACTTTAAAACTAGATTAATGACCTCTGACCTCTTTGTTCTGAACCAGATGTAGATGTTTGATGAAGACCATTACAATAGTCCAGTCTGTTGGAGATAAAAGCATGGACTAGTTTCTCCTGATCTTTCTGAGTCATTAAACCTTTCACTCTGGAGATGTTCTTTAGGCGGTAGAAGAGAGTTATGATAGATTAGAAGATGTTTTTGTGATAGATTTGATCTGATGCTGAATGTCAGATCTGGGTCAATCAGAACACCAAGGTTTTTGACTTGGTCATTAGCTTTTAAAGATCGAGACTCAAGATACAGTTCTCGCTGACAGCAGTCCTCGTTTCCTTGTTACCAAAGACAATCACCTCCATCTTGTCATGATTTAGTTGAGGGAAGTTTTCACTCATCCAGCAGTTTATTTTTTCTAAGCAGTCACACAACACCTCTATGGGACCATAGTCATCTGGGTTCAGTGATAGATATAGTTGTGTGTCATCTGCGTAGCTCTGATTATCAACCTTACAGTTCTGTAGAATTTGTTCTAAAGGGAGCAAATAAAGGTTAAACAGAAGGGGTCCAAGAACAGAGCCCTGAGGAACCCCACAGGACATTAGTAATCTGTCAGATTCAAAGTTTTCAATGCTTACAAAATAACTTTGCTCCTCCAAGTAGGACTTAAACCATTGCATTAGTGTTTTATTTATATTGTATGGTCTACAGTGTCAAATGCAGCACTTAGATCCAATATAATAAGAACAGATACTTTTCCTGCATCAGTGATCAGCCTTATGTCATTGATCACTTTGATAAGAGCAGTTTCTGTGCTGTGATGAGAACAAAAGACTGACTGAAACTTATCAAATATTTTGTAGAAGGTAAAGAATTGACTCAGTTGGTTGAAGACCACCTTCTCAATAATAGGACATAATGGGCCGGATTTACAAAGAGCCCAAATAAAGAGAAATACATTTTTTGCACACACTAATAAATTGCACGCGCTGTGTTGGCCCTGATTTACTAAAATTGCCAACAGAGTAAATAACGAGCACAGCGGGGCCGAGTAGAGTGAGGTGCTGTTAATCGGTCTATTTGCATTTCCTCCTTCCACCAACTGACGTAATCCTGATTGCTGGGACTGGTAGATCAATTGCAATGTGTATTTACTCACACATTGATGTTTGCTCCAGTAATTACGTACGCAAACCGTTAGTAAATCAGGCTTATAGTGAAGTATTAAATTACACAATCTGAAATTAAACCAACATCACTGCAAAATCAGGTCATTGGGTTTAATCCTAAATGTTCAGCTTGTATTGATGCCTCCACAGCTACACTGGCCTGTTCATATAGGACTACATTTGTTGACTGAATGTAATTCAACTCCACCTGAGTGAAAGACTCTCTGGCTCACAGATCAACACACGCACACACCAGTGCAGAGACAACTGCCATATTCATCATCTAGCCTATGTGACACGGTAACAGCAGCATCAGCATCCTGTTCAGGCCAGGAAATCCAGCACCAAGACAAAGGAAAAACACACACACACAGTGACTGCAGGAGAATCAGTGCAGAGAATCACACATTGTAACCGAACATCTCCAACAGCCAACACATTCTCCCCTTTCCCACCCCAGGCAGGCATCATAACAATAGTTCGATGTAGGAAATGAACAGCATACCTTTGGATTCTTCTCACACACAGATTCTTCAGCCTATTCTTTAATTTAAGTCAATTATTGAGGGATGTTGGGGGGGGATGAGGGAGATAGATGTGTCCAGGTTTCCCAGAAGGCCTTCTTCTCTTCCTGCTGCTCTCTCCTGCAATTGTCAATCTTTAACCTCAGCTCCGAGCTGCCGATTGGCTCAGGCACCACATGGAGGCGCCTGATTGGGCGCATGCCTCAGTGTGCCACAAAGGCTCTCATCTCCCCGCTCTGCAACTGCAATGCAGAGAGGACTGATGCTCTCTGTCAGGGGAAAAGTCAAGAACACCTGATTCCAATCATTCGCTCTAAAACCTCAGACAGACACTGTGTGGCTTTAATCAGACGTAAAAGATGCAGTGAGAGGATCACATCCCCCGCTCACTGAGCTATTAGCGCCTCTCTATGTGTACGGCATCCATTTGAAGACTCTCCGTGGCTCCATCTCTCTTTTCCTTGATTCGTGTGCATACTGCACACACAGCACTAGTGAAAATCCCTGGATGTACGTCCACATACAGCTTCAGATCACTCCTCACTCACCTCTTCTCTAACTCTCTATCACGCCTCATCTCTGATGCAAACCTCCATCTCTCCAGGTTCTCCTCATCCTCATCAGATGTGTGTCAATACATCGTTTATTAGATTAATTGAGTAACGATTTGATAACAATTCATAAATGTTCAAAAACGATTGTTTTTCATAATAACGAAATGACAGGAACACGAACGCTGCTCGTGGAACGAAAGTTAAAGTTGTGCATGCCGCCCAGACACCTGACGGAACGGACTAGGTGAAGGTGGCTATAGTGGCTGCTAAAGCTTTGTTTACAATTACTGAGCATGAATAAAAGCTAGAGTTTGAAAGAATCAAATGCTGTTTCCGTTCAAAGTTGGCTAAGAGGTATCTGTGCATTCCTGGCACCAGTCTCTCTTGGTCCCTGGCTGGCCCTCACCAGCGTTGCAACGCGACCAGCTCCAGATTGGCCTGGAAGGGCCCGGTGGCGAAGCTTGAGCTTTACAGAGCCGCCCCCGCTCCCAACTCACTCTTTCAGGCACAATGGACAAGGTTACCTTTTGGGTATTATGCAGCTCATTGAGGATTTTGTCTGGAAATCTTTATTTTTACTGAATAGGCTAGCTTTTGTGTTGGTTCAGATTGAATTAGCTGAATAAGCTAATATTATGGTTATTTTTGTATTGTTATATTTATTTATTTTGTTATACAATTATTGTTGGATTGACATGAAGAAAAACAATGGTGATACATCTGTTTGGTTACTTTAATTAATGGATACTGACAGATACTTTGGTATAAAGTATGAAGTAGCCATAAAGTAAGAATAAAAACCCTGAATGGGGTTTGGGGGGAGATACATCATGATAATAAAAACGTAGCACCCTGAATTGTAATCGAATCATGAGGTTCCATAAATGGCACACCCCTAATCCTCATCCATACTCTCACTACAGGTCACTGTCATCTGCAAACATAGTCCATGGAGCATACTGTATTATTCTCCTTTTTTCACTCAGAGAAGCATACGGCTCACTGACCATCAATCAGACGTGTCAAAGACCCGTGAATCAGACCCAGAGTTATCCTGTTGGCTCCATATTTGACAGACAGAAGCGCCTTGACCAATCCAATGAGCCGGTTAGTGCATCGTACACTTGTGTATGAGCGCTTTTTTTCAACTTTTTTTTACTTCCGATACGACACCAATATTACGTTACGGTTTCATTCATATAGACAACTTTTTTACAGGAAATATACTTTGATCTCCTAACATGTTTCAACTGCCAACTGTCTGTCCCACACCTGGGACTCTCTTCTCCAGAGACTTTCGGGCAACAGAGGGCGTGGCCAGCCTGACAGAACTGTCAAGTTGGCCACGGCCAAAAATAACTCCTGTGAGGAAGACTGACAGTTGTCAGTCGAAACATGTTAGGAGATCAAAATAAATTTTAAAGTAAATTTACTGAAAGAAGTTGTCTGAATAAATGAAACCTTAACATGTTATTAAAAAAAGAAGACAAAATAAACTTGCTGGAATTACGACACCAATATTTCTGCCTTTAGAATTGGCCGATACTGATTTTGATCCAATACAATATCAGCATGAACCAGACTCTTAGGACTTATTCTGTAGTGTGGAATGTTAGAAAAGGTTTAATCAAGTGATATTACTCTAACAGAGAACAATATTCAGCAACAGTAGGAATGAAAAGAACCGACCCATTTATTCTTACCAATGGTTTACGGACATTTTAACCTTTAACATGAGAATAATCTACAACTAAATAAAATTAAGAAAAAAAAATAGATGACCCTGGAAACTAACCTCATGTTAGAGCCAATTCCTAAAATTGAGCTTACATTTTATTAATTAATTTAAATAATTTAGCCTTAAAATGTATCTGTGAGTCCATAGAAATTAATGATAAATGTAAATATTTAAGTGTATTCTATAAAAAGGGTTTATGTTCCTCTTATTTTGACCAGAGACAGATCAGCTTTGATTGATAAAAGGGAACGGTGGGACTGTGACTTGTGGCTTCATCACAGTCTTTCAAAACTTAATTTTGAAATTTATGGTGGAAGTTATGTTGGACTGAATCTGTACTTATACAGATAAAAATAAATTAAGGCAAACAATCACGGGCTAGAGTGCAGACAGAGATTTTGATGTTTTAACAGGGAAGTCAACAAGTGGATCCTAATCAAGAGCACATTGTTTACATGTCAATACATCCAATAAAAACTCATTTTAGAAGAAAGCGATAAAATCTGATACTCGAGTTTTTGATCTAAAAAAACTTCACCCTTAGTGCTTGGTAACCTCTTTGGTCACAGACCAGCAAAGGACTGCAATAAGTCTATTTTCAACTTTTACAGAAATACCTGTCCTATATCAGTTCAATGAAGGACGTATACTTTGTTTTTTGTTCAAATATTCTACATATATATAAAGGACATTTGGCAACCCTAGATCTTTACCTCTTCTCTCTACCTAGCCTCCATTATTCATTCCCAATTCTTCATGTGATACCTGATAATCTTTGTTTCTCTGTAGTTATCAGAGCTGTTAGTTTTTAAGAAACCCTCAAACCAAAGGGTATATTTTATCTGGGGGTTGAATTCCAGCTCCTCGAAGGAAAGCAATGTGCTGCGATCTTCTTTGACATTGATTGCTGATAATTAGCATATAGTGTGTGAATGTATCATGCTTTCAAAATCTCCTTCTTTGCCCTTCACAGCCAAGACACTTTAAAGCACGAAAAGATAAGGGTTATGAACAACAAGGTCAGCCAACTGGTGCAGAATAACTCTGGGGTGTTGCAGACATGTACAACTTTTAAAGAGAAACCCAATGTGTGGTTGGTTTACACGTGTCTGCACCATCCTCTCACCATTGTAAAATGAGGAGATTAAACATATAATCAGGGTCCCATTCACAAAGCCATGAGTGCTGGACTTGCTGTTTCAGGAAAAGATCACTGGCCCTGAACTCCGCTCTGGAAATGTTGTGTAAACTCGGCCTCGTGGGTTCTTGGGTCATGTTTTAAAAACAGTACATTAGACATTATCGGGGCATGGCAAACATTAAGTCCTTGAAAGCAGTTCAGTCACTAAATGCAGTCTGGAGTGCTGGTAGAACAAAGACTAGCCACAAACCACAGCAACCATTTTAAAAAAGATCCAGACGACACAAAAACCCAATAAGTTCATATGAAGGTGGAAGTCAAGATAAAACAACAACTGGTAAATCACAAACAGATTTTTCAAGCCTCTCACAATCATACAAGGAATTTTCAGCAAAGAAGAAGTGTTTTTCTATTCCTTCTTTCATACATAATAATACGCAGTGGGCTTGTATGAAAAGTCTTTTGATCATAAATGTGATATTGGTGATATCAATCCTAGTTAAGCTCTACTAGTAATCAAATTTGGAGTACATGTACTCAATTTGGGTTTACTAGTGTAAATAGGGAATGTGAGTTAGGTTTAAACTGTTGTGAGACAGGTTAATTTTACCCTACTGATGATGTGTTGTTGCAATAGAAATCCTGCTAACCTCTCATATTAAGGAAATCACAACGACAGCCTTCTTCCACCTCCGTAATATCTCTGCATTTGTTACATCTAGACTAGACTATTGTAACTCCCTCCTGTCAGGATGTCCTAGTAACTCACAAAAAAGTCTCCAGTTAATTCAGAATACTGCAGCTAGAATACTAACAGGTACTAACAGGAGAAAACATATTTCACCATACAAATCTCTACATGATCAAGCTCTTGTATATCTTTTAGGCAATGTCCCCCTGGGATTAATAAAGGAATTCTGATCTTAAACACCTGTTAGTGCCCTATCATCTGGGTAGAGCTCTCCGTTCTCAGTTTGCTGGTCTTGTGGAAGTTCCTAAAGTGTTTAGAAGTAGAACAGGAGGTAGAGCATTCAGCTACCAGGCTCCTCGCCTTTGGAACCAGCTCCCAGTCTTAGTACGGGAGGCTGCTACTCTCTCCACCTTTAAGGTTAAACTCAAAACCTACTTATTTGCTAAAGTGTATACAGTATAATAGCATTAACCTAGCCACTAGGAACAAAGCCCTAAACTTAAAAATAGGAACTAAAAATATCATCTAGTAGAACACCAACATTATATTCAAACACAATCCACCATCTACACATAGCTCTAATGGGTTGCAATGGGTGATAGTCCAGACAGACGCAGTTTTGCCAGGTTGTAGCCAAGCCCCCACTTCTGCACCTCGTTGTATACCATCACACTCCTTACACACCATTTACACTGATGTCCACCCCATATTCATTCTCATTCCACTGTATACCTGTATCATGTTTTTCTGCAGTCAGTGCCTTCTCCTCAGTCTTCTCTCTCTTTTCTGTTTCAGATGTCTTGAAACTGGAGTTGACAGTTCCTGATCTGGGGTTCAAGGCCAAACTAGTCTGGGACACTCTGATGTTCTATCTCTCTATCCTGTTCTGTTGGTCTTTCTGTCCACTAACCCCATCCAGTCAACGCAGATGGCTGCCACCTCTGAACCTGGTTCTGCTGGAGATTTCCTCCTGTTAAAAGGGAGTTGTTTCTTCCCACTGTTGCTAAATACTTGTTCATGTGGATCTTGTTGGGTTTTTTCCTTCTTATTATGAATTTTATATTTTGATAGCGCTTTGAAATGACTGTTCTAATTGCGCTATATAAATAAAGTTGAATTTAATTTAATTGAATAGTGAACAAGTACACTTCACAGATGCAGTTAAGATTTTAATTTCTATGAGGAACATATCTACTAGTCTACTAGTAACACAAAATAGTCAATAAATCAACTGCTTTAACATATCCAGAGTAGACCACAGGTTAATGAGTGGTCAGTGTGAATCCCTGTAAACGTACTTCAGTGTTGATCATCTCTACGCAGATGTTTTACGTGTGCAGCTGATGTAAGGCTGGTTCATTAGGTAACAGTATGTACTGTATGTAGTGCATTCACATTAGATAGTATGAAAAGATTGAGCCTGGATGTCAGTCTGGGCAATATGCCATTCAAGATATCAAGTTTTCTATTTTGGCGATAGAGAAAATGACAATATCGCCGATATCACGTTATCTTTTTTTTAATTTATTTTTTACTTGTTTTTATGAAAATACAAATCCCACCATACAAGTATACAATATTATTCATAGAGTACAGTGTCCTTCTTTTTTCCCCATATTTCTGAAATTAATATTTCATAGCTTATTTTGTATTAAAATACTTGTTTTAGGAGTTTCGCTACTTCTCAGAACAGCATGAAAAGCACAGTTAAAAGGATTACTGAATGCGTCCTAACCCAGATTTTCCCCTAAACAAGCCACACGACAGAATCCACTCACACATGCTGTCCTCTATAGGAGGAAAAGCCAAAAGTGTCACATATTGTGCAGCTGTTTGTTAATAAATGTGTCTGTGTGGCATTTTTCATCAGCAAATTTAACCTAAAATTGTCTTTCTGATCAGACTTTGAGTTAAAAATATCCAAGAGTTATACCCTATATATCGACATTTTGAGAAAAAATATCGAGACATGAGTTTTGGTCCATATCACCCAGCTCTACTTTAACACATCCAGAGTAGAGCCCAGTTTAATGAGTGCTCAGTGTAAATCCCTGAAAACATTGGTGTTGATCATTTCTACACTGTTTTGTTTAGTCATACTCAACTGCCCTATGACGCATTGTGAGTGTAATGTAAAATGGTCCTGGGACCAGATTCAAGCTAAAAATCAAACATCCTTTTTTCAAAATAAAAGCATCTCTTCCTGTCTTCCATTCGTTTTTTAACGTTTTTATAAATAGGGCTCTTGTTTTGAAGTTAGCCGGAAGTTTTGCAAGTAGGACAAGGGAGGGTCTCCAAAAAATCTTGGAATGAAATGTGTTTCCGTGAGTTTTATGGATCAAATGAGCACATGTTCATATTCTGCTTGGTCACTTTCTCACTTCAAATGTTTTTAGAACTTTCAAAGGTGGAGAATCAACAGATATTTAGCCTCAGTGTGATTCAGGTTTTTGTTGTTGTAGGTTCCAGATGCATCTTGGGAAACTTGGTAGTATACATCATTGGGAACGCTCACCATCCTAATCATACTAATAGTATATAATAAACAGTATATACTCATTTTGTTTGTAGTTCATAGTACGGAGTGTGAGATTTTGAACACAGCCCAAGTATATGATTAATCATGATTAATATTATTATTAATTATTATTATGATCAGCAATTGATATCTGGATATTTTTTCTCAAAATGGCGATATACGATATAAATCTCAATATATTTAACTCAATAAATAGACAAATGTGGGTTAATTTACTGATGCAAAATGCCACACAGATTCTTTTATTAACAAACAGCTGTTCTACTCTAAGAGACAGCATGTGTGAGTGAGTTATGTAGTCTTGTTTAGATAAAGAGGAGATTTTTAACCTCAGTGTGCTTCGGGTTTTTGTCGTTGTAGGTTCCAAATGCATCTTGGGAAACTTGGAAGTATTCTTCAATGGGAACGCTCATCATCCTAATCATACTTATAGTAGATAGTAAACAGTATATACTCATTATGTTTTGTATAGTACGCAGTATGCCATTACAAACACAGCCCTAGTGTGTGTCCCAACACTAACAACAGTGCAGTGCTGCTGCTTTGCTCCTAATGCAGTCTGTCTGAGGCCAAAATGTAGTTTGCTGTTCCGTCTGATCCTCATCTGGGAATTCTACAGACAATTCCTTATTGTTTGTGTCCTATCATCTTCAGTTTAGGCTTGGAAAACACACACACACACATACACGTACATGCACACTACCCTCACCATAACAGCTGAATGACCTTGGTCTGGTTTCATTGCCAAACCACATACTGGTGTATATCTATAGGCTGACTGCTGTGCTTTGCTGTCCTTTCAGGGTCCTGTGACGTGACAAATGATCTCCTCCCCTCCCCTCTTAGTCAACCAAACCTGTATTTTTACTCTGGCACTGAACACGAGACACGCAGTGGCTTGTCAGCAGTGTAAAGTATAGAGTAGAGAAGGAAATAAGGCTTACCTGTGTGGATGCATGGCTAACAACTCAGTGTGATATGTCAATGCTTAATAAAACATGGAGGCCAGCCCTTCAGCCTCTGCTCAGAGCACAGCCACAGCAGCTCTGCAGCGTTCCTGATAAAAGCCACACAGCGACTGGCCCCACCAGCTGACTCAGTGAAAGGCCACTGCTGATTGGCTCCTGCATTTCCTGGCTGTTGTCTTTTGTTCAGCACAGTCAGAAGCATTAAGGCCCAGATCAGAAAGATCAGCCACGGGCTGCATCAGTGAATAAAAAGGGCTGCAAACTGATATTATTGTTGACATGGCTTTGATAAACATCTGAAAGTGTAAGTTATGTATTAATAGTATAAATTTCCCTGTGTTTTTTGTGAATTATTCTTGTATTCTTGTATCTTGTATGTATGTATCTTACCTCAGACACCCTAACTTGCTCAATTTTAAACCAATTTTCAAACGGCAAGCAGCAATTTCCACATGTACATGCATCCTATGTCATACCTAAGTATAATAATATAATATAATATTTCATCAAGTTAAGGGTATTTATGTTTAAGCTGATCACTCACCTTCCAACAGCTACCGTAGAACGCGTCAGAATGTCAGAATGTCAGAGGTCTGAGGTAAGACGATTGGTTGCCATTGAGCTACACTGGCAAATCCCACTTGCATCATCTAGAGTTTATATATATCTATGCTTTAGCCAGCTGTGTTTCCTGTTTTTGCCTCCAGCCACGTCACTCGTGAGGGTCTATGGGGTTCAGGACAGGCCAGTTTGCTGGCCAATCAAGCACAATGACATCATGGTCATTGAACGAGCTTTTGGCAGTGTGGGCAGGTGCCATGGAAAATGAAATCAGCATCTCCATAAAGCTTGTCAGAAGAAGGAAGCATGAAGTGCTCTAAAATGTCCTGGTAGATGCTACGTTGACTGTGACGTTGACATGGCAGGCCAACTCATCACAGACTGTAGAAACTTCACACTGGACTTCAAGCAACGTAGATTCTGAGCCTCTCCACTCTTCCTCCAGACTCTGGGACCTTGCTTAAAGTCTATCGATTAATCGATTAATTTATTGACCAATTAATCGATAATGAAAATAATCGTTAGTTGCAGCTCTATATGAAATACAATGTTTTTTTAAACTTGCAATAACAAGTAAATGGTGACTAACTGTAATTCAAGTACCAATATCAAAAACAAGTGGTATGTTTATCAAACTGTCAAATTTCATTTTTCAAAAAAATTTTAACTTTTGCTTTTACAACAGATTCTGATTCTGTTAAGTTTTTAAATTCTTCAAAAAAAAAAAGAAAGAAAGATCAAAAGTAACCACATACATCTATTGAAGTGTCCAGTATGTTTTATGAAAATAAAAAGTAATCAACTACCAAGCTAAAAGTAATTGATGTTTGAGACTTAACAAGGTCTAATGTGGTTCACTGACAACTAGTGACAGGGCGTTTACGTGCTATGCATATGTTAGCGCAATTCAATGTTTTTTTTATTCAAAACACATGATTTTAAAAATTGATTTGGACATTTTTGCATAGATTACGATAATCGCACAGTGAAATATTGCGATATGTCGCCGAATGGGTTTTTTCTCACACCCTTTATCGATATTGGCATCTAAATGTTGTACCCTCCGCCATTTCACCTTTCCTGGTCTCCATCCACTACAACATTCCTGGTCTTTTAGGGAATAATGTCATAATGTCCAAGGAACTGGATGTCATTAGAGGTCGACCGACATATCGGCCAATGTTTTTATTTTTTTTTAATTAACATTTGGTAGTGTTCTTTTTATTCTGTGGTCATTTCTTTGTCTTTGATAGTTGAACCAGCAATTTGCACTGAAACCACTTTTCAGTTGACAGTTTGATTTTATTACTTTACTACCATGTGATAGTGTGCTTTATTCTGTGGTGATCTGTTCGTCTTTGATACTTGAAGTCAAGATGCTTGAAGAAGCAATTTGCACTGAAACCACTTGTCAGGTTACTGTTTGATTGTATATTTAAAAAGATTTTGTTGACTTAAATACTACATACTTTAAGTTAAGAAAGAAGCTTGAAATAGTTTTAAACCGACTACTTCCACATTGTTGTCGTGCTTTACTGCTACTTACCCATCCTGTACTTTTAGTTTTACTTGGTTGTGTACGGGTGCATTTAAAGTTCAATAAATGTTAAGAGTTCTATTGGTGTATTTAATTTTATTCATAATATATACATTTATATCATATGAGTGTTTCAATTGTCTTTCATAATCAATGTGCTTTAAAAAAAAAAAAGTACATTGGCCTCAAATATCAGCTTCCAAAATCGGCTTTAGATATCGACCATCGGCTGATTTTTTTTTTTTTTTTTTTCGGTATCTGCGTCGGCCTTTGAAAATCCCATATCGGTCGACCTCTAGATGACATTGAACTAAGCACAAAAACCATAGACTCTCAATGGGAACAGAAAAATGATAGGTGAACGCTAATTGGCTGAAGTCTCCAAAATAGGGATGCACACATTTAAAGTGACATTATATGTACTTTATGCCAACAGTTATCATCATTGATTTCAAAGACATTTTCTACACAAATTAATAACAAAGTTTTCTTATTCAGCTTTAGACCGATCATCTAAAGTACAATCGTGATGTGTTGTGTATCAATGATGAAGCTAGAGAGAGAAACGTTTTTTGCTTTCTTAAATAAAAAAGTGCATATTGGTAACACTGTAGGCAGTAGATTATCATCTACAAACTAGAAAAAAAATTACTAAAAAGTAATTTAGTTCTAAAACTTCACCATAAACTTTCTATGGCAGTGAAAATATGCTAACGCTGATTGGCCGAAATCTCCAAAATGGGGATACCCACATATATAGCGATATTACGTGTGTTTTAGGCTGAAAGTTGATATAAAATACTCCAAAAACATTTCTTATTGGTTATAACAAATAAAAAAAGCGAAGAAACACAAATTTTCTTTCATTTTGTGCTGAGTTTAGCAACCTGTCACCAACATCATTTATCAATTATAGTCATTTATTTTTCATTTACTGTATTTTTTGTAATTGCACTGTATTTGTTTCGATGAATGAGTAAATATGTCCAAATTTGAGAGGTAGAGTAGTAAAAATAGAGCTTTCATGGCTATTTTTAGACAACATGTTCAGCTGTTGTTCAGCTGCTCGGTATACCAAGATGGCGGCGGTGACTGAACGACAAAACCAGGAAGTGACGAGTAATTCCTATTTATCCTAATTACCCGTCTGAATTTATTATAACTGTCTATTCTATCATGTCATGTTATTGTAAAGGGCTGCTGGAAACAGATACTATTGGGTAAATGTGTGTATAAATAGTAAATACCACGGTAGAACCTTTTGACTCACAGAAATACCCGGCCTACTAATGACAATGATTACTGTTCAGACATGTAAATAGAGAGAGACACATACACGATGCATATATAGCGTTTCTAATTATGATTAAATTAATTCATACCTTAATTTGGGGGAAGCACACGGAAGGATGTGACCGCAGACCAAAAATGAGCCATCAGACCTGGTTTGGAAAGATGTAATGCTCCTGCTTATCCACTAGATGGCACTGTAATCATGTTATTGCATGTGACAGTAACTATGGCAATGGCTGAGAAATATGTATTTTTCTCTTATCAGTTGGTACATATTTAGTTTGGTGGGAGGAAAAAAAAAGTTTAAATCTGTATAGATACATATTTTTTAAACTATAATATTTTCCTCTCAAACCCAATATCCTCCAATGTGTTTCCAAATTAAGTCCCAACCAAATACTAAGTAAATAAGTGAATGAATGAATGAATAAACAAACAAAAAAATTAAATCTATGAAACAATTAAATGTGTTTGTGTGAAAATCCAACAACAAAAAATGCTGTTGGTAACAAATTAATGCGTTCATCTTCTTAACACCACTTGATTCTTGTATATATGCGTATCATATTTGTACGTTTGTATTATCTTTCATTTATCTTTTTATCTTTTTTACTGTAATGTGTGCACTTGTATTTAATCCTTATTTAATCAAAACTCTTTTACTTAATGATGTAAATTTTCTTTGTTTTTTGTTTTTTTCTTTTATTTTTATTGTCACAAACCTGTTTTTATTATGTTTGAAAAGCATCTACAATAAAAAAAAAAGCTTACATAAAAATAATGTATATGTGTATATTCACATCAAAAATACATTAAAAGTGCAGACTGTTTATACAACTGTTTTGTTCTTTTTTGAATCTACATACATAAGAGGTGTTCAGTCAATTCAGACATTTGTAACTGTGAAATATATTTATCCTTGTTGTTCTCACTGTCTATTTATTTGTTTATTTATAGTCTTTGTGGATCCTCTTGTAAATACACATACTGTATCTATCTTTCTTTCTATTTTCTCTGTTTCTTGCACCACAAGAGTTGTCTCTTAATTTTGTCGTACCTTGTGTATAATGACAATAAAAGCATTCTATTCTATATAAACACACATACTTGTATATAGATATATAGGTAAATATAACACAAAGCCTTTGCTTCTTCCTATACTCTTTTTCGGATGACATATATTATATGGGGTGTATGGGAATTTAGGGATTATTTTTTGCATTATTGCATATTTTAGTTATTATGGTATTAAATTGTTGTTTGTCCAAAATAAATAAATAAAATACAACACAAATATAATGTTCTGGCAAAAATACATCACTCAAACAAAATAAACTAAACCAGGGGTTCTCAACTGGTTTCAACGCTGAGACCCACATTTTTCCACCGGTCATTAAATTTTGACCCAATTTATTTTTAGAATTCAACTAACAAAATTTAGTGTTTGAAAAATAGCTGTTGAAAACACATATTTAATCTTTTTTAAATCATAAATCTATATATTTTCCTGTGCAACATGCCGTTCACAGCATGCCTGTCAAAGGAAAAGTTTATTTCAAAATAAAAGGCAAGTTCAACATGATAGACAATAAGTATTTTTTTTATTTTTGACCAGCTGTTTGCGACCCACCCAGTACAGGTCCGCGACCCACTTTTGGGTTCCGACCCACCAGTTGAGAATTGCTGCTAATAAAAAATAAAAAATAAACACAACACACTGGGATTTACAGATGCACTTCATGTATCTGATCCAAACACATTAAGATTAAGGTAAAGTTAAATTTCCATTTCAGTCCTACGACTGAAAGAGTTTTTTTAACGTAAAAGTGTGTGTTTTCTGTCATTCTGTGTGTGTGTTTGTGTTTGTTGTCGTCCTGCGTGTTATGATTGCATTTTGTACATTTATATTGTCCTTTTGTGTATTTTTCCTGTAAAATGAGTGTGTTTCTGTTGTCATTTTGCATTTTTTTTTTTGAGTAAATTTTTAGTATTTCATTTGTCGTTTTCTGTAATTTTGTATATATTTTTTAGTAATATTGTGTATTTCTGTTGTCGCTTTGTGTTATTTGGAGTAATTTTGTGTGTTACTAGTTGTCGTTTGTTCATTTTCATGTAATTCTTTGTATTTTTTTATGTATTTTTGCTGATGCTTTGTTTATTTTTCTGTGATTTTGTATGTTTACTTTAGGGGCCGCATAAAATTTGACCGAGGGCCACATGTGGCCCCTGGGCTGACAGTTGCCAAAGTCTGCTTTATTATCTGAGGCTCTAAAAATGCTTTAACACTGTTTTATTTGCTGTTTTTTCTTTGTACTACAAGCTTCCATCTTAAAATCCCTTTAGAGTATCAGTATAATACTTTTTTTTTTTTTTTTTTACCACATATCACCAATTTAACATGTATTTCCAAATGGTTTGCAAAACAATTTTGATGTAAATCGATAAGTAGGGTGTTTTTTTAACTTGATTGATCCCACTGTGTTGATTAGTGGGTGGGTGGGTGGCGATGGTTTATGGACGAGAGATGAACGCTGGTCTGTTTGCAGGTAAACAATCTGAATACATTAATGATTATATGACCTTATTATATCTCCTGTCCTTTCAAACTGTTATCTCCTGTCCTTTCTAGGAGAGGGGACAAGTAAGGAGGGGGGGATGGGATGGGTTGGAGTCTCATTGATGGGGGAGGCCAGTGTGCAATGTTTAGTGAGTGGGGAGGGACACAAACAGAGGGCCACGGGGCCCCTTTTTCAGTCTCTGGGAATGCAACCAATGCTTCCTCATACTCAAGCACTGCAGTCCCACAAATATGCACACGTACACATAAACACATTCATTAAGAATGGGATTTACAATCCATCCTGTACTTTCTTTCAATAGTACTTTAACATTCATATGTGGGAGTTACTGTGAATTAAAGAGTTAATATGCATTCACACAAAATACTTTCTCTCTGTTGTTTTTTTTTTTTTTTTGGCTTATTCTTTCAAACAAACCAGAAATATATGTAATAAAAAGTGTAAAGTAAAAAGCTAATTAGTCATTATTACATCTCACCACATCCGGTTGCCCTCCCACCAATTTTGGCCAAAATTAAAGTAAAGGATTAACAATATAAGTGTAAAAACTAGGTGTATTTGCATCTAATATATACATAAAACTAAACTCTATAATATAATGCAAACTTTATTTTTTTTTAAATTATACCAATTTTTATAGATTTTTTCTATCTTTTAGTTAATTAAGATAGAAAAATCTATTAAAATGTGTATTTAATATTGAAAACATTAAAATGTGTGTTAAAAATGTGTTTACCAATGTATTATTAGCCATACACGGGGCAGAGAAACCTTCTTAATATTGTGAAAATGCATGTTTGGCTTATTTCAACAATTTGCACTCCCATGCTGTATGTTTACTCTCAGGTATTTTCAGGAATCTATTTCTGTAGTGATTCATATAGTTAATAAAATCATAATGAAATACATTTTAAATATCAAAAGTAGTTTGTTATAAGCTGATGTTCTAGTGGTCTATAAATTATTAATACATAAATATTCCCGTCAGTGCATAGTGCAATCACTGTGCCATGACAGATCGTCAGATTTGCTATTATTCGATTTTACCTAATTGGTCTAAAAACATTTGTTAAAACTAACACTCTTAACGTTTAACAACACAAAAAGAAACTGGATTATAAAATGTATTATAAATGTATTTATTATTATTATTATTAATAATAATAATAATAATAATAATAATAATTATAATTATAATACATTCACATATGTATTATATAAATATAATATAAAATCATATAAAATCTAAAAATACATTATATGAAACAAAACAATATTTAACAGAATAAAGTTAAATTGTAGTTCTAATCATATTTTATGTTTTGTTTGATATTTGTATTCAAGACATTTTGATAAGAATGACTGCATATTGTTAATTACACTTTTCATTTTAGAAAATAAATTTGCTTTTGTTCATTTGATTCCTATTAAAACCCCTTATAAGAATTACTGGAGATCGTTAATTGCACTTTTTATTAGAAAGAAGAAAAATATTGTTAATATAGGTTACAAAGTTTCATTTTTCAAAAACATTTTCAGCTGGTGGTGTGCCTTGAGATTTTTTTTTTCAATCAAAACATTTACTTTGTTCAATCAGTAAGAAAATATTTTCAATCCAAAAAAATAAAATATAATAAAAATCCCTTCAATCAAAGAAAAAACGTTTTCAAATGCAAAAAAATATTTGAGACCCAAATATTTACATTCGATTGAAAAGTTTTTTGGGGGGGTTTTCTTGATTTTTTTTTTTTTTTGATTAAAAAGGTTTTTTTTTTTTTTTTTTTTTTTTAATTAATCTTTTTTTGTATTTGGGCCATATTATGGGTAGGACATGGGAGGCCGATGAGGAGAAAATACAGTGAAAATAAAAGAATTCACATTATAAATTATGTGGAAAAAACACAACGAAAACCATGGGTTTACAAATATCTCTTTTTTTTTGCATTTGAACACTTTTCTTTTGATAGAAAATATTTATTTTTAGATTAAAAAGGTTTTTTTTTCTTCTTTTTTTTATATAAGTTATTTTTTTTCTCATTACAGTGAATTTTTTTTGATTGAAACGTTTTGTTGTTGTTGTTGTTGTTGTTGTTGTTGTTGTTGTTGTTGTTGTTGTTGTTGTTGTTGTTGTTGTTGTTGTTGTTTTCAATTGAATAAAAAGACAAATCGACCTCCATACATGCACAGCCGGCAGCGCCACAAAGGTGACAAGACTCCATTACCCAGAAGGCTTTTCGCGCGGTTAAAAGCTGGCTCTCTCCGCTCTGGGAGTGTTTCCCATTTAAACAAACAGTATCGCTGAAGATGGCGGAGAGTTTATAGAGGCGATAAAGACACTGTTCCTCAATGAAAGCGTCGAAGCCGGTGAGTTTTAAAGCTTTTTTGTGTCCATGCTTTGCTTGAAGCTAAGTTTTGAACGCGTGTGTGTGTTTGTACGCGCACATTTGTTCCAGTGGCAGTTGCTGCTTCGCCTCCGAGCAGCAAAGCCGAGGTTTGATGAAGCTACCGCGATACAACGAAGCAGGATCACCACGATTCACCCTATTATTAATAATATTATTAATATCACTAACTGTTCAGCAATCCGAGCCATAGTTAGGATGGACATGTTGGGCTCAGTAGCACAGCTTCTGTCTCTGTTTGACTGGTTTTAAGGTGTTTCTGTGAGCTTTTAGCTTCAAAGTTTATGAGAGCACAAGCTGTGATTCAGTCTAAAAGGCTGTAGCTTAGCTTTATGGAGCTGTTTTTGTTTCTAAATGTGAACTTTGTAGTATTTTTCTTCTTTTAAATTCACCTTACACAGTGCATTTGTCCCCAGTTTGACCTGGAACTATGTTCCCAGTTGTGCTGCAGCAGTTTGTCCTAAATATGTTGGTTTTTACTGGAGAATGCTGACCTCTTTAAATGTCTTAGTGTTTTACAACCCAGAGCTGGGCGATATGGACCAAACTCATATCTTGATATTTTTCTCAAAATGACGATATACTTTATAAATCTCGATATTTTTAATTCAAATAAAGTCTGACCAGAAAGACAATTTTGGGTTTTATTTGCTAATGTAAAATGTCACACAAGTACTCTAAGGGCCATAATAATGCTATTTTAATAAAAGTAATATTTGCGTTAAAATATAAAAAAAAATAATTCAGAATAAGTTTAAGTTTATCATAAGTCATAATGTTTTATATTAGTTTAAAAGTGCATAATTTAGGGATGTGCTTACGTGTTAAAAATGTTTTATATTTGCTGACTGTGTTATGACGTCATTCCTAATTCTTTCCATTGATTGAATGTAACGTACGTCAATCATATTTGTTTAAGCTGAATATGTGATGGAAGCAACACAGCCTTTTGACCATGCTTCAGACATTGTGACTTTCATTTGTTTTTACAACTAAAAAGTTTAAAGGCAGAAGGATGTTGCCATGTCTCGTTGCTGGAGTCCAAAATGTGGTGTTAAATATTCGCTTTACACGGTGGGACAAGAAATGAACGCGCTGAGTGCCACTATTGGCACATTTATGAACAAACAGCTGTGCCATATTTGCCTCTTTATCTGTTTTCTCCTGTAAGGGACAGCATATGTGAGTGAGCTTTTAATGTCGTTCTGAGAAGTAGCAAAATCAGTGACTCAAAATGAGTATATTAATATAAAATAACCAATAGCTTAAAATGTTGTGTTGATATTGAAATGATATTGTCATTTTGTATATCGCTAAAATAGAAAACTCGATATATCTTGAATATCGATATATTGCCCAGCCCTAGTCATGACCCCATGTTGGGTCGCCTGGAAATAACAGTGTCACCTTAAATGTCTAGTAATAATAAAATAAAATAATTACTCAGTAAAATTATATATTTTGTATTTAATTTTTAAAATTATTTCTGTATTTTAATTAATTTTTTTCTTATTTTTTATTTTTATTTTATTGCAACAGTGTCCTTAGAGCAGGGTTTTTCAACCTTGGGGTCGAGAACCCATATAGGGTCGCCGCCTGGAAATAAAAATGTAAATGTGGTTGCCTGAAATGTCTACTAAAAATATAGTAAAATAAATACTCATTAAAATGATACTTTTAATTTAAAAAAATAAATAAAATATATATATATATATATGTGTGTTTTTTTTTATTGCAGCAGTGTCCTTAGAGCATGGTTTTTCAACCTTGGGGTTGAGACTTGTGACCCCATGTGGGGTCGCCTGGGAATAAAATAAAAATGTTTGCCTGAAATGTCTAGTAATAATATAGTAAAATAAATACTTATACATTTTTTTATTTATCTATTTTGCACAATAAAAAAACAATACATAATAGCACAGAAATAGATACACAGTGCAGGAAGAGGCAGAAAGCTCCTTGAGCTAAAATAATAGTTGGAATGTGAAGCATTTAAAGTCGCTGCAGTTCATGATCACCTACCTGGTTATTATTATTAACAGTTCTCCCTTAAACTTGAACGGAGCAGCTCAGCAGTATCTGTGTTTGCATATGTAATGGAATTGTAATGACGTATTAGTGACTCATAATATGGAGATGAAAGCTCAGCACATTGGTTGGTTTCGTGTTGGAGATAAGATTAGCAGATGCTTTAGCCTTGAGTGACTGTTTCTGCTACTGCGGATGTGAGCTGAACATTCACTTTTTCAGAATGCTGTGGGACATTCTTTGAGAGCGTACTCATGCACAGGCAAACTGTAGCTGTTTCAAAATGTCACACCCCATACTATACACTACAAACTCAATGAGTATATACTGTCTACTATATACTATAAGTATGGTTAGGATGATGAGCGTTCCCACTCAAGTATACTTCCAAGTTTCCCAAGATGCATTTTGAACACGACAACATTTTAAGCGACAAAGTGCTTATTTGATCCATAAAACTCACGGAAATGCAGACATTTCAGAGATTTTCGGAGAAACCTCCATTGTGCTACTGACGAAACTTCCGGTTAACTTCAAAACAAGAGCCCTATTTGCAAAAACGTTAACAATAACTAGGGGTGTCTCGATCCGATATCAGCCAGAAAACGAATGTCCGATGTTATTGGACTGCATCTAAAATCACTGATATAAGCGCTCCGATAAGTTTTTGTTGTTTTTGTCCCCGCCCTCAGTTGTTCCCACCATATACTGACAGTAAAAAATAACTGTAGTGAACTTTAAATTGTTGGCTATTGTTCTCTGTTTGAGTAACATCAATTGATCAAGCCTTTTCTAACATTCCACACTACAAATTAAGTAATAAAAGTATGTAAGGTTTGTGCTGATATCGTATCGATATCGCCAATACTCAAGGCTGCAATATCAGTATCTTATCGGAAGTGAAAAAGTTGTATCGGGACATCCCTAAAAATAACTAATGGAAGACTAGATGAAATGCTTTTATTTTGAAAAGTGGATGTTTGTTTTTTAGCTTGAAGCCAGTCCCAGGACCTTAGTCAACTAAGGAAATGGTTGGTTTACCAGGACTACGGCACACGTAGCGATTAGTCGACCAAAAAGAACCAAACTAAGAATGAATGATCAGGTGCAGAGGAGGACGAGAAGAAAGAAAAAGAGAGACAAATATTTTTGTTTTGGTGTTTTGTGTTGCTGATTTGGTTTTTAAACACAGACCATTTATGAACCTTATTCAAGCTTTGACCAGAACCCGACAAAGCAAAAGTGAAACCTACAGGTCCGACAGACACTGGGTATTTATATTGGAGCCCAACCTGAAACCGACAATTTTGAACCTATTTTTTCCTCATACAAATGACATATTTACGTTTGTTTTAGTGGTAAGCCTGCTTTTATTAATAAACAACTGTTAATGTCAACATCAGATCAACCAGAAACCAGCACGTCAAACACACAGTTGCGCTGTGTGCGCCGCGGCTCCAGACACAGCAGTGGATCTATTTACATAATCCATGTATCAAATATAAGGATAATCCATGTCTTGTGTAGAAAAATGATTGATTTAATAGTGGATGCTTGTGCTTCACGCCTGTCTTAATTTGTTCCCTCTCTGCTCTGAGCGCAATATTTTTTATTTTGATTTTTGCAGCTGTTACTGGACATAGAATCATGTTTAGGCATTAAATGAATTATATTTGATATTTAATCCTTATCACCAATATAAGTGCATTGCTTTTTATTTTTTTAAACGGTATTGACACTGATATGGTTGCTGGTCGACCAATGAAAATCTTGGTCGACCACGATTTAAAGTTGTTTTGGAGACTCATAACTCTCGTGAAGTCTCATCCTGTGAGACTTCTTTACAAGAAGATGAACGTTCCAAACCTCCTTATTAGTGATCGACCGATTTTGTCAAATCTATTTTCAGGACAAGGGCGAACAGTTCCCTTTCATAATATTTCATGAGATGTTTCACTCTATTTTTTTTACTTGTTCTTGTTCTACATCCCCTGTTTTTATTATTTGTTAAATATTTTTTACTTGGTGTTGTTCTACCTCACCTTTGTTGATTTCAATTGAGACTTGTACCATTGTCATCATCATTGTGTAATTTTTATGACGTAAATTGAGGGAGCAAAAGTAGTGCCGGCTCCAAATATTGGCTCAAGGAAATCTGCAGTTCGTATCGGTCATCAGCTGAGGCTGATGGAAAAAAAATTGGTATTGGCATCGGCCCTAAAAAACCCATATCAGTCGATCCCTTCTCCTTATAACTCTGCATTCCTTTGTTTCTCATCTAATGTGGCAGTAATAATTTTTAAGTATAAAGTCTAAGAAATGTCTTCTCTTCTGTCGACACGTACGTGCGCCATGTTTTCTTGGAGATAAGTGGTCATGTGACCAGGTACCTTACGTCCTGTGATGTGTAATTGTGGAAACAGTGTTTCCATGGTGCTTTTGAGACACATTTCAAATGGAAAGTTAATGCAGAAAAGTTTATACATCAGTTACATATTATATCCCCACTGATCAATCGACCAGGCTATTGACCATTGTCGATTAATCAGTAAAAGCTAAAATTGAGTGAATAATGTATTCCAGGAGCTGTGTGGCTAAAAATGTCTTTTTTTAGAATTCCATTATGATATGACGTTTTGGGAATAGTTGGAATTCTCAGTGTGGGAACCTGTTCAATGAACTGTTTCTGCTCATAATCGTGGCAAATGGAGCCCCCTGTCCCCCCCATTCTCTGCTCCTTTATCTCCCACTTTCTTTCTCCTTCACACAGGGTGTCAGCCTGTGTTCACAATGAATCAATCTTTGGGGGGATTCTTTGACTACAGATGGGGTGCAGAAGTGACTGCAACGTCTTTGTCTGCCGTTCCCTGTGCTCTCAATAATTCATTAACTTATCACTTTTTAGCATTGGCTCTGGGAGGAGTCTCTACACGGTGGTATAGGCAGATTATGTTGCTACATCAGCTAATTAGTCAAAGAGTGCTGTCATTTACATCTTAAACCAGCTGTTTTCTTATCGTCAATGATTATTTCTGAAGATTTAATACTCAGTTTCATTTGGGCTGATTTCTAAAGCCAACGACCTAAACTGGGATACAAGTTTCTCAAAGCAAGTCAAATGTTCATAATGAAAAATAAATACGTACTCAGATACAATTTAAAGATAATCAAGAATGTGGTGAAATAACACTAAGAATGAGAATTTTGAAATGGATTGAATCAAAAGGCAAAACTTGTTACTTCCTCCTCTGACACTAAATTCAACCTTTGTTTTAATTTGATTGTGGATCACAGCAGCTATATTTCAAAGATAAGGATATTAGTGCTGGGCGAGTATGTCTCACTAGGATAGAAAATTCAACATCTAGTCTGATCAAAACTATTTTTATTTTTGCTACATTTTGTTTTTCAGAAGTGAGAAAGTTATGGTTTTTGCTACAGCACGAAGGTGAACAAAGCCTAAAGTCTCCAATTTCACGTTTAAAAATGTTTATATAACTTTACAGACTATTAAACTTCTCCAATTTGTACCAAACATGCTATATAGGGTTAAGAGTCAACTGCTTTTATTCATTTAATATTTTATATGTTTCAGAATATTTAGGAAAATGGGAAATATCATGCAAGACATTGTTTAATGACAAAAATCCCATTGAGATGTGTGAGATATATGGTTCCAAAACTATATTTTTGAAACCTTTAATAACCGCTAAATGATGAATCACCCCCATGTTTTGTATAAAATACTGCACAGCTGTATGAGTGGAGTGTAAGGCTTCTGCTATAATGTGTCACCAGGTAAACTCATCACCAGTTCAGCTACTACACCATCAGCTAAACCTGTCTTTGTACCAGAGCCTTTTCACATTTGAATGCAGTCATAATAATTGGAACCGCTTGTTCATCACAACACATTAAAGGCTCAAACATACGTGGGCGGACTTCGTTTTGCGGGTGTCCGCCTTAACAATTAAATGAAAAGCTTAGATTTTACTACCACGCTGACTTCTACGTGTAGTTGTTACACAAAACACTGCTCACTCGGCATTGTATCGACCCGCATTAAATGTTACACCGACCTGTATTTCACCTCCTGGTGAAACAAAGCAGGAGAGATAAACAGAGCTTAGAGGAGAGACTTGCAGATGAGCTACAACAGTAGCGACTAGTGATACCGATACATCGGCCCATTTTTATGTGTATCGGATTCAGCATCGGCCGATGCTAGCTGCTGCATTCGCCGATCCGCATTATTTACAGAGCAGAATTTTTTTTTTCTTGTTCTACATCACCTGTTTTTAATATTTGTTAAATATTTTTTTACTTGTTCTTCCTCACCTTTGTTAATTTCAATAAATGTTCCTTTTTAAAAACTCGTACCATTTGTTATCATCATTATGTCATTTTTATGATGTAAAATGAGGGAGCAAAAGTAGTGTCTGCTCAAGAAAATCGGCGGTCCGTATCGGTCATCGGCTAAGGCTGATGGGAAAAAAATCGGTATCGACATTGGCCCTAAAAAAAATCCAGATCGGTCTATCCCTATTAGCGACACCTTTAAAACACGTCTTAGGAGTACAAGGACTACAGAAAATAATCATTTTAATGGAAACTACTACGCAAAGTTGGGCAGAAGTACAGTATGTAAGCTCTGAGGAGAGCGGACAGTCCGCACTGAGTCCGTTGTGCGCGGGGTCCGCCCAAGTATGTTTGAGCCTTAAAAATACACTTCTGATGAAGCTCTGCATTATTTTCAGTCACAGGATAACATGATCACTAGTCGCACCTTAACATATAGCGCAAACGGGAATAACTTGGGCATATTTGTCATAATTTTTAGATATTCCCTCACCCTTTTTTCTGTGGAAAATAGCATTTAAATGTGAGATATTATCCCAAAACATGCTTGCGAGGCAATTCCAAGTCGTGTTGTGCCCCATTTTTTCTTTTTTTTTTAATAGAGAGAGAGAAAAATAAAAAAACGGGAATTCTATTTTTTTCATTTGTGTTCTTTATGCGATCCTGGAAAATTTAAGTGCCAATGCCGGGCGTCATGTGGCCCACAGACCTCAGTTTGAACAATTTAGATTTAGTGGACATTCATACTGTTGTCCCAGTTTGGGACCAGATGGAAACAGTACATGAAATACATCAAATATGTTGTTTAAAAAAATAAAAATAAAAACATCCATTTATCTTGCTTTTTTCACACATTTCTTTCAGGTTTTGTTTTTTTTTCACTCCTGATTTAGAGTCAGTCGAGCATAGTCACAGAAATGAAGTGAGGATTTTTCTGCTTTTGCGTGCTACTATTTGATGAGTGGCTAATCTGTCATAGTCGAGCAGCATTTTTGTGTCGCTGCTGTGTGAATGGATGGCATTCTTTGAGTGGTTCGTCAGCCTCTACGTAAGAGATTCTGACATGAAACGTTTAGTATTGAGCAGCTGCTGGTCAGTCATGTGTTGTGTTGTGTTGTGTGTTTAATATAAGATTAATAGTTGTGTGGGCAGTCTCTAAGAGGACTCGTGATGATGACACGAAGCTGAAAGGAAAGCTTGATTGTTTCCCTGTAATTGAATTATGACTCCAGTGCCGAGCTAATCGATTATACCAGTCGCTCTGTTTTATGTTTTAATGTGTCGTTACTTGTGATGCATTTTATTGATTATTTCTAGAGCTGAACAAACATGAAGGCTTTTTTGTTGTAATGTTAACATGCTGTAAAGCTTTTTTTTACAGCCATGTTTAAAAAAATAAATGTATTACCCATTGTCGGCTCAAACGACCCAAAATGTAACGAGACTCAACTTGTCTCGAATTGTCTTGGTGTTATAGAAAATTACAATATTGCCTATATCAATATATTTTTTATTGTATAGGGTATTTTGGATTAAACTACTCGTTTTAGGAGTCGGCTCAGTTAGATGGATTCTTGAGTGCGTCCTAACCCAGACCTTCCCCTAAACAAGCCACACTACAGAGCTCACTCACACGTGCTGTCCCATAGAGGAGTAAAACCAAAGGCTGCACATAATGTGCAGTTTTTTGTTTTGTTTGTTTTCATCAGCAAGTTTAACCCACAATTGTCTTTCTTTATTGAGTTAAAAATATTGAGATTTATGTTGTATACCGCACTGCTGATTCTACCTGAACAGATGCTGGTTGCACTTAATTTTTTACATTAATATTGTATTATTTTTTTTGTATAAAAAACAAGCAGAAGAGTCAGGTAAACCTAATTTGTATTTTTAATGAAAATGTAAAGTACAACTTCCTTACTTACTACGAATAAGTAATAATTCTGAGGTTATTGAGGAAAAACTCTTAGTTAATGGCTCACTGGTTGTATAATAAGGCCACGCAGAATAAGGCATTAATAAGTACTTAATAATAATTAATAATTTGCATGCTAAAATGCAACTAATTAATGGTTTATAGCCAAAAAAGCCAAAAGCCTAAACTTTTTACGTTTTGGGCTTAGCATCTTGTTACATCATTGACCAGTTGTAACATTTTGGGTTTTATTAAAAAAAAAATTAAATTACATTTTAGGCTCAGCACTTTTGTTACATTATTGACCGGTTAATACATTTCAGGTCTGTTACATTTGGGGGCGTTGTTACATATCAGGCTCTAACATGGTCTCTTTACAAAGACACTCCGGTCGTGATCATCTAGTTGTGTTTATTAGTTACAGTACCTTCGTACGCGAGTGTTGCCGTGGCAGAATTCAACAGGTATGTTTGCGTTCTCCTGCCTACCTCGCTGGAGCTAAATATAGAACTTTCTGCTCAACAAGACAGTCATGTTTCCACTGCTGAAATATTTACAGTTGCCCGAACAACGGCGGGTGAGACTGTGAGGTGCTGAAACCGGATTAACCAGGGCGAGCACGTCCACTGACTCACACAGACTTTGGTTCTGCACAAAAAGTCCCACATTCATCTTTATATCATCTTCTCTGAGGTAAAGAGTGAGTATTCATCGTCTGAAGCACATGTGGGCCATGCCTGCTTCTAAAAGCCCAACACACAGCCTGAAGCAATCATTGCACCCAATTGGAGTTTATAACCAGCAAAGGTTTTGGAACGGCTCTCTTTCTTGTCCTTATTGATTGGATGAAGGCAAGAGTTTATTAGGAAAGTGAGTGCCAAGAGCTTTGTCCGCCCCCCCCTCCCCATCCCCTCCCTTCCATGGCCTTCCCCTTTAACTTCAACTCCCCCTTTAACTTTCTCTCCCCAGCTGAAGAATGCTCGTAAAACGGGTTCACCTGAACAAGCCAGTGGGAGGGAGTTTTGTTACCATAGTAAAATGTTAGCTCGACCCTGTTTGTATTTTGTTTAGGGCCCTCTTTTACAAAAAAAACAAAAAAAGAAGAAGAAGGAAAAAAAAAGTTGCTTAGGGAGCAATGGACCGGGTGAAAAAAAAGTGTGTTTGTCAGTGATAACCGCTACCAGATGCTCCCTGTGTCTGTTTTTCAGCATAAAGGAGAGAACGAGAGAGGCTGGTAAAGTGGAAACAGAAAAAACGATGCTGTCATGAACTTTTGTCAATGAACTTTTCAACTTCTACAACATCATGGTCTCTTTTCATCTTAACTCGTCCTTTCTTCCCTCAGTTCAGGCTGTACTTTTATTCATATCATAAAGTTGTTGTTATACCATAAAACCCAAGACTGCATTTAGAGGTTATTTATTTCAGCCCTAACCTTTTGAAGTTGAAAATGTGAGCCAAAGGTAATTTCTAGACTTTAGTTTTTTGTTTTTAAAAAAAAAAAAAAAAACCATATGAACGAAAGAGAGACGATCTCAGAGAAAGACCAAGGTTGTGTTGTAAATGTCATACTAACGTACTACTCGTCACGTCAAAATCAGTATGTAGTGCATTCATATTAGATGGTATAGTACATGAGAAATACCCAGATGTATACATTTTTTAACTATGCACGATGGGCTCACTATTCATACTCAACCACTATGATCTAGGGCTGCACGATTATGGCCAAAATGATAATCACGATTATTTTGATCAATATATTGTCACGGTTATAATCACAATTATTTACCATGTTGGGGACAAATCTGTATTTCTTTTGCACTACTAAAAAAAAAAAAACAGTTTACAGTGCAAAATAAAGCTTTAAATAAAAATTATACCAAAAAATAAATAACCCAAGAATTTAAAATGTACCAAGGGTTAACTGTATAAATACACTATTACAGAGTGCGTTCACAAAATGCAACTCATTGGAAACGATTACAGCTCTCATCAATCCACAAAAATAACCTAAAGCTGCCACTGACTAATGATTGAGAAAGTGCATGATTTGATATTTAGCAGAGCGCACATTTTAAATGTAAATATTACTGACGATCAGGTTAATTTAATCATGTTTACAATTAAAATTTGATTAATTGTGCATTCCGCTTCCACTGCAAGCAGAATGCAAAATGGTCCTGGGACTGGCTTCAAGCTCAAAATCTAACATTCCCTTTACAAAATAAAAGCATCACTTCTTGTCTTCTAATAGATTTTTAACACTGTAAATAGGGCTCTTGTTTTGAAGTTAACCAGAAGTTTTGTCAGAAGCACAATGGAGGGTCTCTGAAATGTCGGCATGAATGGCAGGAATGTGTCTACATGAGTTTTATGGATGAAATGAGCACATGTTGATATTCTACTTGGTCAATTTTTCACTTCAAATGTTTTCAGAACTTTCAAAGGTGGAGAATCAACAGAGATATTTAGCCTCAGTGTGATTCAGGTTTTTGTCGTTGTAGGTTCCAAATGCATCTTGGGAAACTTGGAAGTATACCTCAGTGGGAACGCTCGCCATCCTAATCATACTTATAGTATATAGTAGACAGTATATACTTATTGAGTTTGTAGTTCATAGTACGGAGTGTGACATTTCAAATACAGCCCATTTACAGTATATGATCATGAAAGTTTACATGAAGGTACTTTACTTTTATCATAAATCAATGTCAAATCATGCATTTCCTGCATTCTCTTGTGTAAACTAAAGAGTTAGACTTTGAAAGTGGGTTGCAGGATATGGTTTCTGAGTATCTGGATTAGACAGCAGCTGCAGCTGGAGTTGATGCTAATATAAGCAGCTGGAAGGGGATATAGGACCGGAAATCATCTTCTTTTTTTGTTGTAGAAAATAAAAACCCTGTATACAAATGGAGTGCATGTATTGGATGGAAGCTCTCTGCTTACCGTCATTTTTTTTTCCACTCTGCGCTTTATTGCTGTCTGAAGTTCAAAGAAAAGTCAAGTCATGTCTGAGAGAGCTCAACGCCGTCGTAAAGGGAGCAGACTTTTCTTCAGCATGTCAACACTGCCATTGATATGTATGTGGTGAATTATTTAATCTATTTTTAAATGGGAACTTTGTTTTTTTTTTTTACCTTTTCCGTGGCTGAATGGAAAAATTTTCCTTTCATTTTACTGCTCCTCATTTAGCCTAATGACGTCAACCTGGTTTTTGGCGCTCGTTGTTTATCTAAAGGTTGCTGCTCTGAAGCTCTCTGTTGTCGGCTGAGAATGTCCTCTTAATGGGCTGTCTGTTACACTTCCAGATGTACTTTTATCAATCATTGCATTTTTTTGGATTATCCTTTTTCAAATTAAAACACCACACAATCTTAAACAACTTTATTCTATACTTTCACTTTCTCAAATATAAATCTATTTCAAATAAAGTTCAGTATAAAAAAGGAAGAAAAACAAAACTGTGTAACAATATCTGACCTGGCACATCTTTTCACTTTGTGCAATAATCCTGGCTACTCTGTATTTGTTACACAATGTTTTAATAGAAAAACTAATTCGAGAAAAAATATTTGGATTTGCCAGAAATTTGTGATATAAAAATGGAGGTTGGGAAATACTGTAATAAACTCTCCGCCACCAGGTTAACAGTTTAAAAAATCCCATTATAATATGTGATATTGTCCCAAAACATTATTTGTGAAAGCTTTAATTACCGCCAATCGGCGACTCCCCCACACGTTTTGCGTGAATAGTCGCGCAGCTGTGATTGGAGATTAGGGGTGGGAATCTCTGGGTACCTCACGATACGTGTCACAAAGCTCAGGATAATGAATGTCTCCCGATATGACAATACTGCGATTATCAATATATTGGTCAGAAAGCAATCTACGATAGTCCATGACATAACAAGAAAAAAAAAAATACAATTTTTATTTTATATCTCTGAAATACAATAAGTTGAAAAAGTGTCATATGAACAGTGACACTATTTTCATGCAACATCTCTGTAAATAAGTGTCAACATACCAATGTAAATGAATAAGTATCTCCAATAGTGCTTTCTGTAAACAAAAAATAGGGTCTTTCTTACCAGTGACACCATTATAGTGCAATATTCCAGTAAACAATATATTGGGACCTTCAACAAACAGTGACAACATTTCTGTGAAGACATACCTGCACATTTTAGTGAAAAATCAGAAAAGGTTTTGGAAAAAAGAAAAAAAAAAATACTTAGCGCGAGCATATTGATAATTGATCGTGCGAAAAAATATTGTGAGATATCACCATATCGAGATATCGTCACACTCCTATTGGAGATGCTTCTGCCGTGAAGCGTCACCAGATAAAATGATGACCAGTTCAGCTAATACACCATCAGCTAAACCTGTCTTTGTTCCACAGCCTTTTCAGGTTTGAATGCAGTCATCATAATCTGAACCAACACATTTAAAAACACACTTCAGATGAAGCTTTGCATTCATTTTCAATCACAGGATAACATGGTCACGAGTCGCACCTTTACACATAACGCAAGCTTTGGAACGGGATTATTTTGGACACAATTTCATGATGTTCCATCACCCATTTTCTGGTGAGAAACAGCGCGTAAATGTGTGATATTGTCCCAAAGAAGGCATATGTTTGTTTTTTAATATACATAAATTAGCACAAATTCAGATAATTACATGATACGATTAAGATTATCATCAGTTCTGTGTTAAAGTTGAACAATCTGTGATTCTACCATCACCTATATCCATCTAATAATGGTTAATAATGGTTGGGCCTCTGGCCGACGGAGTTTTCTCGTACGTCCTCTCTGGAATCTTTTCCACCTAGGTGCTGTCAACACATGGAACCGGCCAATTGAAAGAAAGGAAAAGGAGAAGCTTGGGGGGAAAAGTGGAGATGGGAGGGGCTGGAGTTGTGAAACTGGCGTCAGACCATCTTTTCAGTGGAATTCTTTGCAGGGGTCAGAGTTCAGTTGCGGCAGCGCGGCGCTGTGATTGGCTGAGGAAAGGTGAAATGAAAACCACAGTAAACTTTTGACCTCAGAGCAGGAGCGCTGCAGGAACGCCCAGGCTGGGCTCTGGCGTGGTGGAACAGAGCCCGCTCTCTTCCTGTGTTTACTCCGACCAATCCAACAGGGACGGTGGGGAGAAGAGGAGGAAGGGAGGGGAGCAGGAGGAGGAGTGTGGTGGAGAACAGAGGGAGGAGAAGAAGGAACAAAAAGCAACAAAAAAAACTGTCATGGTGGCAACGTGCATGAAACTTTCCTGTTTATTAATGCTGCGATGAAACCAAACAACATGGAGTCCATTTTAAAAATGTTTTAAAAGTAATAGCTTGTTAACTTATCAGTAGTGCTGGACGATTTGGAGAAAAACTCATATCTCGATATTTTTTCTCAAAATAGTGATACGCAATATAAATCTTGATAATTTTATTTCAAATGACGTCTAACCAAAAAGACAATTCTGGGTTAAATCTGATGAGAAGATGCCACACAGGCTCATTTATTAACAAACAGCTGCACAATATCAATTCTATTCTATTTTTCTCTTGTAAGGGACAGCATGTGTGAGTGAGTTCAGTATTGTGGCTTGTTTAAGGGAAGGTCTGGGTTAGAATGCACTCAGCAATCCATTTTACTTTTAATGATCTGAGAAGTAGTGAAAGGGGAGAATCAAACCCAGAAACATCTGGAAATATTTCGTAGACATAGGCGTCCCCGTACTGCATGCACAAGCTGTAATATCACCAAGTTTATCATTTTTCCGGTTGTTAGACCTACTATCTTATCTAAATACCCCTTACCTATATATGCCAATACCGCAGTGTCTAAAAAAAAAAGATATGACCTGTTTTTCTTCCAATTCTTAGCTTCACTGAGTTACGTGGTAACACGCAAACACTTTCAGTGGATTATTTTTCTTTAGTGTTCGGTGGATTCTTCTTTGTTGGTGTTTGACGGTTTCTTCTTTCATTGAGCGGACTGGGTATTGGAAGTAGTTTAATGGTGTTAAGCATGTTAATAGGTTAATAGGACCTCTCCCACTACTGTCGGTATCGGCACAACATGAATTATTGTGCATAGTTCCTGTTATGAAAATATACGTAGGCTACATCTGAATAAGGTAACCTTTTAAATAATATCAATAATTAATAAAAAAAAAAGTGTTTCTGAGCAATAGGAACTAATTGCCGATAAATAAATCCCAATAAAACTCTGGAAAACAGTAACCAGGAATAAACATTTGCTCCCTGGTAAAGATGGTTGCTCTAACAACTGATACAATAATAAACTTGGTGATATTACAGCCTGTGCATGCAGCATGGGGCAGAATTTACTCTGTCTCTGAGATGTTTCCTGATTATAGTATCTCCCTTGTGAGAGCAGTGACTCCTAAAACAAGTATTTTAAAACAAAGTAAACATTAAAATATATATATCAATATATTAATATCTGATGCTCAGTGTGGCACAATATATAATTTTTTATATCCTCAAAATAAAAAAGTCAATATATCGCCCAGCTCTACTTTATCAGTGCACTTGAGAAGCTGAGATTTGTTGGTTCATTAGTTGGTGGTAAAGACGAGAGCTTTTATCAGACTGGGCTGCATGGATGCTGATCAGGCCCCGACGCTCTGGCTCTTCAGATAAAAGACTGTTTGACCATTGATTAATGAACTAATTTCCATAATATTAGCCCCGTGTGATCTCGTGCGACGTTGGTTTGGTCGGTCACAGTGGTTCCTACTGAAATAGACGTATCGGTGCTTATCAAGCGTCTCTATGCAGCGACATGTGAAGCTTATAGAAAAACAGGAGGTATTATTAGAGATGTAGCATCATTGTTGGGCTATGCAGTGAGCAGCCTTTGCCCACGTGGGCCCCGTCCTTTTCTTTTTGTTCTTTGTTCCTATTAATGATGGATAGTTGATGGAGACACACACACACACACACACACACACACACACACACGGGAATCTTCCATTCCTTTGTTTTCACCGTCATTTATTTTCCACTGGTTTTTCAACACATTGCAGTTTGTGTGGGAAACGCAGAGATGCACACACACATTGGACCAAGCTGTTGTTAGTGTTTGCTGGGTGGGGGGTGTTTTTATAAAGGAAATACTTGTATAAAGGTGGTTTTGCCTGTACTTTAAGAAAATATTATATAATTATTATTTAGTTTAACAATTCATATACAATGGTTTTGCAAGAAGTCATTCTCCGTCTGTCTTTGTGATTGTTTATATGAAGTACCGTTGTTATCACTATTTTCTTTTTTTAAAACGGTACCAAAAAAGTAATTTAATAATGTCTAGCCGCTAGAGCAGGGATGTCAGACTCATTTTAGTTCAGAGGCCATATATGGACACAAAATACTAAATATGTAAGAAACTGACAATATCCAAGCAATAAGTGACAGATATCAGTCCCAACAGTATTTTCACTTTAAATTTCCTAGATTTGTGAACAATTTCTATTTAATAAGTGAAATATGTCATAATTTGAGGATTTTGTAAGAATTTTGAGTTTTTCAACAGTTTAACAATTATGCGATATAAGGTCCTAGTTTATACAGCGTCACTACTAAAAGCTAAGTGGTGAGTTTCCATGTTTCCCAGACTGGTTTTTAAGCCTTCCTGGAATTTTACAGCTGCCTTTCCATCTAAATGAAGGCTTTCTCAGAGCAATTTAAAGCTTTGCTTTTTTGTAAATCACAAACTTGTAGACACATGCTTCCCATGTGCCCGTTTTATAGTTTGGCACAACTCTCCATTTTCATGTTAAAACCTAAGGTGTCCTGAGTCATCCTTTTTTAATCAAATTCTACTCTACTAGTAAATTGTGATCTCAAGTTCATCAAAAATTGTCTTTTTCCAGAGTTACTAAGCATGGAATTGGTGCGAATACAATTAAATACTAGATTTTACAGAATTAATGAAACATTTCTACAAAAAAGTGTATATCTACCTACAAAGAGGATCAGATTTTCGTTTTAAAATTTCCCAACTTTTTTTTTTCGACGTTCATCCATTTCCGCCTCAGTTTCACCATTCCTGTTTTATTTGCGTTTCTTTGGCTTTGACCTAATTAGATGTCCTCACCGCCTGATAAACCTCCATAAATTGTGTGAAAATAGTTAACTGTTGTCATTACATTCATATTTCTCAAGTCCACTGTATTTTGCGCGATTGCACACGCTAAGGCCACGTCCATTTGACGTCCGTCAGTTTGCTAAAGTTGCTACACATTAGTCCACCCATTTTACCATGGAGAAATACGTGTAAATGTGTGTTATTGTCCCAAACTAAAGTCTGGTATATGGTTCTGCATCAGGACCTACGCCATCGACATCACTCAGAAGTTGGTTAACTGTAGTTCTGTGTCGAGGGAACGCATCGCTATGCGAAAAACGTCAACATGTATGTTACATAATTTGTGTAAGCTACGCACCATGCGGGCGACGTCATTCGGGCGAAGTCATTCGGGCACACCAGAATAGATAGCAGGAAGTGTTTGCAAATGATTTCAAGGAATTAAAATACCAAGAACTGGTTCTAAACAAGAACCGGTTTTTGATTTCAGCCATAACTGTACTCTAATTAAACTTTATCACTTTTCTCAAGTCTTTTTTGTAAATGTAAATAAGTACATTTGATTTATATAGGGCTTTTCACAGATAAAATCACAAAGTGCTGTACAGGCAAAGGTGAAACTAAAACAACAGCAGCAACATCACAAAGGGATAATGGAACACAAGATAATTTAAAACAACTGTAGGAACATCATAAAAAGATCATCAAAATTAAAAGCAATTTAATCAAAAGCCTTTCTGAAAAGTGCGGTTTTCAGATGCTTTTTAAAAGAGTCCACACAGACAAGCTCACGGAGGGACTGGTGTAGGTTATTCTAGAGTCTTGGTGCTGCCGCCTGGAACGCCAGGTCACCCCAGGTTTTAAAATGAGTCTTTGGGATCTGCTCTCACTCCTAACAGCAAACATGACTGAAAATACTTTAGAAGTACTGATGGTAACTGCTGCCAAACATACTTTTCTATTACTTGGATGTAGCATAATGATTGATGGGTGAAGATATTTGTTCTTAGTTATTCTCAAAAAAAAAAAAAGCCTTTTGACTTAAGTGTTCTATTCAACATATAGAAATTGATATTATGTATTTATACAAATGTTTTAGCTTCTAGTTCCAGATGTCCGTTTCTCTCAGGCTAGCTAAACCAACATATTTGCAAACTTAAGGGAAATGAAGGAATGTTACTAGTAAGTTCAGAGAGAGTTGAAACAGTTTATCACTTTAGGACTAAAACAGTCTCTGAACAGTGGAGGGATCTTTGATAAATAAAGATTATATTACAATAAAACAACTCTTCCAAATGAAACAACTCGTGAAGGTGCTGGGCTAGGATTGTGTGAGGCTCCTGCTTTACTCAGCCTGGTGTACGAGCCTACGAGGAGTTTTTATCATCCACAGGAGGTGGAGATGTTCTTTGAAGATAACAGGAAGTCATTCTGTCCTTTTGTTTCCTTTTTTGCACTTGATGTCCCAGACGGCAGTGGGCACCTTTTGTTACTTTACTGCTTTGCCTCTGTGGTGTGTTTGTGTGAGGATTAAGAAGGAGAGGATAATAATTCTTAACATTTCTTCTGTCTTTGATCTCATTGTATTGAAAATAGATTTCTAAGTGTCCTGATTACTTTGTAGCTCTGATCCGTCCCTCTTTCTTTTTTTTTTTTTTTTTTCTTGTGATTTGGTGGATGTTTGTGTCCGTTTGTGTGATCTTTGTTTTGGATGGGTCAGTGTTTATTGTCAAGCCTGCCACTCTTTGTCTCAGGAAGCTCAGATTGCAGGCTTTATTTCTGGCAGTGCAGGAATGTGGCCCTCACTATTCTGGTCCTGACTGACTAACGCTGCCATAGACCAGGACCGGATTTGTGCGTTCTAATCCAGACCTTCCCTTAAACAAGCCACACTACAAGACTCACTCATACATGCTGTCCCTTTTAGTAGAAAAAGCCAAAAGTGGCTCATATGGTACAGTTTGTTAATAAATCTGATGCTCAGTGTGGCACTTGGCGTCAGAAAAAAATAACCCTGATTTGTCTTTCTGCTCAGACTTCATTTTAAATAAAATTATCGAGATTTATATCGTATATCGCCATTTTGAGAAAAAATATGTAAATATGAATTTTGGTCCATATGGCCCAGCCCTAACCGCAATAGTTATTAACATATCTGCCTTTAGGACCCTCCATCATCTCTCAACAACAAGCTGCAAATTCTAATTATTGAAAAAGATTTCAGTTTTTTTCTGGATTGAAACAGAACCTCCGAGCTTGACTAGGTTATGAAAGTTCAACTAAAATGTTAAAACACAGATGTTACAGATGCTATAAAAGGAATATTTCATCAATCTTGTGTTTTAAATCTACAACTAAAAACTGCTTCTTGGAAACTATAAAAGTAATGGGTCATTTCAGCAAATGTTCTACATTTTCTCTGTTTTTGAGGTGTTTTTTTTTGTGAGGTATAGCTTCTCGTGTTTGAAGCATATGGTAATATTTTGAAGGAAAAACACCCAAAATAAAGGAGAAAATGTAGAACATGGGAAATTTGTTTCTAATATAAATATAAAGTTTTCAAAATAGTTGTTTTTCTGTTTCAATGGTTTTTATATTTTTCATTTTACTAGAGAAAAACGAATAAACACTCAATTATTATGACATCATTATGACACAGAGTTTGATCAAAACAGCACTCTCTTATCGAGGGGTTTTGTTATAAATCAATTTCGCTGTAACCTGCTCCATGTTTTCATTTACTGGTATTTAAGTTGAATTTTTTCCTCAGTTTTTCTCGCGTATGTGTGTGTGAAGGTGATGGTTGTAGTAAATCACTGAATTTTAAAGCATATTTAAGTACAATTGTTACTGCAACATATTGCATTAATACAATTTTCTGTCTTTTGTATTTTTTTTTTTTAAATACACTGTACTTTGGGGATTAATTTAACTTACTTTAGTACATTTAATTTGCTAGTTTAAAACTTTCATACTAAGGAATTTTTCAATACGTGACTTTAACTTTTAACAAAAGCTACAAATATTTCAATTATTTGTGCCAATGTGCACTATACCTTTTATACATCATTTTTTAAATAATGCATTACTTTTTTTTAGTTATTAGGTGTTCCATTTTAGTGATAAAGGTATTATTTCTGGAGTTTATTGCTCAGTTTCATATCAGTTGTTCCTCTGTTGTAACAAAAGTACGGTAATCAAACTGAAATAAAATACACTATAAGTCATAAAAAGTTTATTTCAATAACATGAAGATTTACTTACAATATAGAAAGACATTGTTTTTTAGGTGAGAGGCGATTAATTTTACCTAGGACACCAAAATAGCTAGAAAAGGTCTTGACCTCACATGATTTAGCATTCGTACGTGAACAACACACAACCAGTTAAAACTGTGTCGTTTCATCATAGTTTTTTTTCTTCAGATTTGATTGTTAAATAACTTTTAAGTAATTATTTAAATTAAGATTATAATCTTTTAAACAAACTGACTGTTTTTCTTTAGGTTTAGATCTGCTCACAACTGTTTCCCTGTAAGTACAATCATGTATGACTGCGATTGGTGTGCTTGTGTAGACACACTATATATGAGACACTATGTCTAACAAATTGTTCCGTCATCTTTTATAGGAAACATTATTATTATACGCTATTTTTTACTGACATGCTTGGCTGTCATATTCACTGTAGTCGTTGGTGTTTATGGGTTAATCTAATTACATAACACATTGTGGTATTAATATAGTATTTGCTGTTACCTGTATTTTTCTCTGTACTAACACATTTCTTTTTGCGTAATGGTTGTGTAACTGCAATGTTTGAAAAGTATTTATTTGACGTGTTAAAGATTTGTTGTAGTTTCCAGTTCTATTGTCATCAGACATATGATAAACAAACTGATAATAAGTAGCGCCAGTGTTTGTAAAATAATCAGCAATGTTTCTGTTCTTTGCTTTGGTAATGAAGATATTCATAGTCCTCATGTCTGACTCAGCGTTATTACTGATTAAAAAAAAAAAAAAAAAAAGCTTATGTCTACATTATATGTAAATAAATGAAATAAATCCTTTGGACTTGAACGTTTCTACTGCAGATGCAGGTTGTTATTCTGTTATATACTTGAACATCTAATATATATGCTATTTACTATATATTGATATCAAGGGAAGAGATTTTGAAGTGTAAAAAACACTAGTGGCTCACATTTTCCGTGATCGTGGAAAGTAAATGGAAAATACGCACATAACTTTGTGAAACGGAACTGGCAATATGTTATTATTCAAATTTTTTTGTTATAGTTTTCAACAAAATAAAGCGAAAATTGCAAATCACAGGGATAATATAGCTCCACTTGCATGTTTTTGGACAACATCACAGGTGGTGTACATCTATAGATGGATGTACTTAATTTAATAAAAAAAAAAAAAAGAATTTAACAACTTAACAGGATCAGAATCTTTTGTAAAAGCACAAGTTAAACTTTTTTGAATAACGTAATTTGACATTTTGATAAATAAACATACCACTTGTTTTTGATATTGGTACTTGAATTACAGTTAGTTAACATTTATTTGTTCTCGCAAGTTTAAAAACACAGAAATTAATTGTATTTCATGCCATTTTGTATTTAATTATTGATATTGCGATGTATATGATATTGTTTAGTTTCGGGATATATATCGTATTGTGTCATGCAAATCGTGAATCGTCAGATTCATGGAAATGCACACCTCTAGTCCCTCAAACATGCATCTTTCCCCACAATTTTTCATCCACTAGGAAAAAGACAAGATCATGTCAGACATTGGTTTACGTAGAGAGTGTAATCTGTAGTGAGAATAAGTCAAGGTGGTGCAGAGAAAAACAGAGAAATGAAAGTCAGGAGAGAGTCTGTAGAGACTTGGGAAGATAATATCAAAAACTCTAAACATATGGATTATGTTCAATGTATCTTCATAACCAAATATGATTGGTTGGCTATGATGTGATGCATTTGATTGTGAAATGACCTGACAACAATGTCCATTGATCTTTTTAAAACAAACAATTATAATTTACTCAGTTTGGTGTAGAAATGTAAAAAAAATACTTATTTTAAAACATACTTGAGTACAAGTAAAATTACCGATTTAGAAATATACTCAAAAAGTACAAGTATCCATAAAAGCAACTGAATTACAGTAATGTAATTACTTTCAGCACTGTAACCTATGCCCTCTCTATAACATCAAACGTGTTTACACCCATTAGAACCTCAGGCCAGACTTTGGACATGTGCAGAAGAGTGTGTACTGTGTACAGTATGTCTGTGTACACATTGGGCAAAGGATGTTAGAGATTAGACCTGCCAGTCAAAGGAGAAAGTTAGGAAAGAACAAAATGGTTGGAGGATGCAAAAGACAGGAGAAAATGGACTTGGGTTACAAGCTGCATTAATCACTGAAGAGAACAGAAGAGGTCCCGTTTCAGACTTTAACCATTTTCATGTCAGTTTACCCGTTTGTGTGGCATATCCGTTTCATTGTCTTTCCCTAATCTACGTCATTACTGGCTTGTAAAACCTCCCAAAATCATGCTAAACAATGAACATGCTTAATACGATTAATGGAGTTAACTATTGTTATTTTCATACTTCACTATTTTTGAAGTCTGTTCATTTGCTCACGTTGCTACATGTTAGGCCCCTGTTTTACACTGTAAAATTGCACGTAAATGTGTGATATTGTCTGAAACATGTCACAAACTCTCATTTAGCTATTTCTTTTTCAGGAGGTAAACTCAGCTAGTCATAATATGTCATATTTTGGATAAGAATTGACAAATCTGTCTCCTTGACCACCCGTTTATGTTAAAAAGTTGCATGTAAATGTGTGATATTGTCCCAAAATGCATGCTAAGGTATATTTTTTTGTCATATTCCATATTGCGCTTGATTTTGTTTAAAGAATAATTAAAACAATTTAAAGAAATTAAAAAATATTAACAATATTGCCATTTCCCTTTCGGGAAGTGAATTTAAAATTTTCCATCTGTTTTCTGTGATCTTGGGGATTTCTGAGGCCCGAAGGACAGACAGTTGGAACCCAAGACCCACATAACTATTAAAAAGGTCAATTTTTAATATTCTTAATTTGCTCTGAAAGTTTGCATAATTATCAATGAACGTGTAAGAAAACCCCCATATAAGGAGCTTTAATGATGTGAGTGTTGTACTCGTAGTGAGCTTGGTGTCTCATGTCTTGATTGTCCTCCCCTCCCCCCCCTGCCTGTCCCCTTCCTCCTCCCCCTCTGTATTCAGTCACTAAGCCAGCGTTGACTCCTCCTCCGCCTCCTGTGGTCCACATCACCAGGAGCTCGTCTACTTTTTCCTCAATTACATCTCACTTCCAGAGGTTACACATACGTGTTCTCACACACAGCGTTCTAGGACGGAGAATGGATTACAGAAAAACACAATGAAAACATGAATATATGTTGTTTATAGTTTCTGTGAATCTGGCCCATGTGTTGTTGTTACAGAATAATAAAGCCATGTTTGGATCATTGACAGAGGAGGGAGTAAGGAAACACTTTTCTTTTTCTCAGAGTTTAAATTATTCAGGTGCAGCGTTAGCTCAGTTGCAGCTCTGCGTTTGGGTCTGATGTGACCAGTGGTCTGTGATGGTGTAACACACACACACACCCACACACACCCTCAGTGATGCAGCTGGAGAGCGACTAGCACAGTTTGTGTGTATCTTATCTTCTTTTAGGATTTCAGACTGATGAGGACACATTTTTGATTGTTCATATTTAATTCAGTCTTTTAAATGTTATTTAGTCATCATTAAAATCACAGTTTATTGCTGGTTAAATATACACTACATGTACCGGTAGTAGCTTCTGTAAATTATGTTGAAAACAACATGAGAGGCTTATCTGCAGTAGTTAGACAGTGCTGAAGGTCGGTGGATTGGGGAAACAGTTAACACTAAAGATTAAGTCCTAGTTATAGACTAAATCCCATTTAAACCTGGACTAATCAAAATATTGAAATAGTCTGACTTGTCCTAGTCTGGAGTTAAAAATACCATCCTTTCTTGAAGGTGAACTAAGGGTGCTTTCACACCGGTTTAGTCCCGGACTCGGTCTGAATGGGTGGAGGACCTCTGATAATTTGATCACCTTGGTTTTTGGCTCAGTTTGCATTCAGAGAATAACTTCTGATCTGCTCCAAACAGCCCCTGGTGCAGTTCCATGAGCTAACCAGTTGAGGGGGCATTACTTGAGTAGAGACTGTTTTCTAGACAGAGAAACCAAAACCTGAAGAAGATCCTCTCATCTATTGGTGAAAGCGATCATTTAAAAGTGCTCAGAAACTTCTGCCTTCTCCGTTTGTTCTATCACAACATTCAACAACAGAGTAGCAACAAGTTGTCGTGCTTTTGGTGGTTTTAAAGATCTATTTTACCCCATCGCCGGCTCTCCTGGTCCCACAATGCCATGCGCTCTACATCATCGCCGGTACTTCCTGTGTTTAGTCCGCTCCTAGAGCGGTTGTGTTCTCGGCGCTGCTCAATTGCTCTAGGCTTTGATTGGAAATGCTCCGAGACCGGCAAAAACAAGCGCCCAAACGAGATGGACTATCCCAACAAACAAGCATTTTAACCGCTCTAGGATCTGTTGGTGGGTTAACTCAAGATTTAAAGCTGTTTGCCTCATTGTGCATGGTGGAAATGGATTACCAAGACCAGAAAGATAATTACAATTTATACAGAAACAGAATTATCTCTTTGAAGGATTTTGATACAGATTTTCTTGACTGTTTGCCTATGTTACAGACAATGCATCTGAAATCTAGGAACTCTAATTGAAAATGCAAAAATGGACATTCTAAAATGGAAAAGGAAATTCTGAACTTTTGTCCCGATATTTATAATCAGGCCTCAATATGACACAAAAATACTTCACATGTTTTTGAGACAAATGACTGTATGTCTGGAACGTGCATCAAACGGACCGTTGTGTCAAACTGCGCTCGTAATTTCTTTTAAAATCTTGTGAATCTTAATCACGCAGCTGCGTGGGATTTCAGTTAATGCTTTGGGACCATATCACACATTTATGGTATTTTTCCCATAAAATGGTGGTCGAGCGTTTAAGTGTGCACATTTTGATCGACTTTTATGACATTGTAATATTTAATTTGAATAAGGCACAAAGTTGACAAAGGTTACATAGAATGAGGCAATTTGCTGCCGTTTCACCTCTTTGATGAAGGACTTTCATTTTGATTTAACGTCCTTATTTAGAAAACAATATAAGATGCGTATGCCACATGGGAAAAAATACGCATTTCAAAGTTGGTGTTCAGCACAATTGTTTTTGTTTATTTGTTTTTGTTGTTAATTCAAGACGTTTGTTTTCAATGATGACATTTTGTATTTGAATTAATAATTTCCATTAAAAACATCATCTCACTTTCAGTGAATACTTTCTTTAGCCTTTTTCCCAAACTAAATTAGAGGTCAAACTCCAGTTCCACTCAAACATACACTAAAATGTCTCACACCAGCTTTGAAACATTAGCAAGATTCATTGTTATTTAGATTCCACGGCATGCTTTGATTAGTCCTTGATTGATTACTTTAGTCTGAGCCTCTGTGGTCTGGAACTAGTTAATCTTAAATTGAGTAACATCTCACAAAGTGATTGGATTAGTGTAGATTCCATCAAGACAGATTAGTTTTGTTTTTTATTTAAGAAGGGCCTAAATGTTTCTGTCTTAAAACATATTTCTTTGTTCCTTCACCTTAATTTGTTGTCAGACAAATCTGTGTGTGATAATATCATAAGGTTTCATTTATTCAGACAACATTTTCAGGGATTTTTCTTTGAAATATACGTTGATCTTCTGACACGTGTCGACTGCCAACTGTCAGTCTTCCTCAGGCATCTGCTGATTGCTTTGATGTCAGGAGATCAAAGTAAATGTTCTTTAAAAAAAAAAAAATTGCCTGAATAAATGAAACCGTAACTTTATTTAAAAAAAGAAGACAAAAATAACTTGCTGGAGTCATTATGCGGAAATCTGTGTTTTTTTTAGAATGAAAACAATAAATATTCAAGTTGTTATTGATGAGATTACAGTCTTGTTTCATTCAGTAGATCACGTGTGTTCACGTCACACTGACTTTCTCTGAAGTTATCTCCCAGCAGTAATCACAGAAAGTGTACGCCGGGGGTCCCAGACTGATAAACAGAATATGTAAATAGTGGGGACGAACAGCCACATTTCCAGGAAAGGGAAGTGGTGACGCGGTGGAGGACACAAACAGGATGCTATCTGCTTTGACTTCCTGTGCAATTATTGAAAAAATCTGCAGACGAATTTTCCATTAGGAAAAAAAAGATTGTAATTTTCCGAGATGCTCACAGTCAATGTTCAGTCTCCCTCTGAGAGCTCTGGTTCATGATCTTTTCTTTCTCTTTTCTCAGAAAATGTTGCGACATTGAAATCACACTTGATCCTGGATGGAGTTGTACTGGCCAAGGTGAGCTTCATGTTCAATACAAAAAACAAGAAAAAACCGACTGCTCAAATCACTCCTACAGTTAGTCCAGGTGGACAAACCATGAAAGATTAAGATCTCACTATTTTTAGCGGTGTGATATTTCTCACTTTGGCAGCTGCCGTTTGCTGATTTCACAACGTCAGACGAAGCTGAGGCTGGTCAGTGGTTCTACTGCCAGACCTGTAGGGAATACTTTGTTGAGATTAATTCAGACTTCTATGTTTACCAAATAACGTTCCAGTTTTAATAAAAATAACCACAAGTTAAAGAACTTAAATCTGGGATTCTTTCTGGTAAATGTGCTCATCATTACAGGGGGTCGATATCCACGGCCCGGTTTTTCAAAAAGGTTTAATCCGGATAAAATTGATCTGGATTTGGTAATCCTTTTTTCTTTTTTTCTTTTTTTGGCTATCCATGATCCATTTTACTTTTGAGTCGGTTTTTAAAAGCAAACTTTTCAGGATCATCTTTGTTTGAGGGGTACTTCAGGTTTTTGGAGACCCTGACCAACCTCCTGCATTCTGCCAGAACCGGAACCAGAACATGACGTGCAACAAGGGACGCAATCGTTAGACTCTATATTTGTTTTGGATTTCAAAAACCATCTAATCTAAAAAGAAAACAATATTTTTGATTGTGATGAATTAAGTACAATTTTTGGTCAATATTGAGCTGTTTGGGGGATTATTTTATGACTGTATTTACTGTAGGCCTTTATAGTTATAACCTACCTAATCACTGTAATCTGACAGATGAACAAATCAAATTGAAACCTAATGAATAATTGGCTAAACTGTATGATCCAAATATAGTATTATTTAATCCACTTTAAAAGTGTGTAATGAAACTTTTAAAGTTTGGGCCTGAAATCCACCCTTCTGATGGATCAGTTTAATCCAGATTTTTTGGATCAAAGTAATCCCAATCCTACTAAAAAAGTTCTGAAAAACCTAAACTAAATGTTTGATCCAGATCAAAACCATATTGGGTTACGTGATATAATCCAGTGGTTCTCAAATTTTTTTGGCTCAAGTTCCCCTTTTCTCTTATTTCGGAATCCAAGTACCCCCTTTGCTCGACTGCAACATTTTGCCATTTAGCTTAGAAAAATGTTTAAAAACAACTATAGAGCATAATGATGAAATGAACAAGTGATAACACGCATTTTAAAGACTCTCATTTTGGTAAATAAGTAGATAGACACAGTATTTAGTGCAGTGGTTCCCAACAGTCTTTGGATCGTGACCCCATTTTGATATCAAGAATTTTCTGGTGACCCCAAAGACATTTTTTTCTAGAAATAATTTTTGATCATGTTTGAGCTCAGATTATTTATTTTTTTTACTACATTTTAGTTGAACTAGATTCACATAGAAAGTATAGAAATACAGTTGTTAAAGATTGTGTTGTTTTAATTTAAAAGAATAATAATAATAATTAAAACATTTTAAAAATCTATTTACATTTTTCCAAAATTTCAGGCAACCCCGCATAGGGTTCGACCCTTAGGTTGAAAAACACTGATATCGTGGCTTGTGAATAGATTTCTTTTGATAAGTTTTATCATTTCGGGTCATCTCACGCCTGGTGTGGGACCAAGACTGACACTTTATTTGTTAATTTTCCGCTCTCTATAGTGTCATCGCGTACCCCTAGGGGTACACATACCCCCATTTGAGAAACACTGATCTAATCTGATTACGTAACTCATTTCTTCTTTTGAAAAAACAATTTTCAAGATTTGATCCAATCTGTTAATCCAGAATCCGAGTTCATCACTTCTGGAAAAACCAGGTCCTGATTCCACAGATTTAGACAAAAATAGGATTTCCATTTTGCAACATGTTTACATTACATCTGCTTCTCAGCAGCTCTGCTGTTTGTCCGTTATTAGGATGTAAAGTGAACTGAAGGCTGATGTCATCTTTCTCCACTGCTGCAGAGGTGAGCCTTAGGACAGAAACCAGGAGGAAGGAAGGAAGAAGGAGAGGAAAGGCTAGAAAGAGTGAGAGCCACAGCATGACAGGCAGATTCAAAGAGGAGTGCTGAAAGGTAGACAGACGAGAAGCATGCAGGGCAGATTTATGGTGCAGAGTTCATGTCTGAGGAGTAGTAGTAGTAGTGGTTGTAGTCGTAGTAAGAGCGGCAGCGTTGGTGGTGGGAGACGAGGCTACAAGTCCTGGCGTGCAGTCGCAGAGCAGGAGTTGCATAATGACTTCATTCTGTTGGACAGCTTTCTGCTCTGGAATGAGTTAGCGCTGAGCGTTTGTGTCTGCGTGCACACGGATGAAGACATAATGTCTACAGTAACGAGCTACGCACACAGCTTTAGCATGCGCTTCACTCTGAGAGAGCATTGACCTTATGAGCTGCAGAGGGTTCCTTTACTGTGAACTTTGAGGGGTCAGATACAGGGCAATGCCAGAGCAAGAAAACAAGGGCAGGGTCCTCAGCAGCAGTGTTGCTACACCCAGAGGTGGGAGGGGCCGTCTGTGGATGTTATGGAGGTGCACAAGTCCAACCTTGTGGAGGAAAAATCTGATGTGGTTTACTGTAAACTCTGCACAGTAAAAAAGGAACAGGTTAAAAACAATATACTTTTTAACTGGAAAGATTGAAGGAAACCATCTCTAAACTACTGGTTATGCTTATTCACAGAACAGCCTCCATAAAGAACAATATCCCATTATTTAAGAAAACCTGTTCCCCCTTTTTACATTACCTCTGAGAATGATTCCTCTATATTCCTAAACTTGTTATTGGTGAATACTGTATATCTGTGGTGAAGCTGAGTAAAACCCCTGTAGTCTCACACTATGGTCTGGCGTTAGCAAAGTCAAAGTCATGGCAATCGAAGTTCCGCTGGTAAACTGGGTAAACTGCCCCAACTTAAGTCAGAAGTTTGGAACAATCTTACTAATATCCAAATACATTGGAAAGATCAATACTGAATCGAAATGAAATTGTGATTTATCGATTCAAAACCTTATTAATCGAAATCAAATCGAGTCAGGAAACTGGCCATGATACCCAGTTCTACTCACCACAGATTTTAGAGTCCACAGGTGTTAGTTTTGTAAAAGGGGCGGGGCTAACGGTGCTTGTTTGTGATACAAGATGGTCCGAAAACGTCACATGATCTTGGTCTAAGCTGATAGCAAAAATAATTTGTAATATCCTGGTTTCAGCCCATAGAGGACAGTCACTCTGACATTTTACAACTAAATAGGACAAATTGAAATATTTTGACTGAAATGTTGAGAGTTGGACCAGGATCATTTGACAGCACTACTTCATACCCAAATATATTTGTATTCAGCAGCAAAAAAAGTGGTTTTGGGGTTTAGTTACTCTTTAAGTATTCATTCATTTTTTGGCCAGCTGTCCGCGACCCACCAGTTGAGAATTGCTGCTTTAAGAAACAAACCATCTGTGTTGTCCTGCTTGTTTAGTCCTTTTGTTGTTGTTGTTGTTGCTTGTGAAATGAAAAAAACAGGAATAGGTTTCACTCATACACTGGAATAGATGACTTTACGTGCCTGGTGTGTATTTATCAGTTTTTAATTCACGCTGCTGATGAATGTGTGCCTCACTGGGACTAAAAGAAAAGCTACTAGTGGTTTTCTCTCTCCCAGATTGGTGCGGCGACATGCCCAAGCATGCGAATGTGCTAGAAACGGTTTGTGTACACACATGCTGTGTACTTGTGTTGCTGCTGCAAGCAGCAGAGTGGTATCATTCTAGCGGGCAGGCTTTTGCTGGCTGAACGCAGGATGACCCATCTCCCCCGAGGCTCCGAATCACTACATCATCATCAGTTGCTCCTCACAGTGGAACAGATGAGATTTCATTGCCATCAGACACAGCAGAAAAAAAAAACCCAAGGCTGCTTTACGAACTGGATAGTGAGTGCAGGATAGTAAATCTGCAGAAATCCTCCCAAGACCCTTCATTTATAACCACTTATTTCTGTAGGGAGAGCGCCGTCCAATTCACATTCATCTTCTAAATAGTTTGTACACAAAAAAAAAAGAACAAGCAAATCAAACCCCCCTTCAGAATCCGTGTACTGTTTGTTCTTTGGTTATTCCGTTTTAAAACCAAATCAAAATAACAAATAAACGGTGTGGTTAGTTAGTTTTACTGATTTACTAAAACCAAAATAGAAATACAGAAAAATCAAAAACCAGATAAGCAGCATTTTTCTGTTTTTTTTTTTTTGAATCTTGTTCTGTTTGTGAGATATTTGGATATTTACGGGGAAATTAGAGCGAGAACAGAAGTCCTCTGCACCTGGTTTCCCTCTGGCAGGTCCTGGACCAGGTCTCAAAACACAATAGGACTGTTAAGGATTTATTTCAGCAGTTTTCTTTTCTTGCTCATGTTTTCATGAAGTTTGTGGATCATTTAGCTCCTAACAGCTGCTCACGTTTTGTTTTGTTTTATGGTGTTTACGGTCCAAATAGTATCCAAATTAACAGGTGTCTGACTATTTACTGTGAGGCTGGTCTGAGGAACAATAGATGCTAGAACTTCTACCATTTGTCATTTTTGCAAAAACAATTGCACAGCTTTTTTGAGGGTGGTAGTATTTATTTTGCAACTTATAATTCTGCTAGCCACTAACGGCAGCCGTCAACACACACGGAAGTTGATCACAAGAAACGAGGAGCACCAGTAGATTCATTACACCCTCTGGTTCCTTTAATCACATTTCATGTGCATGCTTTTTGTAACATCCATTTTTTTTAAATGTCAGTAATGCGACTAATGCTTTGCTCCTTTTTTGTCCAGATGTAAAAGTCTGCCCCCTTGTGTGTCCCCTCTGTGTGTGGTGAGAGCATAAAACATCAAGCTCTCGTCTTAGTTGCCCTTAATTATCCAAATATCACACAAATACAACAAGGTTTAATTTCATTTATTGTCTGGTTTTTGATTTTCTGTATTTCTGTTTTGGTTTTAAGTCAGTAAAACAAAGTAATTGTTTTCAAAATGGAATAACCAAAGAATGAAGGATACATGGATTCTTTAATCCTTTTCTCTCTTTCTCTATGATCATGCTTCACTGCCTCGCTGTTTGTGTGGATATATGACACGCTCGTGTGTACTTTCAGGTGCTGATATGCGCTGAAGATGAGTGGCGTCGGCGACAACTCCTTAGAGCCTCTGTGCTCTGACCGCAAACGTAAACTGTCCACCTGTGACACGCCGGGTTTAGGGTGAGTGATAAATTTTAGTTTGAATGCGTGTGTGTGTATGCGCTGCAAGCAAAACACCCGAGGCATCCTGGTGTGTAGTGGCCGAACGGTTCTGTGTACGGATGGAGCACGGGGAGGTGAGGTTGTCACGGCAACGTGTTTAATCCCCTTGGCGCCCCGGCAGGTGTGACAAGCGTCGGAGGGAACAGGAGAGCAAGTACATCGAGGAGCTGGCTGAGCTCATTTCTGCCAATCTCTCCAACATAGACAGCTTCAACGTCAAGCCTGACAAATGTGCCATCCTCAAGGAGACCGTGAGGCAGATACGACAAATCAAAGAGCAAGGTACCCCCACACCACACCACACCCTCCTCCTCCTCCTCCTCCTCCTCCTCCTCCTCTGGACCAGAGCTCAAGCTTTCAGCTTGTCCTGGTGTTCTAAGGGTTGGCTGCTTGAATCTTGCTCCATCCCAATTGATTAATTTTATCTTTGAATAAAACACTTTTCCCCCACATTGGTTACAGATGTAGCTTACCTCCAATATACCTTAATATAAATTCAGGTATTATGTTTTCATTAGTATAATCGTAATCAAAACTAATAGTGTCGTCATGGCTCAAGCCTGACGCTCAGGGCCGGATTCACTTAGATCTGAAATAAAAGGTGGTAAACCAGGTGTGCCCCTAAATCCTGCTGTGGGGAAATCACTGACATTGCGGCACTTATATGTGAGACCTCCCTATTTAAATTAATATTTTGCTAGTTTAACGTGGAGAGGTGAGTGCACAGAAGCACAAAATGACATTTGAAGAAGGTAAATTGGAGGCAGATGGACTTCTGTCTGCTGCACAAACATTTAATAATGTAGAAAACAAAATAACCAAAAAATGCTTTTTAATAAACTTTCAAACCTAACTTTATTTTCCTCCATAATCTAATGTGTCTGCTCCGTCAGTTCCTTCTGAGCTCCTGCAGCGCTCTCAGATGTGAACATTGTTCCATCGCTGCGTAAATTGATGCTTCGTCAAACTCTCGTGTCACGTTGATGACAGGTCAAAACATGCAGAGGAAGACACACCTGGAGCGGTGCGTCTGGAGCAACATTCACGGAGCTGGACTCCAGCTGCCTTTATCTCCCTCACACACTCTTTCAGTAGCACTTAATATTGAAAATTCTTTAATTTAAATGATTTTCTTAAACTAGAAAGGTTAACTGGAGTTTTTATTTTCCATCTCCGCTGTGTTTTGTGTCAACATTCAGTGCAGCGGTGATCTGTGTGTGTGTTTGTGGGTCGTAATATTTTCTGGTACTAAAACAATCACAGTAAACAGTTCCAGATTTGATAAATTACATTGCACCCACTGCATTCATTTATTTGCATTTCCTCCTCCCATATTTTTACGCCCCTTATGAGATCCTCCAACTTAACATATTCATCAGAGTGAAATGCGCTAAATGGATTGTGGGCACATTGTGACGTGCAGAAGACGCCCAGTCCTGATTCTTTGGAGTTTGTACCCCTTATTCACGCATGGAGTGACGTTTGCACACGTATTAATACCCCTAAACCTTTAGTGAATTTTTATAGGGAGAGATTTGTCTCACAATTTTCACATTTATTTATTTTTTTAGATTTTCATGTGTTTTTCGGATCCACAAATATATCCACGTTTTTATAATTTGTGGGTATGTTTTAATCATTTAACAAGTGTAAATTTTCAATTGTGCTTGTGAATTGTGTGAAGTGCGTTTGTGAATCAGCTGGATTATGAATTTATTTTTGAGAAAAACGCAATGCAGTTTTGCTCAGATTTACACACGCTAAGGTCCTGATCTACCTGTGTGGAAATCACCCCCCACCTCCTTACCCCTCCTCCGTGCAGCGGCAATATTGAAGTCTTTGCTGAAGATTAATTCCATTTTACCGTTTGTCCGATACCTAACGGTAAAGACTCACAAATTAAGCCTTGTTAACATCAGTGTGGAGAACATGCTACATAATCATTTTGATATCAAAAGCAGCTGTATTTCTTGCAACAGAAATAACACCTGTCTCAATGTACAGCCGTCGAGAGCGCAGGGAGCATCTGCAAATTACAACACCCCTGCAACAACAAAAACAAATATTACAATAATATCTAATAACATCTCTTGGTTTGACAAAAAATACTTTTTCATAATTTTAACGAATTTGTATTGGTTAAAATATTTTTGATGATAGTTCTTGATTTAGAACGCGTGAAAAATCTGAAAAATACATGTGAAAATTGTGGACATTTGTGAACATTTTTGTTACAAATCTCTACCCATACATTTTACATATTTGATTTAGTTCTCAGTGACAGGGAAGACAATAAATGTACAGCAATACATGTTTGCTATAGGCTGACAACAAGCCAGGTTCCCATTTCTCCAGAATAAGAGATTTTGTGTTTTTCTGTTGTTGTTTTTTAGTCAACATACTTTTCCACACTCGTTTTATTATTTGTTGTTTGTGTACTAATATCCAACTGCAGCTTCTTTGTTTCAAACAGTTCTTCTAAGTAAAGCAGCGGTTGTACATTTCCTGTTTTCCTTCAGTGCGTCGGGCCAAAAATGAAGTAGTCTCTTAATGTAGAGTGGCATTTAACAAAGCCTCACACATGGGAATTAAATTTAGAAAGGCATGCCATACACAGCTCTCTGTGCTGTGCTGCCACCTGGTGGCCATAGGAAATACAGAAATTAATTTGCGCTTGGAAAAAAAAATGTCTTTGAAGCGTTTTCATTTTTCATTTCCAAATCTGATTTCTAAATCTAATAATACTACTGTGAATGAGTTGAAACTGTAAATTGGAGTACTTATTGTGACTGAGCACATTTGACATTTCCTCAGGAAAAAGCTCGTGCAATGACGACGATGTTCAGAAAGCTGACGTGTCCTCGACTGGACACGGGGTGATTGACAAGGACCACCTCGGGCCCCTGCTCCTACAGGTCAGTGTGAGGGCAGTGATGATGGTGTTTGATGTTATCATTTGTATTTGTACACAGTATGAAGGATTATCTTTAGACCATTCTAAAGCTTTGTTGGGTGTTCCCCACTTTGAACGAAGGGGAACTTTAAAGCCCCAAATGATCCTGCCACATAACACATTTAAACATTTATTGAACTAATGGAACAAGTATCGTCTTATTTCATAATGAATCAAAAATCACAAACTAAATTAAACCAATCACATGCGTGAAAAACAAATGTAAAAGTGCAGCAGTCAAAAATACAGGAAATAAAGAAATATTGTTTGCAATCTGTGACAAAACGATTAAGAAAACAAAAAAGCGAATTCAGTGCACGTATGTAATAAGCAGGTAAAAAATAACATGTTTCATAATGCAAGAAACAGTTCATGAATAAAAACTCAAAAACTAAATTAAATTAATCACCTGCATAAAAACCAAATTTAAAAGTGTTAGTTATTGACTAATAGTTAAAACTAATAAAAAAAATAACAGGAAATTAAGGAACATTTTTATCAATCTGTGGCAAAAAGTTTAAGAAAACCAAAAACTGAATTAATTTTTTCAGTCGTTTTAAATCATTGTGTTTGCACTTTAATTACATTTTGTTCCCGGTCACATCTAATGCATTTTAACAATTTAATATTCTTTTAATTTCTGCTACATTTTTAGCGTTCTCATTATTACTTTTTATGTGTGTAGGCGTTTTGTGGTAATAATAGTCGATTTAGCATGAAATCAAAAAGTTTGTCACACCCCACCTATCATGCCTTTGAGACCTTTGAGAAGCACTGCTTTAGACTGATGCACTATGGTGGCATTTGTGTTGATGAGTCTGTTCTCCACATGATTTCCTTTGTTTGCGTCCCTGCTGCTTCTAGGCCTTGGATGGATTTCTGTTTGTGGTGAACAGAGAGGGCAGCATCGTATTTGTGTCAGACAACGTGATGCAGTACCTGCAGTACAAGCAGGAGGAACTCATCAACACCAGTGTTTACAACATCATTCACAACGACGACAAAGAGGAGTTTCACAACAATCTACCCAAGTTTAACGGTGAGACGCGGCAAAGTGTATGTGGACCAGGGCTGGGGCTGGGGGCAATTATAATTAATCATGTAATAATAATTGAAAAAATCTGTTGCTGTCATAATTGTAATTGAGTTCAGATAATTTAATTTGTAATTGGCATGTAATTCTATAATTTATTAAATGCCAACCAGGGGAACCATGTTACAGTTCTATGGCTTACACATACGTAGTTAACAATTATTGAAATATGTTTCAGATCAACTTTTCCCACATATCACTTTTTTGAGGGATCATTTTGTCATTTAAAAAAAGACACCAACAACAAAAATATTAATACCAATATTTCCATGTATAAGGAAGTCTAACAAAGTAACCAAGAGATGAGAAGCAAATTAGGCATATTTTTTATTCATTTATTTTACAGCTGATTTAAGATGAGGGTCAAAACTGACCCGTTAGCATAAGAGATGCTAACAGAAAGCTAACACAAGAGGAAGGTTACATTTTATGAGGGTTAATATTTATTAAAGGCTCAGTAATTGTTATTAATTGAATTTCAACTTCAGTAATTGAAAATGTAATTGTAATTGACTTTCAGCTGAAAATAATAATTGTAGTTTTAGTTGTAATTGGAAAGAATTCACGTCTCTGTAATCATAATTAAGTTGTAATTGAACATAGATAATTTATGACGCAATTGTAATTGAAAAATGTAATTTACCCCAACCCTGGTGTGGACCCACAAAGTGTTATGGACACTGGTTAAGTATGTGTCATTTTGCCTTTTTCAGCTCCAAACGGAGCACCCTGGGGTGGAGGTGCACCTCGTCAGAAGAGCCACACCTTCAACTGTCGAATGCTGGTGAACCTGGTCCATGGACAGAGTCATGGGTTAACAGAGGAGAGGTCTGCAGCTCAGCGCTATGAGACCATGCAGTGTTTCGCCCTCACGCAGCCTCGAGCCATGATGGAGGAGGGAGACGGTGAGTAAATAACTGGACTTTGTTGTCACGGTAACAGATGAAGTGTCGTGCTCTGCAGTTCTTTTTCAACATGTTGTTTGAATGTTTTCTGTCCAGTTTTGATCTCATGTTGTTGTCTCTAATCTCAGATCTACAGTCATGCATGATCTGCGTTGCTCGCCGCATCACTGCAGTGGAGAGGACAGAGAGGTTTAGCTCTCGTCATGAACTCACTGGTAAGTGATTGACTTTAATTAGAGGGGAAGTGATTAGACCAGCAGCAACTTCAAAAAAAAGTTGGAAAAGTTTAGGTTTCAACATGCAACACTTTATTTTTCCTAATTTATGCAAATGTTTCATTTTCACTGTTTTTTCTATTTTACTAGCCAATAACTAACAACTTTTAACTAATCATAAAATATGTGACATTTGTACAATTTTATAATACATTACAAAAATCTAATTTGTAGTTTTGACCACTTCAGCCACGTCCAGGATTTCTCATTTAACACACGTGTCAAACTCAAGGCCCAGGGGCCTTTTTCGGCCCTTTAGGGCATCCAAATTGGCCCCCAGGAGCAAGTTAAAAAAAATGTAAATGTGTAAATAACCAACTACTGTATTTTTCAGACTATAAGGCGCACCTAAAATCCTTTAATTTTCTCAAAAATCGACAGTGCGGCTTATAATCAGGTGCGCCTTATGTATGAAATTATGTCAAAATGTTTTAGTACAACTTCAGTAAAATATGAAGCTGCACCACTTGATGGATTTTTGGCGCTTCAGGGCTAATGTAGTCAGACACCTCGTGGAGTGATATGTACCAGTTCTGTGCTTCAACATACTGAACTGAAAAAGTGAGTGTAATGTTCTATATTTTATGTGTTAAACCTGAACAATGTTGACAGTTATTGTTAATGAGTTGAATAAAGTTTGACTTATCTGACTATTTTGTTTCGCTTAATGAGCCTTATTAATAATAATAATAATAATGACAACAAACCGGTGGGTCTTATAGTCCCGGCGCCTTATGTATGAAAATAGACCCGGTCAGACCCATTCATTGATAGTGCACCTTATGTATGAAAAATACGGTAATAGATATTGCAGTCCGTCAAAATACACACATTTAATTAAACTTTATATTATTGGCCAGTGCTCACAGTTTTTCCATATTCAAATCACATAATGGCAGTCAATTTTAAAAGCAAATTGTTGAGAAAACTCTCAATTTTTCCAAAAAATCCTGCAATTTTTCTCCAAATATTCCACACAATTTCCCCAAATTAGATATAAATAAATCACAAAATCAAGTACATTTATGTGAATATCCTGCAGGGACGGATATCTGTCACTTAATGCTTGGATGTTGTCAGTGCTTTACATACTTAATATATCATTTAAATGTGGAAATGCAAACTAGTGCACAATAATAATGAAATTCCTTGTTTTCCCGCCTATAATCTGCAGCTCACTTGAGATTAAACTGGTCCATATTTGAACTAAAATGAATTTGACACTCCTGATTTAACATCATAAAGCTGTGATGTTTGTGTTTATAGCATTTGTGTTTTTTCTATCTCAGGTAAATTTATAGAAATTGAACACCAGAGCTCTCTTCACACCACGATGAGACCAGGATGGGAGGACCTGGTCAGACGCTGCTTACAGATGTTCCTCCATCGGAGCGAGGGACAGCCGCTGTCTTTCAAGCGTCACTACCAAGATGGTACGAGATATATTTGTCAACATTACTGGGAAAATAACCAACTGGTTTTCGTTGTCATAGCTTTATATTCACTGATAATGGAGCTATGCTACAATATGATCATCTGTAAACAAGGACGACATGTATTTGGAGCATGAGTTTATTGTCCTATAAAATGTATTTTATTTTTGTTTCCAAATTCTGTGTTTTCCACATTAATGTTTTAAAATTATGTATTAATTTTGGAAATATATCATTTTTTTCAGACAAAATAAATAATAATAATAATAATAAAAAGAAAGCCATAATTAAACAAAAATGTATGTCAAAAATAAGTGCAATTTAAAACCATGCCTAAGTTACAATTAAGGAAGACATAATTACTGACATGTATTTTTCTGAGTAGTTCTTTTTAATTATTTATAATCATAAATTCTGTATAAAGATGTGAGAGCAGCATTAATGTCACCAAATTTCCCCTCAGAGATCAATGGTTGACTGATCAATTTAATTTAAATGATGCTGATGACATCATTCCAGGCTGTAATAATTTGACAAAAATAAATGGACCCAAGGATGCATCAGTTATTTCACCACTAGGGACCAGAATATTTTACAGTATTCGAAGCTATTAAGTCAAAGGTCGACAACTTTGATCACAGCGGGGCCGAAAAAAATGATTGTTTGATCAGAAATTCACATGATCAACATTCATGTCAGCATTTAGAATTATGAGCAATCTAAGCATTAATACAGGAAAGAACATGAGTTTTTATAGTAATTTGTGTTTTTCTATCATTCTGTGGATGTTTGTTGTCTTGCTCGTTGTGAAGCATTTTGTGCATTTCTGTTATTGTTTAATATATTTTCCCTGTAAAATGTGTTTTTTGGGAGTCATATTGTGTGTTTGTGTCATTTTGCATTTTTTTGTTGTTTTTTTTGTGTATTTCTGTTGTTGTTTTTGCTTGTTTGTCAGTACTGTGGGTTTGCAGAATCATTTTGTGTGTTTTTCTTGCCTTTTTTTGTACTTTTGTTGTCATTTACTGTAATTTTGTTTATTTTTTGGGGTAATTTTGTGTATTACTGTTGTCGTGTTGTTCATTTTAGTTGTAGTTTTGTGTGTTTTTGAAATATATGTGTTTTTATCTTGTCGTTGACTGTATTATCCTGCAATGTTGTAATTCTTTGTATTTTTTAATGTATTCTTGCTCTTGTTTTCTGTATTTTTCTGTCATTTTGTACATTTACTTTGGGGGCCGCATAAAATTAGACCGAGGGCTACCAGTTGCCTATGTCTGTATTAAGTTATCATGAACCTACAATGTTTAAGACTACAATCCCTGGCATCGAATTCCGTTTTTATTGGTAGATTCTGTGAACGTGGAAATTATTGGGCCCTATTTATGATGAAATGTATTATTTTTTCAGCTTTCCATAACGGGCACGCGGAGACGCCACTTTACAGCTTCTCTCTATCTGATGGCACACCGGTCACAGCCAAGACGAGGAGTGACCTCTGCAGGAACCCCAACACTAATGAACCTCACTCCTTTCTGTCTACACATCTACTACAAAGGTACAAAGCTCTACCACATGAAAACATCTGCTGTTTACCCAGAGGTGAAAGTAATGGATTACAAGTACTCACGTTACTGTAATTGAGTTGCCTTTATGGATACTTGTACTTTTTTGAGTATATTTCTAAATCAGTCATTTTACTTATGTTTAAGTATGTTTTAAAATATGTAAAGTCATTCTTTACATTTCTACACCCAATTGTTACTGGGTAAATTATTATTTTTTGTGATGTTTTTTTTATTACCATTTAACGGCACACTGTGTAACTTTTGGCCACTAGGGGCGCTAGACTGGTAACTTTCACACAAACGTCCCTAGTGGACACAAGCGCCGCAGCACTGTTGCAAAAATCAACCAACAGTCAGTCAGTCGGACCAGCCTCCCTTCGTCGTTTGATTGTGTACGCAAACAATTGTTGACCTGGAACTTCAGGATTAGGATTGGCTCTAGGTGCTGGGCTCACGCCGCGGCTACAGTCTATTGGCTGGAAAAGCAGTCCCCACCGCCGCCCTCCTCTCCCCACTGGATGAGGCCCGGCGCTCGGCCCCCAACGCCGCACACACCGGGTCGCCCGTCCCTTCTGCGAGGAGGTGGCGGCTGGCCCTCCTGCCCATACACTAGCCCATAGACTGTAGCCACGGCACGAGCCCAGCCCTGGGAGCCAATCTTTATCCCGAATCCCGAAGTTACGGATCTGACTTGTTGACTTCCCTTACTAAAGAATCCACGTTTAACTGAACCATCACGGCGTTTAGTGCAGCATTAACCCAACACGAAACTACCATATTGTGCTCTTTTGGCTGTAAACAGAGGCTAACTCTGGCGCCAGGTCGGGAAATGCCCATGTGTTGTGGTCACGTGACTGCCATAAAGTGAAACATTCTCCAGGTCACATGACCTGGTGAAAGACGGACCGTCTCCTCCAAACTCACATTTTCGGTATTTTAAGAGGGAAGCCCTGCTCAGAGCATTAATACTGTCAAGTGTTGTATATTAGCCTGAGGAATCATTTAAAATAACTCATATGGGTCAAATCTTTAGGTCACAATGTCCACGATGTGCTTTTAACAGACTACATATGTTCTTAGCCCTTTCAGTTCAGGTTGAGGTTTCTACATATTATGTTGTTACCCACATGGCACTATTTTGGTATTTGATGTCTTTTTTTTTTTTAAATAATTGTACATTTTGTCAAACTTTTTATTTTATACAGATGGCTTTGTGGAAAGATTTGGTCTCTTCCTTTTTAAGTTTATACATGAGATGTTTGCTGTATGCACGGGAACCTCGGCAAGATTTAGGACCAAAAATAAAAGTGGGGGGTGAAAGTAACTAGTAACTTTTACTTTGAGTTACTTGTTAATTGAGCTACTTTTTACTTGTACTGTATTTGAGTATTTTATGTATAACTTTCTTGTACAATTTCAATTAAGTAACATTACTTGTACTTAAGTAGGATATATCAGTATTCTTTACACCTTTGTGTTTACCTGCTTTCTTTAAAAAAAAATGTTTTTAATGTATTTCTTTAAAGGCAGCACAACGGTTACCGTGGGAACCAGGCTGGTGCCATGAGGCCTCAGAACATGGGGGTAAACAACCCCAACCATCAGATGAACATGGGCCCAGGAGGTGGGATGACCATGAACCGTGGGTACGCCATGTCCGAGCAGGGCAACCTGCCACAGAGGGGGGGGCCTCCTTACAGCGGGGGCGGCCGCATGAATCCCATGAACCAGATGAATCAAATGAATGCTATGCATCAAATGAATCCCATGAACTCTGTGCATCAGATGAACAACGTTGGACAAATGAATTCAATGAATTCCATGCATTCGATGAACTCTGTGAACCAAATGGGATCCATGAGTCAAATGAACCAAATGAATCAGATGAGTCATCATGGAATACAGCAGCAGCACCAACATCAGCAGATTTCACATCAGTTCCACGGACCAGGAAGTGGACCGGCAGGTGGAGGGTATGGGATGGGAATGTCGAGCCCCCCTCTAGCCAGTCCAGGAATCAACTGCCCTCCACATAATGTGATGGGGTCACCCAGAGTGAGAGGAAGCCCAAAGATGGGTGCCAGCCCCTTTTCTCCTACAGGTGCAATTCTAGATGGAGAATATCACTCTGTGGCTATGTTGGAAATGTCATGCTAATATACTATACAGCAGACGTAGACAACTGGTGGCCTCGGTCTAATTTTGTGCGGCCCCCAAAACTAAATTCTAATTGATGAAGTTGGAAGTTATAGGAAGAACAACATAATACACAAAACTACAGAAACACAGAAAACGACAGCAAAATGCACAAGATGTCAAAAAAAGTAACAACAAAAAGATTAAAAAAAAAAAAACAATTTAAAAGATTAATCATAAACCACACACTACACACAGAAGATGACTACAAAAACAACATATATGATAAAACTTAAAAATCACACAAGATTACACAAAATTACAGAAAAATACACAAAATGACATCAAGAACTGAAAAAATAAAACAGAAACACACATCATGACTTGACAAAAACACAAAGATAACATTAATGTGCCACATTGATGAACAAAAATGAATTTAAAAACACAAAATGTGTGTTTTCAAGCTTGTATTAATGTTCAGATTAGTCATTCTTGGCCGCGCTATCATAGAAGTTGCCTATCTCTGCTATACATTATATATTGTCTACTATATACTATAAGTATGATTAGGATGGTGAGCGTCCCCACTGAAGTATACTTCCAAGTTTCCCAAGATGCATTTGGAACCTACAACGACAAAAACCTGAATCACACTGAGGCTAAATATCTCTGTTGATTCTCCAACTTTAAAAGTTCTGAAAACATTTGAAGTGATAAAGTGACCAAGTAGAATGTCAACATGTGCTCATTTCATCCATAAAACTCAAGTAAACAAATTTCATTCCGACATTTCAGAGATTTTTGGAGATTGTCTATTCTGCTACTGACTTCTGGTTAACTTCAAAACAAGAGCCCTATTTACAAAAGTGTTAAAAAAAATACTAATGGAAGACAAGGAGAGATGCTTTTATTTTGAAAAGGGGATTTTGGGGATTTAGCTTGAAGCTGGTCCCAGGAACATTAAATTAACCACATACATTTATATTTTTTTCATTTTAAATAAAGTGCAGTAAACTTCCAGAATGTGATTCACTGACACTTAGTGACCGGGCGTTTACGTGCTGTTCATGTTTGCACAATTAAATGAAAAATATTGATGTGGACATTTGTTGGATTGATATGATAATTGCACAGTGAAATATCGCAATTAGTTGATTTTTTTTCTTTCACTTTTATTGGGGCAGTTGAGTATGACTAGTGCCCACTGTGCACATCTGGGTATTTCTGTCATACTCAATGTTTTCATACTATCTAATGTGAACGCACGCGGCACTTCATACTAATTTTACCATCAGACTTAGTATGAGTAGTACGTTAGTATGACATTTACAACAGCCTATGTTTGCTGTTTGTTTATTTACTTTTTGACTGAGATGATTTCCTTTGCAGGTGTGAACCCACCAATGAGCTCGACTCATACCAGTAACTCTGCGAGTGGAGGAAGCTCCTCCTTCTCCAGCAGCTCATTGAACGCCCTCCAAGCCATCAGTGAGGGAGTGGGTAACCCGCTGCCTTCTCCGCTGACCTCTCCTCCACCCCACAAGCCCGACAGCTCCCCCAGCATCAACTCCACCAACCAGGCAGGGGGAGGAGCTTGTAAACCTGTTCTTCCATCCTATTCAGACTCGAAGAGCCCTGGTGGAGAGCTGCAGTCCCAACAGCATCCACACACCCCCACCAGCGAGGGCACTCCAGACAAACCAGACAGCCAGGCGAGCAGAGAGGCGGGAGAATCCAACCGTCGTGTCCCAGAGTGCCACAAGAAGCTTCTGCAGCTTCTCACGTCTCCCACGGATGAGCCGACGCCTCCTAATCACACACCAAGCTCTGCTGAGGGAAAGGAGGGACCAGCTGATGGGACCAGTCCTACGTCCTCAACTGGAGTGTTCTCCTCCACGGGTGGGAACCATGGTGCCTTGTCCTCTTCTGGTAACACGGGACATCTGTCCAGTCAGTCGCTGCAGGCCAAGCACAAGATCCTCCACAAGCTCTTGCAGAACGGAAACACACCGGATGAAGTGGCTCGCATCACGGCTGAAGCTACAGGCAAGAGCAGCTTAGAGTCGGGGGCACCCGACCCAGGATCTACTGCCACGGGGGGGCCGAAGCAGGAGCAGCACAGCCCTAAGAAGGAGAAACCACACAAGCTCCTCCACTACCTCCTCAACAAAGACGACTCAAAAGAATCTGCTGATTTAAAGCCAAAGCTGGAGGAGTTGGAGGGGAGAGGAACCCAGGGGACACGGGTCGGCGGCTCAGATCCTCTCTGCATCGATGGGAAGGTCAAGCTGGAACCTTCAGATGAGGTAGATCAACATCTCATAATGTCTACATATATAGACAAACGCTAATTGTCTTTTCTGCAGACGGAGACCCTGGAGTCCATTTTGGGAGTCCCAAGGAACCACTCTGGTTTTTTCCCCGATCCAGATTCCAGGACAGGAAATGAAAACGGAAACAAACAGGGAAATAATCCTGAAGGTTTACCTGGTAAGTCTGTCTGTAGGTGCATAGAGTACCGTACTGTATTTTGTGGCGTATAGGACGCTATTTTTTTCATTTAAAGTTGAGGGTGTGGCCAATATGCCAGAGTGCCGTGTGGTTTGTTGAGTCAGTTGCACACATGTGAAAGTGGGTTTAGGAGGCAGAATATTACTGACAGTCACCCGTACAGTGGAATGAATTATCTGTAACAGCCACTGAACATCATAGTGAACTGAATATTAGAAAACAAGCATTGGATAGTGTAGTAAAGGGAAAGCACTCACAGCTTTAATAACAGGATTGATCCGTTGTGTTCCGTATGCAGGACGACGTCAATAAACAATAAACAGCATAAAGTTGTCAAATCACCATGTTGGGTTTGTTCAGAAGCGATTGCGTCTGGATTGTGACTTAGAGTCCTGACTCGACGTGATCGCTCCTGAGGCAAGACTGAGTTGGTCTGGATCCAGTAAAAACTGACCATAAAAAGCTGTAAATGCACTGATATACAGACATGGAGCAGTGAGGAGGAGAAAGAAAGTCATCTGTTGAAACTGATCGGAATACACAGAAATCACTGTTAAACCAAACAGTAGTATAGCAGTCCGCCTACCTACCCATTCTGATTGGCCGAGGTGTTTGAAGGACATCCTCATTAGCCAATAGGGTGTGGCCTATGTGACGGAGCGGCCCTTACGTGGACTATTCTTGGAAAATTGCTAAATTCTTGGAATGCGTTCAATGGTCCGGAAAATATGGTAAATAGTTCTGTGTCAGGAATAATGTGTGTGTGCTAAAGAAAGAGCTGCTGAGAACCTGCATGTGCACCAATGTTTCAGATGGAGAGAGAGGTCACATGGTTCCAGGTCAACGTGCCACCTACCAAAGGGCGTTGTCGATGGATGCCAAGCCTTTAGGAGGCGATGGTGTGTTGGGTGGTGGCTTAGCAGCTAGAAGGAATGTTCCCAGTCCCTTACTGGTTAAACAGGAGAACATGGATACCCCAATCAGACCCAACAGCTTTCCTGGAGGCATGAGTGTGTGTCCACCGAGGGGCAATCCAACAAGTATGTTAACTCTGTTTCCTCCTCCTGCCTCACAATATAATGCTAATCTCTGCATTTCCTGTTGTCCAGGGGCAATGGGCAGAGGTGTGGCTGTTCACCAAAGACCTGCCACCGCAGGACCAGGGGAGTGGGGCATGCCGAGGGCCAGCGGAAACCCTGCAGCTGGACCAGGACACCCGGGGATGTGTCGACCCGGCCCGATGGGAGGACCAATAATCCACCGCTCTAACAGCGTTCCAGGAAACAGCCGATCTATGCTACAGCAACAGCTCATGGATATGGGTATGTCAAGTTTTTCTGTTTTGTTCAATTTGATGATTTTTATTCCAATGTTTACCTTTCCAATTTGCCAAAATTCAATTCCTTTCCTCTTATACAAATAAATATTGTGATTTATAAAGAGGCATATCATTCATAAGGTATCGTCTTTCTGTGATTTAGCCATTAATGATGCTAACATGGGTGTGACACCCTTTGGTGGACATGGGCCTCCCCCTCAGTCTCCTTCCTGGTCAGACTCCAACATGGGAATGGAGCGACCACAGAGCAGCAGTAACAGGTGAGCATCAGTTTCAATTCTGTTGTTTAGGATTACTTTCTGTGTTTAATACCTTTTGTTTGTTTATTTGTTTTTAATAGGGACCAGTTTACCCGTCCTTTAGATCAGCTGCTGGGGCCAATCAACAACAGTGAGGGCCCGAGTGACGAACGTGCACTTCTGGACCAGCTGGACTCTTTGCTCAACACAGCTGATGTAGTCGCTCTGCAGGAGATAGACCGAGCACTGGGGATCCCCGAGATTGTTGGACAGGTATAAGCCATGATTCATTGACCAGTTCAAGCATTAATTTCAACCCTTGACGTCATTTTTTTCAAGCAAATAATCCTTGATGTATCATTTATCAAACTTGTGTGAAAACAGGTGCAAATCTGAGTGCACATTGTGTCGTACGACAGGACCAACATGTGATTTATGAAACTTTGTATCTGAACAATCCTAGCGTATAAATGATCAGGTGTTGATAAACGTGGCGGATTAATTTGATCGTCATAAACATGTTATGCCCTTAATTATTCCACCTACTGAGGTCTAACAAACACTGGTAAGGAAAGAATGGAAATCCTCACATCTGAGGTGGAGCAAAACAAAGATGTGCTTTTTGACAGCGTGAAAACTAGACTTAAAGGAACAGTTTTGTTGCGTTCCTGTGTTTGCAGCGTTTTTCTGGGTGCACGTTTATCCCAGTGGAGCCACCCTATAAAGGAGTTCAAAGGTGACGTCTGCCCACCTGTGTGCACTGCGTACAACTTCACAGCAGAGATCCTGGAGAGTCAAAACAGAAATATGACATTAATATCGACCTCAGGCATCCGCATGCTTTAGGCAATAAATAACACTTAAAAAGAAATTAAAAACCCTTTTAAAAAAAAAAAAAAGGTGTGTGTGTGTGTGTACCACTCCTGCTCGGACGGTAGCAGAAATTACCAGTTATAAGTGGTTATAAGGTAGGCTGTTGTATCACTCTTAACATGGACTTTTTGAAAATCCAATTTATTTAGTTTAATTTGTTTGGATCTGTTCTCAGTGTGTGTCTGCTTAGGCTTCAATGACATCTGAGGCTTGTTTAATACTTTATTTTCAGTCTCACTCACATTTTGCTGTTCTGTACTATAAATCGACTTATGTACACAAGGTCAGACCGTGAGTTCTGATCAGAGCGTACGCTCTCGTCACATTTGTTAAATACCGAAGCTTGCCTAAATAAATACGGTTGATAAGTGAGGGCTCATGTCTTTATCTGATTCAAAAGAAAAGATTATCTCCGCTACATTGAATTACACATTTGCACGTTGCTCACTGATGCACCAACACTAACAACTTATCAATGCTGTGAACTGTGTTTGAATTCCTATGCAGAAGATTATTGTCTTGAATCAATCCTTCAAAAGTTTGTTTGCATTAATGGTGAAATCATTTTGCATGTAATAGAACCTGCAGGTTGTCTTATCTTTTACAATGACCTGTTCCCCCAGGCCCAGGGACCTGAAGGCCACCAGCAGGGCCAAGATCCAGGTCCAGGTCAGCGTCCACCCTCGGAGCCGTTCCCTGGTCCAGACTCTTCCATGAGCATGGACCAGAAAGCCATGTACGGACAGGGCTACCCTGGCACCCCCTCCTTGGGAATGCAGCCTGGCTATGGGAGCGCTGCCCTGCAGGGACAGCCGCATGGAGGCTTCAACCCCATGATGAACCAGATGGGCCAGGCGGGGGCTTTCCCTGGCATGGGAGGGATGGGAAATATGGGTCACCCTCGCACTAACATGACCAGAGCTCGTATGATGACGACCACCGCCAAACCTCTACGTATGCAGCTACAGGAGAGAGTGCAGGGACAGCAGGTGATCCATCATCACACACTCAGCCTCAGAGCACCATTACTTGTGCTTTTTTTATTTGTGTATATATAGATACACTGTATATGATTCTTTATTTTTCTGTATTTTTGTTTGAACAATCACAGAGTTTACCAAGAGTGGCATAGAACACAATATGACAGATAAAACAATAAAGTAAATAGATGCTCGTGGTCTTTACAAGTCCTCTTTCTTAAAAAATAAAAAATAATCTGGAAAAACAGAGAATAAATAATATAGAAAAGAAAAGTGTAGATAGTTTTATATATCAACATACATACTTGGACTAGACCAAAACTCCTATCTCATATATTTTTTCTCAAAATAACGATATACAATATGAATCTTGATTTTTATTTTACCGGTAAGTGAAGTTTGACCAGAGACATATCTGGTTTAAATCTGATGATCCGAATGCCACACAGGCACATTTATTAACAAACAGCTGCAAAATATTTGTCAGTTTAGTCTTTTTCTCCTCTAAAAGACAGCACGTGTGAGTGAGTTCTGTAGTGTGGCTTGTTTAGGGGAAGATCTGGGTTAGAACGCACTCTTTCAATCTTTCAAACTGTGCTTTTTATGCTGTTCTGAGACGTAGTGAAGCAAAATAAGTTATAAAATTAAAAATGTATTGATATAGGCAATATTCAAATTTTTTATAACCCCAAAATAGAAAACTCTATATCTTGAATCTCGATATATCGCCCAGCTCAAATACATACCCACATACAACAAAATGTAAATTTACGATAGTTTTACTCAACGCAATTACAAATTAAACTTAGATGCACTTGCAGAAAGTCCTGAGCATCTTTTTTCTGCCTATTTGCCACTAAAAATGTATCTTTGTACTTAAATTTAAAAAATATATACAATTCTTCTTTAATCACAATAACTACCTATATACAAAAGAACAATTGGAGTCTGCTAAAGGAAGTGAATGACACTAAAAACACAACAAAGACATACTAAATGGGATAAAAGTACACATAAGACCACTACAAAATGCACAAAAATGACAGAATCGTACAAAGTCACATAAGAAATAACCAAACGACACCAAAAACAAACACACTGAGAGAGAATAATTTAAATAATAATAACAATGACACACAAATTAAGAGAAAAATATAGTGAAAAGTAAAAAGAACATACAAACAACAACAACAAAATGTGGTACTTGGATTCAGAAATAAGAGAAAGGGGGTACTTGAGCCAAATAAGTTTGAGAACCTCTGTTACACCATTAACTATTGGATTGTTTCAGTTTATGAACCAGACGCGGCAAACCATGAAAATGGACAGCGCCCCTGGAGGAAACCCCATCCGTCAGAGCATCCAACCAGGCATGCAGCCTGCAGCCATGAGTGGACAGGTACACCATGAGTAGCACGTGCACAGACTACGTGCACTCCCTTTGGGTTTGTCACTGATTCAGCCCCATTAACTGTGAGCTGTGTGTGTGTGTTTGTAGCCTGGCTTCCTCAACGCTCAGATGATGGCTCAGCGCAGCAGAGAAATGATGACCATGCAAATGAGGAGGCAGCGCATGATGATGCTAATGCAGCAGCAGCAGCAACAGCAACAGCAGCAGGCGGCTCAGGGGCCAGCAGGAGGGTTCAGCCCCCCACCAAATGTTACTGCCCCAGGAGGTATGGACAGCCCGATGGGAGCCCCCCCCATCAACCAGCCGGGGCAGCAGGGCTTCAGCTACACAGGGAACTACGGTGAGTAGACCACGACACAGCCGACTGTTGTCAGCTTTATCATAGATCAGACATGGGCCCCGAAAGTATTGACTCCAAGCACACAAAGGGACTAAAAATACTGAAAATAGGAGAAAAAAAATGCACAGAACAACAATAACAAATACACAAAGTGACAGAAAAAAAACACAAAATTACAACAAAATCCAAAAATAGATTAAATTACTTCAAAAACACAAATTATGAAATAACTTGTGATTCATAAAACATTAAAAATACCCGAAGTGACAGAATACACAAAATAGTAAAAAAAAAAAAATGCACAAAAAAAAAAAGGATGAAATTACTCCAAAAACACAAATTATAAATTTATTCTTACAGATGTGACCCTCGGATCAGATGATCATATTTTTGTGGCTATGGTGTGATAGAAGTTGTCCATGTTCTCGTAGATATTTACCTTCCTTTTACTGACTGGTGTGTTGTTGTGTTTGCAGGAATGAACCAGCAGGGGGACCCATCGTTCATGGCTCCAGGAAGCAGCCCACCAGGAAACATGATGCAGGGAAGGATGGGGGTCCCTCAGCAGAGCCCCATGATGCCAGGGATGCAGGGGACCCCCCAGGGAGGACACATGTACCCCTCTGCAGATATGAAAGGCTGGCCTCAGGGCGCCATGCCACGGAACAAGTACGTGACGTCAAATCATTCAGTTACTAACCCTTTGTGCACAGCGTTGTATATTAAAGTATCCACGGTGATCCAGGTGTAAACGACGTGTCTTCTTCTGGTTTTTCAGCTCCTACCCTCAGCAACAGTTCCCACAGCAGAGCAACCAGGGTCAGTTTGGACCCATGATGATGAATAACTCAATGAGTGGAGGCACAGCCACCAGTGGGGCCAGTACAGGACAGATCCCAGGACAGATGCAGGGCCAAATAGGCATGAACCCTATGGGAATGGGCCGGATGCCGATGGGCCCTGATCAGGTAAAATATCACTTTGGTTTTATAGGAATTTAATAGTTGATGAATAAATAGAACAATTTATTATTTATTTAAAAAATACAAACTAAAACACTTGATTCATCAGAAGTTTAGAAACCAACAGGTTTATATTAAAGTGCTTTGAGTGTATAATGTCTGTCCCATAAGGTCAGTAATATCCCTTCGCACCTGACGGTGGTGTTGTGGTCTGTGGATTCTGTTAAAGCAGGGGTGCACAGAAGGGATGGAACACACTTGTTAAGCTACGGTTTGGGGGATAGATAGAGGCAAATTACATTTAGATTTTTAACCACACATGTGGCTCCCTCTGGCTGCGACGGAGTGGAAAGGGTCGAGATATTTATTCACACACGCAAACTAAGCGGTGGAGGTGAGGGAAAAGCGTGAAAAGAAAACAAAGCAAACAGAAGGAATCAGGAATCACAGTAAGAATGAAGTAAAAACACTTATTTGTGTTTGTCCATTTCCAAAGTTTAAGGCAAATGACTATTTGTCTGCAATGCAATATTTATGGTGGAAAATGAGCAGAAATTTCAAACTTCTACATTTGTTTGTGAGTAAATTATATTCCATTTGATGAGGGTGTCTCATGGAAAAAAAAGGCCAGAACACCCCCTGATTCAAAGGAACACCACTGATGATACTTTCCAAAATTTACATCCTTCCCATATCTGAGACACAGCTCCCACGCCACTCTCACATGGTGAACCTCATGTTGACTACCATCTTTTGGCACAAAGAATCATCTAACACGGGACGTGATGTTAAATGGTTTTATGTTTTAAATTTAACAAAGTAGTATTTAGTCATGTTTAATGCAAGCTACAAAAATAATGTGAAGAGCCATTTTGCAGCTGAAATGTTCTTCTCTTCTTGAAATAAAAGACCAGAAATATGATGATGATGATGATGATCACAAGAGCAAAAAACGTGTGTGCACCTCTTGTTCTAATTTTAATTTTGCTTCACAGACTCACTGCTGCTCTCTAATGCAGCAAAGTGGTATTACATGAGTTTTAAACTAATTCTTCTGATGAATTTGATCCCAGGTTTGCTCGACTGACTGTTTCCCTCCCTACAGAAATATTGCTGAGGCAGCAGAATCCACACAGCAGCAGAGCAGGCTGGACGAAGAGAGGCCGTGAACACACACACACACACACACACACACACACACACACACACTTGGAGTTCCCACTATTCCACGTTAGTGCAGAACAGGTTGACGGTACATTTGGCTGTAGCTGCACTTTTACCCGGAGGAGGAAAAACAAAGATGGATGCAATATTTTTTACAGCGTTACAGCCTTACTAGAGATTCAATGCCTTCAGCGACAGGATGATTTGATCTGGATGTTGTTCTCTCTCTCTCTCTCTTTCCCTCTCTCTTTCTCTCTCACTCTCTAAAGTCATTGGAAGCTATGCTAAGCACACGGTTTACCTCTGTTATGCAGATAAATGGAGCAATAACTCTGGCCTTTATGCTTCAGACTCTGAGCGTCTCAATCCCTGTTCCATGGTACTGCAGTATTAGACGTGTCGTTTGTCCCTCTGTGAATATGAATTGTAAATAGTCTACAAAATATATCAAACCTGCTTTTTAAAGGCACAGAGTGTGAGACCTTGTTGCGTTTTCGTCTCCCATACTGTAGGTCAATACTTTGTTTCCTTTCCTCTTGTTTTTGTTTAAAGCGTTCAGGCTCGTCTGAGCTTCTTGTTTCTATGTTTATGTTATTATAGGGTTCCTGTAGTGATAATGCGTTTTAATTGTCAAATAAACCAAATCTGTGCACCTTTTTTTTATTAAAAACACATCAAAAGGAGTTTTAGAATGATTTTATAGGATATGACACTTTTGATGTTTAGCTGTTGCAAGGCAACGGTGTTCCGTTGGTCCAGTTTCTGAGTATTCAGATATTTGGTTTCAGCCGTCTGAAAAGGCTAGCCCGGGCGGGACACAATGTCATAACTCATGTTTGTCTTTATTGACCACAGACCACAGTGGTAGACCACAGGTTATCAACCTGAAACAGAATAAAGGCTTTATCACATCACACTCATCACACCTGATTTAGCAGTCGTTACATACAAATGGGCCGTGTCTCCTGGTGACGATCTGATTTCGACCGTCTTGGTTCAGTTACTTGGTGCAACTAATTATGCCAAGACTTCAGAACCGAATTTATCCTGTCGTTTCAGAACATAGTGTCATCACTGCTCTTGATTTGCTTGACTACTTCTCAACAGAGCCGTTCTAACTTACCCTCAGTTGCCATGACTACCGATCATCATCAGTGTGTTCCATTTTAACTTGGATTAATAATGAACCTTATTAATTATTAATTTTCTAGACCTGTTCATTTTATTAAGTGACCTCGAGTCGAACACTGAGCAATGGCGGAGTGTAAAGCCAATGGTTTAGAATTGTCCACACGTTGGCTCCATATTATTGGTACGGGATACACACTTAAAATGAAAATCGGTGGTATGCTAGGACCGCTTCAAGCTCAGCTACTATGAGAGGGACCTGTGAGCTAAGCTAATGGGCACAAAGTCAAAGTTACGTCTGAAACGTCTCAATGCAGCTTGTAAACGTACTTGTTCAGAGCCCTACTATGTTTCTGCTTACAGGGGATACTGTGGGTGGTGTCATGGCATTGTTGCCTCTTATTTGCTTGTGACTAAATGATGAACTGTTGCTCTTGGTGAGGATGCTGTCAGTTGCCGCTCCTCTTGTTTGTGAACAGATATCCTTTCAAGCAGCTTTCATCACAGTTACTAACCATATTTGTGCACTTCCATCAAGTGACTACTACTCAGCCATGGCTCGTTTCTTCTGATACCGACAGAATATTTTCACAGGAAGTCTCAAGGGCTGCTTGTAAACGTACTTTTTCAGAGCACTACTACGTTTCTGCTTACATGGGCGGGTTTCATGGCACTAGCCGCACCCCCCACCAGATGTTGCGCTTTTACTTTTTCTTCACGACACCGTCAAGTGCTGAACCTCGTCACACATCCTCCTGTCCATGAACAGATATCCTTTCACGCAGCTTTCATCACATTTGCTCGCCGTATTTGTGCACTTCCAACACCTAACTACTCAGCCATGGCTCGTTTCTGCTGGCAACAACAGCTCTGTCCAGTTGCACATGACTGCTTAGCGTCGAGAGCCAACAGAAATACTAAACTTCCTGTTTCACCTCTAGCTCCCACAATGCACCATTTATTTAAAGCGACAGGTCATGCCGATCAACGAAACTACGTCATTCCTGTCCAAAATGGTGACTATCCAAAAAGTATAAAATCATTCTAAAAGGTCTTTTAATGTGTTTTTAATAAAAGGTGCACATATGATGTTTATTGGTAATACATTAAACACATTTTATGTTATATACATTTTCACTACAGGTTCCCTTTAATGTTTTCCAAGTTTACCCCAAAATGTAATGCTTTTCATGTTGTCGTAATAAGGCACTTTTACTCCGGAGCGTCTGATGAGCTTTGGCAGCGTCGAGCGTTCACAGGAAGCTGGACGAGAGACGATGGCTTTTCTAAACGCAGTTGATTGTTTCCCAGCAGAGTATTTTTGACCCTCATCATCATTATGTTGTTCACGCTATACAAGTCGCTGAATCTACCTTTGCAACGCGCGCAATCCAAAGATATTTTCTCACATCTGTGTAAGACTCTCAGAGGTTCCTAGTGTACATTTTACTGCGTTTTTAATATTTGGAGTCTGATAAATGAGTATAACTTATATATCTGTGAAACGATCGTGTGGACGAAGGATGGGACACAGTCCACAGACTGGAACCAGCGAGGTGGCAATTTTGCTGTGATAGAAAAAAAAAACAGACAATCAATTCCTCATCTATTTTTCAGGAAGAAACTTCTTTTTACGTCTGTATTTTTGTTACTTCAGGAAAACAAACTGTAGAGTTTGTGGTGCAACAAAAAAAAAAAAAGACAAAAGATGTTTGTTTTTGTCTCTCGAGGTGAGAAGATGTCATTTTACAGGATGTATATTACAGATATTTTCTGTTGATATTGATGTAAATATAATTTCTATTTAAACCATCTTGACTTGGTGGTTTTTATTGTCTTTGATGTCTGCTCGTTCACTCATTAACTCTTTCATTCTTGTGATATTTAACTTTTAAAGACTTATTTTAATCTGAAAGTTATTGTAATGTGGTCGACTTTGAAAATGCTGTTTGTTTTATATCACGATTAAACGCCAGGCACAGAAAATTCTAATAAGAATAAACATTTTCTGTAAAGAGGAAGGCTCTACTCCACATGTCAAACTTGGGTCCGGGGGCCAAATCCAGCCCTTCAGAGCATCTGATTCGGCCCGTTGGAAAAAGTAATAATGACAGAGAAAACGTGACTTATTGTGTAAATTACCAAATAATTCAGTTGAAAGAAATCTACATTTTTCCAAAAATCCTGCAATTTTTCTCAAATAGTTCCACAAAATCTCCTTAAATTATAAAAAATTGACATTTAAGAATCTGTCACTTATCGCTTAAATATTGTTGATACCGTCCATATGTTGGAACTGGAAGTGCAAACTTGCGCATTTTAATGTAGAAATTGTTTTTCTGTGATCAAACTGGACCGTATTTGGCCCTTGAACTAAAATGAGTGACACTTCTGCTCTGAATGCATGTTAAAATAATAATTTACTCCTCAGTGTGAGTTATGGCGTGAATGTGCAAACAAAGAACATCCTATAGATATATATACAGTATATACACGTTTCTATAGTAACAAAATGTGTTTTAAAAGCACCAAATGTTACGGCCTCCTCTAGGCTGTTATATCAAAGCTCTAGGCATGTTTGAAATACTTTGTGTTTGTCATTAATTTGTACCATGGTTTCAGTTAAATAAATCTGTGTTTTGGGGGGAGAACTCCCATAGTACTTGTGTTGCACTGATATATTTTGGTTCCCCGTTCTTTGGTTTGTGTACATTCATTTGCCACCTTTTGTTTTTGGATGCCTTGTGTCTGTGGTTAGTTTGTGGTATGTTGTGTCTGTTCTCTCACCCTTTAGTTTTATTTTTCAGGTGCTATAGGTCATGTGTGTGGAGGCAGGGCTCTCCATTCACAATTTTAAAGGGTGGGGGTGTTATGGCTGGTGCCTCCTGTCCTCTCAGTCTGCCGTTATATCATTTTTATGATTTTTAATTTGCTTTATCTGCTGAAATTGCTCTTCTGTTTCATGTAAAACAGTTATCTACAAAATGTCTATAATCAGTTAATTTTACATGTAAAATGGCACAACAGCATATTACAGACACACAGTTGCACATTCAGAAAAATGCATAAAATTTAAAATACTTTACAGTAATATAAATCTTTTAGTTTTAGTTGCGAAGACAAATTGCTGACGATGAAGTGCCTGTGAATAATTACAATTGGTATTGAATCCTAAATGTTGGCTTTATAAAGTTATTTACTAATTGTTTAAACTTGATAAATGTCCTCATAGACAGATACTGTATGTACATTATTTTTCAGATAATGAGTTGTAAAAGGGTAAATGACGTATAAGGTTTTCACCACATGATATTTCATAAAATGTTCATTTGGCAAAGTTTGAATGATTATTATGATGCAAATAAAAATAAAATGCTTTTAAATCTTATACAGGACTATAATAGAACTAAAACAGGGCAAAACATCATTTTTTTATAGATTTAAAGTAATTTTAAAGATTCTTTCAAAACGGCAGTTTTGATATTTTGACACTGAATAACAGAATAAATTACAGACGTAATTTGGTCAGTAACATTTTTTATTTTTTTTTAGAAAAAAATCAAAGAGAGTACATATATACAAAGTTACTACATATTTTATATCTTTATCCTTTTAAACCTGTTTTAAAAAAAATAATAAATGCAGTTGGACAGAATATTTAGGTGTCACGACGGGACCCAATAACTTATTAGTAGAGCTATCTTATGGATTATTGTGGTTTGAATTATTTTTAATAGTCTGTTAACAAAGGAAAGGAAATGAACTGGGTTCAATGGTGTCACGTGTAGGTCAGGTAGAGGTTAACTCCTATGCTGCAGCACCGCTTTGATCCAGTAGGTGGCAGCATAGACATATATATGATTATAAATATCTGTGGGTGGCAGCATAGACATATGTATATGATTATAAATATGGGTGGCAGCACTGTCATGTCTCTGCTCACTGATAAAGGCTGAAGTTTGTTCAGATACAAATATTAATAATAAAAATACATCTCCTGAATGCATGACAGACTATTTTTATTGCAGTTCTAACAAACTGACGTGAATCAAAAATTAAAAAATGGGAATAAAAGAGCAATATCAAGATTTTTGTACTTACATTTGGATTTTTTTTGTATTTTCTTTGTTCTTTCTTTCTAGTTTTGTTTTAGTAATACATGAAAATAGGTGTATATTATTTACTATAATATTTAAGGTGTAATTCATGATGTCAGATATTAGTAACTTCAGGATCTCGTACCTCTAAACTCCTAAAATTTGTGGACAATTTTTCCCCAAAAGTTTGAAAATAATTTTATGACTTCCGAGAAATTGCAGTTTAAAAAAAGGAGAGTCTGTCAAAAATAAATAAATAAAATAAAACTTGGACGTCACAAATTTAAAGCAAAAATAAATTGAAAGTCTCTGTATATATTGCAAAGTGTCATTCATTTTTCTTTAATTAGGAGGGACTGAAATATCTGGAACTAACTTGATTGTGATTTATGTAATAAATCATAATTTTGTTGTCATTTTTTCAAACAAAGTATGAAAATATAGACAAAATCCTTGTGCGGGCCGAAAGTAAGGCTCCTGTGGGCTGGTTTTTGCCTACAGACCTTGAGTTTGACACCACTGATCTACATTGGTTTTTCCTTCAGTGCAAATCTTGATTTAATTTTTAACAAAATAAGTAGTCATGAAAAATATAATTTTATAATCATCTGTCATTATTTGTAAGAAAAGTTTTTAGTAGAATGACCTGTAATGTCTTTTTATTGTCGGTAGGTGGAGCTAAAACTAGTAAAACTATAGAGGTAGATTTGTGTCTTTATTATTCAATCATGAAAAGTTGCTTCAATAGAAAAAACACATTTTAAATCAAAGGAAAAAAAGTGTTAAAATGCAATTTTATTGATTGACAAGTATTTATTTGCACTTGAACACTTTTAAATGAATCTTTTATTTATTGAAGGGATTTTATTTTTAATTAAAGCCACTTTTTTATTTAATTGAATAATAAAGACATAAATCTGTCTCCATATAAAACAGGATTTCCAACTTGTAAATATGCCAATAATTTCCCAGTATAAATAAAAGTCTATCCTATACCTATGGCTGCGCGTGCTTGTTCCTATGATCCATATTATAATTATAAGGAGACAAACGCGTGCGTGGGAATCTCTCTCTCTCTTTCTCTGTGCGCGTGCATGTGCGCGTTGTCCTGGCGCGGTTCCCGGCCCATCTGCGGCCTGGCCCGTGGATTAGTGTTTGTTAATGTTTCAATCAGCTGTGTGTAGAGGAATGTGGAGCTATTTAACCTGAACTTCCCCAGGTGTGCGTCGGCGCCGCTCAGTCTGGCCCCACCTCCCGCCCTCCCCTCCTACCCCCGCCCCCCTCCCCCTCCCCCTCCCTCCCTCCCCTCCTACCCCCTCCCTCCCCCCCTGCCCTTGGCACAAAGCTATCACACAAACACAATCACACACTCCTCTGGCCGCGCACGGCGCGTTGCAGCTGCAGCTGTGCGCATCGCACCGCAGGGAAATGGGAAAAACACCGCATGCACCAGGGAGGGAGAGACTGAATAAATCTTAGAACTGATCCAACGAGCCAAAGGCATTTTTAACCCCTGGATGCCAGAAAAACACATGCAGGCCTGGACACAATGTTTTATGAAGTGAGACTAAAACTAATGTGTGTTTATCATTTCTCTGTTCCAGCTGATTAAAACACTTTTCTTTTTTTCACACTTTTGTTGAATATTTGTGAGGTTGCGTGTTTGGATTTGTAAACTTCAGGATTTAATTTAAAATGGGAATACCTGGTGTAACGTGATCTATGAATGATCCGCACATAAGCATGAGTTTTACCTCAGTGTGAACCGTTTCTTTACCTCAGGCTTTAGTTTTATTTGTGGTTTCATGTTGCTAACCTCAGTCACCTATTTCCCAACATTAATTATTTTAACATGAAATCTGGAATCATGTGTTTTTGTGATGAAACATGTCAGTCACGGATGACTCACGTTCACTTTCCGTAAATAAACAAAACACTTACACAACTTTTTTTGCTCAACTACCAGCAAAGTTGTGAATAGTTCCATGTTTTTTAAAACATGTTTAGACTAGATAACTAAATAAATGCCTCATACCATCACCACCACCACCTGGTGCCCCTGGGGTGGGTAGGCGTACCCCACATTGAGAACCCCCACTCCACTACAGGTCAATGATGCATTCAGACACGTGACACAAAAAGAAGTGTTGTTTTTCCAAAAATAATCATCTTGTTTTAATAAAAACACCGTTTCAAACATCGTAAGAAAACAATCTCTTCACATACTGTGACATTGTAATATACAATACAGTTTGTCGCTCAGGAATCTGAGAAATTAACTTCTTTCTTTTTACAAAAATGTGGAAATCTCTACATAAGTTTTACACAAAGGTACAAAGAATGTAACAGAATGGCGTGGAAAAAACACGCACGCACTCTACGAGCAACAGTTGGTGCTCAAGCTTGGTCCTCATGGATAACCCAGTCTGTTTGTGTGTGTGGACACCATCACGCACACGCACGGTCTCCTGCTTCTCCTTCTGGTCTCTGATTCATGGAGAGCTGAGACTCGGACCCTCGGCAGGGTGTCCACTGTCCACACGTTTAGTTTTTCTATCATTTGGGTGTACGGAACGCCCCTACACTGTCCAAGGTTACGATTGTTGATGTGGTCACATCAAGAAGCCTTGTTGGGTCTCTGCGCGTGCGTGGAGGTTAACGGCACATAATCCGGTCGTCTGAGCATCCGTTCTGCAGGAGGAAAAGAGGAGAAACTCGATTAATACACGTGTTTAACAGAAATAAGTCCATGCGTAATTACGCACGGGTCGGCAACTTTACGCACGAACAAAAAAACAGTCCTAACAGAGTTCCTATTGACACATAGTGATGTTACGTATATGAAGTCTAAATGTTGACATATTTACCTCCACTGCGATGCTGGCCAGCTCCGCGTTCAGCGTGGTGAGCGGCGTGCGTGTGACGCTTGCGCCGGAGAGTTGCCGGCTCTTCTCCGGCTCGTCCAGCTCCACCTGCAGGTCCCAGATGTAGTCGATGACGTGCTGCAGGATCTCCACCTTGCTCGCCTTCTTGTTGGTGGGCAGCGTGGGCACCAGCTCCTTTAGCTTGCTGTAGCAGCTGTTCATGTCCTGGAGGAAGACGCTCATCTGCTCGTCCAGCAGCGGGATCTTCACCTTGGTGATGGTCAAACTCTGGTCGGAGAGGCAACGCACCACGTCGTCGCCGCCAACTTTGGTCTTGAGGGCGCAGGTAGATCCGACAACCTTCATCTTAGATTAGTGTAGAGTAGTGTAGAGTAGAGTGGAGTCTCCTCTGGAGCGGAATGTTGACAGTTTGCAAACATCCACATGGGGAAAGCCTGCCTGCTTTTATAGCGCAGCAGCAGCGAGGGGCGTGGCCTGCTCAGCCCCGTTTGAAGGCCAACCACCAATGGCTGGGCCGCGTTTGGAGCCGTCACATCCAATGGCTGCGCGCGGCTGCTTATCGGGATTTACAATCTGTTTGAGGGATGGCGTTACAAATGGAAACAAATGTGTGTCTTTTATGGGTAAATATGTGGGAATCCAGCTGTCCGTGGCTTGGGGACTCTGCAGGTGTAGATTGGCCCCAGGGCGGTGGTGGATGCTTGGGTATGTGCTCACTGTGGGTGTGTGTGTGTGTGGGATTGAACACAATGAATGGGATGAATGGTTCATGATAATTAGGCTGCCCTAGATTTCACAATTGTTGATGGCACTGCAGATGTGGATGACAATGGTACAGTAAAGTTAAAGGCATAATTAAACATTAGGGGGAGGGGACAACTGTGGGAAAATAGTTGCCTTTCATTAGTCAAAGAAAAATATGTATAATAAATAGAAGTATGCAAGTAGAGTATAATATGTAAATTCCGTGTTTGGTTGCAGACAAATAAAATAATAATAATACGGTATTTATTTCTGTACATTCTGTTTTTTTTTTCATATATTCTCTATGTTCAGTATTTATATATTATTTGTTTATCTTTTCTTCCTGTAATGCTGCTGAAAATGTAAATGCGTTCTCAGGGGATTAATAAAATATCTCTAATCTAATCTGATCTGATCTGATCTGATCTAATCTAATCTGATCTAATCTAATCTAATCTAATAGTGTTTCTCATGAGAATGTGTTAGAGCTGAATTCCTTCACTATCACCAGTCACTGCTGCTGCTGTGCATGTGCGTCGCCGCGCGCACACTTTTTTCCCCCAGATTGTCCAAACAAGCCCGAGCAGACTGGCAGGCGCCAGCGCGGTGACGTCACCCATTCATCCGCGCCTTGACGCCTGTCAGCCTGGCGCCGCTCGGGCGGTCTCCATGGAGACGTCAAACAAGAGCCCTGGCCTCCATTCACCTGCAGAGCCTGAGAACAAACCGGCTCCGGAGGCTTTTGTCGCTCATTTATCACCTTTTAAACATCAGCGCACCTGCACCGACCGCTGCATTTCTGAGCTCAGCGCCAAACACTTTACAATGCTTCACTCATTTATATTCAACAGATTCCACCCCAATGCACATGTGTCAAACCCATGGCCCGGGGACCAAATCTGGCCCTATGGAACATCCATGTTAGCCCGCAGGAGAAAGATATGAGTCATTGTGTAAATGAAAAGTAACAATTTTGCATATTGTCACAGTTTTCCTGGTGCTTATATTGTGTGATTGCAATCATTTTTAATGATAAACAGTTGAAAAAACACAAAATTCTTACAATTTTCCTTAAATTATGACATAACATTTACCCTAAATATATGCATGTATATATGTATATATATATATATATATATATATGGTCCCAAAATCAAGTGTATTTATAGTGAAGATCCTGTTGGGATTCATATCTATCTTATTGCTTGAGTATTGTCTGTTTCTTACATATTTTGTATAGGTAGAAGTGCAAACTAGGGCACAATAATGCATTTTTAAAACCTTTATATTGCAATTTAACTATTTATGTATTTACTATGTTCATTTTACAAAATAAACAATTTTCCTTTTGGTTTTAAACAAAATTGCACATTCAGCAAAGAATATTGTCTGCATATTTTACTGATTTTAGCTGTTTTCTGTATTTCTCTGTCATTTTCTGCTTTTTCTTTTGGAGCCGCACAAAATAAGACAGAAGGCCACATGTGGCCCCCGGGCCACCAGTTGCCTGTGTCTGCTATAGTTTACCTTACAACCTCCTTGTTTTCTGCATGTGTCTGTATAATTATTATTATTAGTGCTGTTTCTATTTCTTAATGTTATCATTTTATTTTTGTTTTGTTTTTAAATGCCACTCTTTGACTTTCTAATAAACCCTCGGAGATAAATAAAGTTTTGTTTTTCTGATTCTGATAGAACAATAATCAATGTGTTTTTAATGTTAAAAAAATTAATAAAAGTTAGTCAATTTTATTGTAAACCAATGCTTTTTCTTCATTTGAAACTTTTTTAACAAATATGTCAAAGTTGAGGATTTGCGAGACCAAATAATAAACACAGTATTTTCTTCTTCTTCTGGTTTTTCTGTAAAAAAGTGCCCAGATGTTGCACTCGGTCACTGTAACAATCTTTAACAAGCACCGCCTGTTTCTTGGAGCCATGGCAGTAGCCTGTAAAAACTTCTTCTCTCCAAACTTTCTTTTTTTCCCTCTCCCTGCCCTCTCCGTGTCCCGGGTCGCAGCTGACGGGGCGGAGGGAAGGCCCGGGTGGGCCGGGGTGGGCAGAACAATGGGAGTGTGGTGCTGGGATTGTGGGAGAGAATCTAGGCTGGAGCCACAGTGTCTGGAGCGCCCCTCCACTCCCCTCATCCAGCTTTTGTTCAGCTGCAAAAGCTATCAGCACTTCCTACTGACACCAACAATAACTCCACACAGCTGGGCCCTTTTTAGCCTGTTTACAGCACATCAAGGAGAGCAGGAGCAGGGAGCAGAGAAGACAGAGGACAGAGGGAAGAGGCAGAGGAGGGAGACCAAAAGTGAAACATATGAGCTCCTGATTTTAACTGACAGAACAGCAGCTACCCCCCCCCCCCCCCCACCCCCCCCCAAAATCCCTCCTAGGTCGCTGTCAACGGTCTCTGCTCCTCCATGGGGGCTGATTATCACTCTGTGTTTTATTCCAGTGACAACCTACCACCATTAAAGTGTGTGTGTGTTTATTAGAATGCACTGTTTGGATATCTGGGTTTTCCTCTCGGTGGTGGTGGTGGTGGAGGGGAAACCTTGTAGCTATACGCCCTCCTCATCATCGTTCCAGCAGAGACTCACTACAGGAAGCCAGAGGGGAAAAGTTGGTGCAGGAGTTTACTCAGAGGAAAAAGGACATTCCAACAATACTTCAACACATTTTGCTGCGAGGACAATAAGTCGAGTATTTCCTGAGACACGAAAGTGAGCGAATGCACAATAACGGGATGAATTCTTTCTTAGACAGAGGACTTTAACTTAACAGTGCATCGACTGAACCTATGTTTCCATCACCCTTGGAAATGTGCAAAAGCTAAAAACTAGTGATGGAAACACCTGATTTACGAAAAAACACTCAAAAATTGCTAAAATGTTTTTACGCTTTCATGAAGAAGTTCTTCACAAATGTTTCAAAATTAAAATCTTTTGCAAAAGCGCTATGAAAACACTGTAAATATACGCCACAGAACATGACGTACCTGGTCACATGACCACTGGTCTCAGAGAAAACATGGCGCGGTACGTGTGGACAGAAGAGGAGGCCGAGACATTTTTTATCATCATACTTAAAAATTATTACCGCCACATTAGATGTGAAACAACAAATGAATACAGAGTGTTATAAGGAGTATAATTACGCTGTGAAAGTGTTTCCATTGAAGGTTGTTTTAAAGCTTCGTAACTTCTCTAC